>NC_072431.2:33912500-34512500 GCF_028878055.3 Symphalangus syndactylus
AAATTAGTGTGCATATACCTTTGTCCTCGAAATAGGGTAGGCAGAAACTAGGGAATAATATACTTGCAGTGACTGAACATTTCACCTTTCAGGCCTAAGCTTAGCCCATCCAAGACCACAACACACACTTACCCTACCAGACTAAATGAGCTTCTAACTCAGTTAGGGACAGTATTTCCAGAACACTTTGGTACGGAAAATGCTTGACCTAGTGGGAATTCAGAAATCCAGAGCTGTCACCTTCCATCTCCAGAAAGACCCTCACCAAAATAAATTCAATGAAAATAGCTTAGGGATACACTCCCCCCAAAAAGGGGCATAGAGAGTGTTTCTCCATAATGCCAGAAGAACTTTAACATTGCTCCCCGCCTCCCAGTTTTTCACCTTGGGAAACATATCTCAGCCGCCCATTTATGTCTGTATAGTGTAAATGGTCAAGATTCTATATCCAGAAAGCATGACACTAACCTCAGGGACAAATTTCAGAAATAATACCTCTGATTATGAATGTAGTAGTTAGGCTATTTAACCAATGGGCACTACACTATAGTGAATTCCAGCACCCTCTTAACTGGGGGACTATAGGATATGAGCAAACTAGATGACTACTGGAAGCCCACACCGTATCTTGTATTATGGTGGTATGGATTTTACCTGTATACAAAGTAAGAGATGAAAGTGGGCCACATTTGTTGAAAACATATTTATTAAGTAAATGTACTGTTCTAGGATCTAGGGATATAACAATGTGGTTTACATCCCAATGGAGAGAGGCATGTAATAAACACAATTTGTCAATGAATTACTTAACATTTAGTGTTTCAGGTGGTAACTAACAGCAATAAAGTCATTCAATCAGGGTAAGGGGATGAGTAGGTATTATTTTTGGTTGGTTGTCTAAGGAAGGACCCCTTAATAAGGACAAGTATTCGTAGAAACCTGAAAGTAATGAGGGAGCAAGTCATTAATACATCTGGGAAAAAGTGTAGTAGAGGGAGGGGGGAGTGGTGCAGGCAAAAGACCTGAGGTGGAACTCTTCTTGGCAGGCTGACGGAAGAACAGGGAGGCCAACGTGAATAGAGCAGTTCCAAAAAGTAAAAAGCAGTAGGAGAGGCCAGAAGTGTCATCAAGAGCCAGACTGTACTTGTTATTCTAGGCCTTGGTGAGCATTTTGAATCTACTTTCGAAATAAAGATTTTGAGCAGAGAAGTGATGTTACATGAGTTGTTTTCAAAAAGATTGTTCTCACCGTTAGATGAGGGTCACAGGGGGTCATATGTTGGGCAGAGGGATTAGTTCGGGTGGATTGCAGTAGTCAAGAAGTGATATAATAGTAACTTGGACTAGTGCGTGCGTGTGCGTGTGTGTGTGTGTGTGTGTGTGTGTGTGTGTGTGTGTGGAGGGTAGAGATGGAGAAAAGCAGAGATCAAGACAGAAAGACAGAGAAATTCATACCCACCAAATAGGGACTAAATGTTCTTCTTCAAGCAATTATGGGACATTTATAAACTGAATCACTTACAAGGATGTCAATTAAACTCAGTCATCTATTTCATCTATTGAAAACTTAATGATAATTTTCAGTAATAGAGAAATAAGCTAGAAAAATATAGCAATATTATAAGACCAAAACATTCTAAAAAGTAGAATAGAAACAAGCAACATTCCTTAATCACAATGAAACTAAACTAAAAATTAACGATGATAGATTAGTCACAAATTTAACCCATGGAAACATTTTAAAGTCGTCTCTGTAACTTTGAGCTTAGTATCTTGCTCTTATTAAACTAGGCACCACACAGCCAGTCTCCTCTTGTTTGCCCAGGTAGAGTAAGACTGCAAAACTAAGAGTCTTACATTTCCCAGATATATATCTAAGAACAAATATTTTTGGATATCCAATGTTCTTGTGATTTCTCCTCTCATCCTAACTCCCAGTATTTTAAAAGCATATATTTCTCTGCTTTTTTTTTTTTTGCAAGTATATGTTTCTAAAGTACACATGTCTATGTAAAGGCTTTTCTGCCCTTTTTCCTATTTTAGGTGTTATTCTAAGTAAGAATTTTCTTGTAGACCAACTCTGGATTTTTCTGAAGGCTCCTCCACAGTGATGACAACACTGGAGTTGCTCTCCAACCTTAATTTGTGCATGTATTTTCAAGGATAAATTATCAATGAAGGCCTTTCCACAATAATTACAGAGTTCACAACCATGTGCTCTGGTGTGACTAAAGGTTAGTTCTCTGGCTGAAGTCTTTCTCACATGTATTACATTTACATAGATTTCCCCTGTAAATTTTCTAGTGTCAATATAGGTGCACACTCTGGATAAAGGCTCTTCCATACTTATTACATTTATAGGGTTTCTCTCCAGTGTGAAGTCTCTGATATGTTGTCTGAGGACAGAATATGCATTAAAGGCTATTCTATGTAGATGACGTTTAAATGATTCCTACCCAGTATGATTTTGTTCAGGTACTTTAAGGAATGCATGATGACTGAAGGACCTTCCACAAAGATTTTAGTCCTTGTGAGTTCTCTGATTGTATAAAGGTAAACACTGAGGTTGAAGGTTCTCCCACATTCAGTACATTTTCTCATGCTGTCTAAGCACACAGCTTTCCCACATAGATTAAGACTCCTGTTTCTCTTCTGTGTGAATTCACTACATCACTTGAAGAATTATTGCTTATTAAAGCCTCTTCCATATTGATTACAGTGGCTTTCTCTCCTACATGTTTGCTTTACCAGGAATGGGTATCTTCTTGGGGAACACCATATGATTCATTCTGGAGAAGCAATTCACTGAATTCATTGGAATTCCATTATCCATAGAGCTGCACTTATTGGACATGGCAGGATTCACACTTTATAAAACACTTGATGTACAGAATGAAGAGATGTGTTTAATAATCACTCATTTCTCAGTTAACATTAGAGGTCCCCTATTGAGAGTATACCGATCCTACAGTCAAAGTGGAAAAGGCTGCAGCTGGAGTTCACATCAGAATATTCATACTGGGAAGATGCTCTGTAATCCTTTAGCATTAAATTGAGTAACAAATTCAGACGAGTGCTCAATGACCTATTATTGAAAAAAACTGTTAGAATAAAGATGTAATGTTCTTGGAAATGTTAAGTCCAGGATTTGGTAAGAAGTAATAAACAAGTAGATAAATCCTCTTCAATATATTTATACTTGTGATTATGTATCAAGCAAAGGTTGTTGAAAAGCCTAAAAAAAAAAAAGTTTGTATCTTTCTTAAAATGTCTTCAGTTTCTTAAACTTTGCATTTTTAAGTTATTCACTTCAAGAATAAAGAATGTGTTGACCACTGACTATGAAAAAATCAGTTGAATAATATGGTTTTATCAAAATCATTAAGGATTATGGACTCTTATATTATGTATCTTTGCTTTAAGAACAAGCCCCAGTATTTCATTCTACTTTGTAAGTTACATTATAATTTTAAGACTTAATCCTATTTTCATTGCCAGTTCTATATCACAACATTTCCACTTTGAGATTCTTTCTTTACATATGTTTTGTTTGCTGCTTTTCAGGAGAGATATATGGGTGACACATTTTCTAATTTCATGAACAAATAAATGACGAGTTAACTAAGCTAGAATTTTTAAATTACAGCATTGGCTCTTTAACTCTGTAGAAATAACTATTTCTTCAACAAATAAGTTGAAGGGAAAAAATATGGGAGGGGTCGTTCATAGATTAAGTTATGCTTTAGAGACATATCAACTAAACAATTTGTGAATACATCTGGAATGCTGATTTGAATAAGCCAGAAGTAAACATATAAACTGGGGACGATTTATACCCTAACTGGCTATTTAATAATATTACAGAAGTGTATTTTAGGTATGGTAATGCTTTGTAGTTATGTGGGTTTTGTTTTTTTTTTTTTTACAGAGTACTTACATTTTAGAGAGATATATTGAAGTAATTATGAATGAAATGATACAGTGTTTAGAATTGCTTACAAGATTGGGGGGGGGAGAGTGGGTAGAGATATAGATGAAACCAGTTGGCAATGAGTCAATACTGTTGAAACTGGGGAATGGGTATATTTAGGTTGATGTGGAAGTCTTCCTACTTTTGTACATATCCGAAAATTTCTCTTGTAGAACAAATGTGGGATGGAAAGCTAGTTATTTATTCTTTTCTACAACTGTGAAAGAGATCTAAGAATATATGGTTTTCTTGGCAAGCAGTTTTATTTATTCACTATTTCCTGCCAAAATGTTAGATTCTTTTTGCTTAAATTTCAATATCTTGACTATGTCCATGTCTTGGTCTTTTAAAATTAATTTTATAAATTTCATGATGTGCCAAACTATATATTTAAGCTTTGACATGTTTCCTTCCCTTATATGGTTGTTTTATTTATTTATGACAGAATCTTGCTCTGTTACCCAGGTTGGAGGGCAGTGGCATGATCACACCTCACTGTAAACTTGAACTCCTGGGCTTAAGCAATCTCTTCCCACCTCAGCCTCCCCAAGTGCTATAATTACAGGCGTGATCCACCTCACCTGGCCTATTATGTGTTTTAATAGAATTTTTGTTTAATTTATTCTGATCTCCTCAGGGATTCTTTGTTGTTTTCCATATCACATTTTTTTTTCTGTTCAGTTAAAGGCTATTATCTGCATTCTGAAATCTATACACTCTTTAATTTTCTGTTGTGTAGTTTTTGCTCTTAATTGCTTTTAAAACATTTTGAAATTTCTTCCATAACTTCAGAACCTTAGTTTCTTATATTATTGATCTCTGAGAGGGCTCCAATTTAATAATCTCTCTTTTTTAACCTATCAACTCTTGTCCTTTGTAGTCTACGTTTTCTTCCTTTGTCAAAAAGAGGAAGCAGATAGAATCTAGAACTTTTTGCCACACATATAATTTTTTTAAATAAGTTTTTGGATGTTTATAGCAGCTTTACCATAATTGCCAAAACGTGGAAGCAACTAAGATGTCCTTCAGTAAGTTAACAAATAAATAAACTATGGTACATCCAGACAATGGAATATCACTCAGTGCTAAAAAGAAATGAGCTAACAGGTCATGAAAAGACATGGAGGAAACTTAAATGTATATTACTAGGTGAAAAAAGCCAACCTGAAAGGGCTACATACTGTATGATTCCAAGTATATGACATCCTGGAAAAGGGAAAACTATGGAGGCAGTAAAGCCATTAGTGGTTTCCAGGAGTTGGGAAAAGGAGGGATGAATATGACTATTCAAGCGCAGAGGTATTTTTAGGGCAGTGAAACTACTCTTTATGACACTATAGTGCTAGATACATATCATTATACATTTGTCCAAACCCCTGGAATGTACAATACCAAGAGTGAGGCCCAATGTAAACCACAGACTTTGGGTGATATTCATGTGTCAATGTAGGTTCATCAATTGTAACAAATGTACCACTCTGCTGCAAGATGTTGATAATGGGGAGGTTATCTATGCATGTGTGGGGACCAGGGTATGCAGGAACTCTGGGTACCTCCTGCTCAATTTGGCTTTGAACCTAAAACTGCTCAGAAAAAAAAAAAAGTCTACTTTAATGTTTTTCCTCTGCCTTTTGAATACTTTATTCTCCATTTTATTGTAAAATCTTTTCATAGGCTCCACTTTGAGTTTCTTTTTTTAAATTTTTTCAAAGGTGGAGGACTATCTATGCCTGATAAGAGCTCCACAAAAATAGGGCAGGGGATTCTTTGTAGGCTTCCTCATTTTCTACTTTCATGCTGTTAGAGAAGTTCTTTTAAAGCCCAATCTAGAGGACTTGCTTCTCATGTGTTGACATAGTAAGTAAGACGAGTGAGTGGAGCTGCTAAGGCAGTGAATGATCCCAGCAGGCCAACTTTGTCTCTGCATGCTTTCTTCCCTGTCTTTGCAGAAACCTCTGGGTCAGTGGTTGGATTTGGTGAGACCTGGAATCCTTCCAGGTGAACCAACTGTCTTATTTCTTTGGACCAATCTTATTATTTTTTCAGTCAACAAAACCTCCCACTCAGTATCAGAATGCCACTATTCCAGATCAACAGCCATTGGTGTCCCAATTCTATTTCATCTTGGAAGTCTGTCACTAGAGTGTTCAGCCAACTCTCTGCAGTCATCATTACTGCAGATTTCCTGCTCCTTTACTTTTCTGAGTCCCCAGATCCAGAGCCCCTGCAGTGTACAAGATCTCTGCTGACTCAATAGGGTCCTATGTAGAGTTTGCCTCATCAGCCTCACAGTTCACTCTTCCAAGCTCAGCAAGGCTTATGTCCCCCAGGGTATTTACTGCATACTCCTATGGGACAATCCTTCTCTTCTAGGCCCGTGATTTAAGAGTAAATTCTTTGTTCATGCTCCAGCTCCACTTATTCAAGTAGAAAGCATTTTAAATTAGTGGTAGTTTTGAGGCTTTATTCTGGAGTTTCCAATGTTGTGTTGTGGATTTTCTCCTACTTTTACATTTTCTAGATATTTTTCTTAGAATAGAGGGGGATGATCCCCTTCCTCCAAATTCCAAGCTATCTTCTTTTCCTACAAAACTGACCAAATCTCAGGTAATAATTTTAAGTTGTCTGAAAGAGCAGGATGCTTTGCCCATCCTTTTAAAACAAGTACCCTAATGACTTGAACTGATTTTGGCTGATTTGCATGCATGCACCTCCTTCACAGTAAATAGAATGCTGACAATTTTATATTTTTATTATCCCAAAGCAAGAGAAGTCTCAATAGACAGACATGATGTCCAATTATTGTCAAGAAAAATGAATTAAGGACTAATATTCTAAAAGCAAAACATATCTATTTGGGGGAGATATTTTTCCAACACTAAATTGTCATTTAAACATGACATCTTATAGAAAAAGTTAACCCACTTAGCTATTCAGAGACGTATTTTAGCCATTTAATTATTCCTGAAGAATTCATCAAGAAGTTATATTACTTCAAAATTAAAACTCTCATGGCTCCATTACTGAAATTTTTCTATGGTCGGTGATTCGTAATGGTTCTCTGAAATTTTGCCAGGCTAAAATTATTAGAGCAATGCTCCACGGAAAAGAATTTCAGGGCTTTTATTTTCCCATTTACCTAAGTATTGTTTTCTGAGGAAAATATTAAATCTGACCATTTACTACTTCATTTTACTCTAGGTGAAGGTCAGATGATTATTCAACCGAGACTGTTTCTGTCATTTTCATTGTGGACAATTAATTGTACTATCCACTCAATTGGCTATCAAAGTACATGGATTTTCCCTAGGCAGCAGCATAAAGGACATTACAGTTTCATGCCGAAGAATTCTCTGTTGTCCAAATATAAAAATTGCAGTTATAAGAAATAATATGGGAAACTGCCTGAAGGACAAGCAGTTCATTTATTCCTCCTAATAACCTAAATTTTATCCTTGCTTTAGTTAGGCCACCAATAAGTTGCACATGTATACTGCATTCTCTAAGATCCTCATTGAAGTGTTTTCTCTGGATCATAATTTGGGGGTACGCCATCACTTTTGCTCTGAAGAAAATAGCACTACTATTGATAATAATGATGATAATGTTGATGCCAATATTAATTTCCCCGAAACTGGCTCCTACAATCTTCCCATAATGCCCCCTTGCCTCATCTAGTTAGTATCAACTCCATTCTTCTATTTGCTCAAACCAAAAGCTTTGGGGCCATCACTTCCTCTTTTTTTCCTCTGACATCCAACATGGAATCCTTCATCACAGCTTGTTGATTCTAACTTCAAAAAACTCCAGATGCTGACTATCTTTCACCACTTCCACTGCTACTACCATGATACAACCTACTATTACCACTCACTTGGAAGCTTCCTGATTTCCTTTGACTCTTCCGCATCCCTAACATACAGCCAGTTCTCAACTGAAAAATTAACGTATGTCATTACAAGTCAGATCATATCATATGCCTCTGCTCTAATTCTTCAGTGGCTCCCATGTCATTCAGAAGGCGACAAGGTGTTTACAAGGTCCTACTGGGTCTGGTCCCTCATTAACTCCTTGACTTCATCTATCACTCTCCTCCTAATTTTCTTTCTTCAGCCAAACTCGTCCCCGTGTGGTTCCTTAGACAATCATAAACAGTCCATTCTGCTCCCTCTCTGGAGTGTCTTCCTCCAAATAGCCTCATGACTATTCTCTAACCCCTTCTGAAGAGACCACCTTCAGCTACCTTATTTAAAACTGAGACCACTGACCTTGGCACTGTTTATCCTCATTTCTGATTTTTCTCCCCACAGCATTTAATGGTATCCTACCATATTGTGCATTTCACTTAAATATTTTGTCTGTTGTCTGCCTCTCCTTAGTCTAATAAAGCTCTCTGTGTGCAGGGATTTTGATCTGTTTCGTTCACTGTTGTATATCCAGTGTTTAGAATGGCATCTTGCATATAGCAAGTGTTTAATAAATCTATTTTAAATAAATGATCATGAAGAATAATGATAACATTAGAGGCTAACATAAATTTGTCACTTGGTATTGGTCAGGCATTGTTCTTTACAGGAATTATTTATGCCTCACATCCCTATGACGTTGGCACTTTTATTCTTCAGGAGGGGAAACTGAGGCCCTTGGGGGAAACTTAACTGAGGTCACACAGGTGGAAGTGACAGGCCTGAAATCCAAACCTAGTCTCTTCATTCTCAAAGCCTTTGCTTTTTAAATTACAACACTGTGCTTGCTTTTATCAGAAACTCATATGGCCATTGTGTTTATCTTTTCTTTTAAATAAAAAAAAATTTTCACTATTTGAGATAATTTACCCTTTCTGTCCCATAGGTAAAATTTCTCACATGTCTTAAGCTATGTTTCTCTAAATACTTGGTTCATTTTTATCTTTTGGACACTAGAGTGTTTAAAATGTTTGTTTCCATCTGGGTTCTTCACTAGGAAACTCAGAAATTTTCAGCTAATAAATTTTAGCATGCTAATGTTAACCTTGGCTTTATTCTACTTTCCAAAAGCTTCTGCCCCCATACACCCTCCAATTTTTAAAACTTTTTTTTTTTTTTTTTTTTTTTGAGACGGAGTCTCGCTTTGTCACCCAGGCTGGAGTGCAGTGGCGTGATCTCGGCTCACTGCAAGCTCCGCCTCCCGGGTTCACACCATTCCCTGGCCTCAGCCTCCCGAGTAGCTGGGACTACAGGTGCCCACCACCACGCCCAGCTAATTTTTTTTGGATTTTCAGTAGAGACAGGGTTTCACCGTGTTAGCCAGGATGGTCTCGATCTCCTGACCTCGTGATCCACCTGCCTCGGCCTCCCAAAGTGCTGGAATTACAGGCGTGAGCCACCGTGCCCAGCCAAAACATTTATTTCTTTATTGTAGTGTATTGTATTTGTGTAACCTCCTTGAATCCCCTTTAGAATAAGATGGCATTGTCGATAAATATATTTATTAATTAAATTAGAGTTGTGTTCTTGCATTTTGGCCTCTTATAAAATAGCCTGATTCTCAATAGTCCTTTAGTACTACACTCTCAGCTTGTATTGTGTGTGAAATACTCTAAGGAGCAGCCATGAAACTCAAACAACAACAACAAAAACAAGTAAACATCACCTTTGCTTATGTTTAATATACAAAAGAATTGTTGTCTGAATCATGTCCACTTTTTTTTTAGATGGAGTCTCGCTCTGTCACCCAGGCTAGAGTGCAGTGGGGCGATCTCGGCTCACTGCAACCTCCTCCTCCCAGGTTCAAGCTATTCTCCTGCCTCAGCCTCCCAAGGAGCTGGGATTACAGGTGCTCACCACCATGCCTGGCTAATTTTTTGTATTTTTAGTAGAGATGAGGTTTCACCATGTTGGCCAGGCTGGTCTCAAACTCTTGACCTCAAGTGATCCTCTCACCTCAGCCCCCCAAAGTGCTGGAATAACTAGCGTAAGCTGCTGTGGGATCCAGTCCACTTAACACCAGTATTCTGTTGAATTAGGAATGACAGAAAAAATTTCTGGCATGCCACAGGGCCTTCCAAGTAAGTGATATACTTTTCTCCCATGAGGATTCACAGCTGTATGTTTTGCTCTTATTCAAAACCAAATTTTCTGTCTACCTCTCACAGTTATGTAAGATCCTGTTTAAAAGTGCTAATTTTATTTCTAGTTCCATTTGTTTGCCTATCCTTATTTTCTCATGTCTCTAATTATTAATTCATTTTCTTTTTTATCCTACAGTATTATCTGTATTTATGTGTGGCTCGATAACAGTTAGTGGCAAAAACTCAATGTTTTTCCTCTCAATGTTTTCCCATTTCCCTTTCATTCATTCTAGCAGGTAGCAGACTCTGTACTTTATTGCATTAGGAGAGGCATGGGGCATGGCAGAGAAGAGGAATAGCTCGCAAATATTTCTTGCTTTTGTTTTCCAAATATCTGTATCTTTAAAATAACTTAGAGGGTTTGTGGAAGAGGGAAAAAGAAGGCAGAAGGGTATTTGTGGGCAAAAGTTGTGAGAAACATGGTGCAAGGAAGAGATGAGAGAAACCAAAGAATGGCCAGTGAGAGGCTGAGATTGGAGGATTGCTTGAGTCCAGGAGTTTGAGACTGGCCTGGGCAACATAGCAAAACTCCATCTCTACAAAAATTTAAAAAATTGGCTGGGTGTGGTGTCCGCCTGTAGTCCTCACTATTCAGGAGGCTGAGAGGGGAGGATCACTTGAGCACAGAGATTCAAGGCTGCAGTCAACTGCGACCATGCCACTGCACTCCAGCCTGGGCAACAGAATGAAATTCTGTCTCTGAATAATATTACATAAAGACTATATGAAAGTATCCAAAGTGGCTAAAAATTTTAGGCCTAAACTCTCTTATACATTTATAAACTTTGAAGGAGCTATGGTCATGAAAAATGACATTCTTTGTTGGTAGCTTCCATGGTATGAACCTTTAATAAATATTAACATTTATAAGGTCATATACTTTTTTTTAGATCAAAAATATGTCAAAATTCACACTAAAAAAGAAAATACTAAATTCTTCATATTAAGGTCGATCTGTAACTTCATAGAAATCTCTGATAAAACTTCTAATAACTTAGAGACTGAGAAACTTTTTGTTCATAATGGGTTTCTAAACCCACTGTTTTTCACATCAATTATACCGCCCAATTTGTGTTTCTTTTGGGCCACAGCATTGGAATCTTATGAGTGCTTGTCAAGAAGGCAGGTGGTAGGACCTCATCTTAATCTATTATTGTAACATTAGGTTCTTGGTAGTCTAATGGGCTTTTGTCATTGTTCAAGAACTTCTGCACCAATCTCAATCTTTCACCAAAATTTCCACCTGAACACCATCTGTGCAAAAACATCTTATTTTTCATCTTATTTATTTTGCACACAATTTAGTTCATAGTAGAATCAATAAATACTGTGAAGCCACAACCTTATCCTATTCACAGTACTGCGGCTAGACAACAGAGGGAAGAAAAGTTCAGAAAATAAGAAATATTGCAAGATACATAGCCATGTGGCCTCAAAAGGAAGAAAGCTGGAGTCGGGCATCGAATGAGGGGTGAACATTTTTCCTATAACATCACTGACCAAAGAGAAATTTAGGAATAACATGTCATAGTATTAGGGGGAGAGACAAGGTGGGCATTTCTGATCTTTAATACTCAGATTGATCTAAATTTAACCAAGTCCTTTTGGTCTCAGTGGCCTCATCTGGATAGTGACATGAAGAGTTGGGACTACCTGACTGATTACATTAATAGTTTATGATTCCAGCATTAAAGGTGATCACAAGGACTTGATAGTACAGTATGAATTATCAAGAGAAAGTTATTAGTGATCTGCTACTTTTTGCCAACAATGCCTTGCCCAGCTAGTTCATGACAAATATAATTTCCAACTGCTTTAAATAGATTCTGTTAAGTACGAGTTAGATTAAACTTTTCATTTATCTTTTTAATGTAAAATATGTTGTATTTATATGAGAGTATCTAAAACCTTCATAGAGAGCTTAATCACAAATTTAAAGTGGTACTAGTGCTACTAGTGCTACTAGTGTAGCAATCAATCAAGTCAAAAAATAGAGCATCACCAACAAGTAGATGCTCTCCTCACCCTACCTATACTTCCACAACCACAGCTCTCTTTCTTTCCCATAGGGGTAACCACTGTCCTCACTTCAGAGTACTAATTTCCTTATTATCTTAAGCTTGCTGCTTCTGTATAACTTACCTAAACAATAGTTTAGTTTTGCCTATTTGTGAGCTTTGGATCAATGAAATCATATTGTGTGTCCCCTTGTACTTTTCAGTTTTGCTCAATATAATGTCTGAAAAGTTGAGCCATAGTGATTCTTTAACTTTCATTGCTATATAATATTCTACTCTATGACATACCACAACTTATCCATTTTGCTGCTGGGGAACATTTAGGTTGAATCCAGTTTGGGATATATTAAAACAATGTTGTGATGAACGTATATATTCTGTAGCACATAAGCATGATTTTCTCTAGGATATAAACCTAAGGGTGCAATGCAAGGTTACAGGGTATGTGCATCTTCAACTTAACTTGATAATGCTACATCATTTTGCGGAGTGGTTTTTGCTAGTTTATACACTTATCAGCAGTGCATGTGCATCCTTGAGAGCTCTGTCACTACCTGTCTAAGTTTGTCAGGCTACACAGGCCATTATGTGCATTTATTTATCCATCCACTTATTTAATAATTACTAAGACTGTCTATGTTCCAGGCAATGTGCTGGGTAGTGGGAACAAAAAGGCAAATACAACAGACGCTTCCTTGCTGTGTCCATTATAAATTGGTTATGGCTGTAATCCCAGCACTTTGTGGGGCCAAGGTGGGTTGATCACCTGAGGTCAAGAGTTTGAGAACAGGCTCCTCAAAATGGGATGAAAGCCCATCTCTACTAAAAATAGAAAAATTAGCCAGGCATGGTGGTGGGCGCCTGTAGTCCCAGCTTCTTGGGTGGCTGAGCCAGGAGAACTGCCTGAACCCATGAGGCGGAGGTTGCAGTGAGCCAAGATTGTGCCACTGCACTCCAGCCTGGGCGACAGAGCAAGACTTCGTCTCAAAAAAAAAAAAAAAAAAGAATGATAAACAAATCCTAAGTGCCCCTCAAGTTTCAAATTTCTATCATACTCCAGTGAGCCAATGAACTATGAACAAAATTTTTCAGAAAAGTCCTTCTGTAGAGACAAAAAATCCAATGTATCATCCTGGTAATAATTGGAGATCACATTCAAAAGCAGCTCGAATTTCTTTCCTCCTATTCTATTGGTCTAAGATGTGCATTGTATATGGAGGATATTTTTCTCTCAAGTTATAGCAAATAATCCTTGGATTGTTTCTTTGAAGGTTACAGGTTACATGTCTTAGCTTGAAAAATTGCTGAGGGAATGAAAGAAAGGTGCTTTAAAGCAGCAAAAAATGGTATATTATGCCTGATGTCAGAATAATATTTTTTTCAGTTAGACTTTTAGGTAGGAATTTTGATTTCATTTAAATTCAATGGACACTGGTTTCTAAGTGCTTCTGGTTTCGCACATGCATCTCCTGTGCTCATAATTACAAAATTAATGTATAAGTCACGTACAAAGGCAATAAATCATTATAGCCTGATATTCAGGTACAAATGTATATTTGTGTGCATAAATGAAAAATGAAAAGAAAAGAAAAAAGAACCTGAGAAAAGCTGACACTGAATATCAAGTAAAAAAGACTGTGGAGCATAACAATTCTCTTATTCCCATACTAATTTGCCAAGGAGTTAATTCTGATAACCCAAATCTGGCAGTGGTCTGCACAGCTTGCAATTGGAGAATTATATATCATCTGGAGATGTATGAAAAAGTAATTTTTTTCTCAACTATATTACTGCACTCTTACTAATCCTTTAAAACCCATTATTTGAGATAAATGCTTTTTAAAAATAGGTGTAGTGTATTTTTTCCTTTGCTGGGATTCATTCTTTAATACTCCATGGTGCAGAATCTCTTGATTATTTTATGTCGCTTGTCACTGCATTATTCAATACAAATATGACAAAAGTATGAGTCACACACAAAATAACAACCAAAGAAGTTATACTTCAACATTGAAGTGGTAAGTGGCAACTGACAAAGGAATGTGTAAAGCTCACATTTTTAGATTTGCACTCAATACAGGACATAAACAGCAGAGTTCTGTCTGCTACCAACAAAGACTCTGCAGGCTCTGTCAAGTGCCCATCATCCAGAGAGGTTGCCAGCACTGCTTACAGTCACAAATACAAATTATTTACTGCTGCATATGAGGTAATAGGGTAGATTTATAGTAGCAGGAGAGGCTGATAAAACCACTGGCAAGATGTAGCTTGTAGGAGTAAACAAATTAACCAGAAGGAGCAGCTGGGGAAAGAAGTGCAGGCATATGTGTGTGCATTTGGTTAAAATACAATGTTGACTTCAAAATGATGGGGAAAAAATTCTCTTTCTCCTTCTATGCTCGCCCCAAGGCACAGAATCTAAACAGGATACTTTCAAATTTCATTGTCTGTCTGCTGCTGGAAATCAGGTGTAGTATATGTAAGTTTTCTATTATTGTTATAATTCTATAATCCCTCACAAGAACCCCATTGGCTATAAAAGGGAATGACTATTACAAAAGTATACATTCTCATTGTCAGTTATAGAAATATGAGAGGAGATGAGACAGCCCTAGGACTTACAGACTTGCCTCAATCTAAATATGGCTTGCAAACTATTTTGCTTCATCATTTTGGAAATCACCACACACACACATACACACAAACACACACGCACAAGCACACACACACACTAATGTAGAGAACACTTCTGAAAGTTTCAAGGTGGAAAAAAAAAGCTCTTCCTTGGATTACATAATTATGTCTTCCTTCTGGCATTTTAGCAGGTGGCATTTCAGTGATCAATGAAGCCCCAGCATCTGTGCTTCCTTGTATATTATGCTAGTCTGCCAGTCCACTGATCTCAAATTACATTGTCAGCATCATTTTTAGATGCCTATAACAACCAGGTCTTCTGGCACCTTTCCTCATTTTGTAGCATGAGAGTTATCCCAAAATCCTTTTCATTCTATTCTTAGGAAGACATTTTTTGTTGTTCAAAAATTTCTTTTTCTTTACCTCTTTGGTTCCTTTCAAGAGCCTTTCACTTATGGCATGTGTACTACTGGAATGAAAACATCAAAGCAAACAATTTAGCATGTTAGATGCTTAATAAATTGCAGTTGAATGATTAGAGACGTTGAATCTGCTTGGAAAAGAATGGCATCTGGACATTTAAAAGCATTTCTGTCTTGTGTAATGATACTTTGTGTGTATCTCTGCTTTGGTGTCGGGCTTAAAAAACATGTTGTCATGTCTACCACCTCATCTTATCTTCACAGTATTCCTGGAGCTAGGCAGGAAAGGCATCCATTCAATATTTATTGAGTATCTCTCCAGGCACTGTTCTTGGCACTAGGCAAAGAGAGATAAAAAGAGAAAACCTCCTTGCTTTATGTGGGGAAGTGGGGGGAATTATATTCTAGAGGTTTTCATTGCCAATATGAAAATGTGGAAACAGAAGTACCAAGAATTAAAGGCTGGCCTCTAGTTAACAGTTACAGGGATTGCTACATCTAGCAATCAAGACTTCTGGGTGCTGCTCTTGGTTGCCAGGCTACTTACAACCTTTCTTTGGATTGGGACTAATTGCTGCAAAGAACAATGACAACAAATCATAAGCAGAAATATTGTTTGTTAATTTGAATGGAAATCATCTGCTTGTCCCTGACAATGTATCGTGTGCATTTTTACAGCTCTTTATTTTAAAATATAGTACTAATTGTTTCGGGGAGAAACACGTTTGGTATTTGTATCTGGTTTATTGCATAGATCGGTCCTGGTGGATTGCGAGTAGAAAGTCCACAGATTCTTTCTCACCAAGGCCCTTTCAAACAATCTGTTTAACATCTTTCTTCCCTTCTGCTTTTTAAAGTTGCCTTTTGGTATTTCAAAAACCAGTCCAGTTAAATGTAATGACTCATCCAGCTGAAAATTTCTCTACTCTCCCAGCTCAGGGCTGATACTGGCTCAGTACCCCCATATGGATCAGGGTATGGTTAACTTTTTTACTCTCTGGTTCCTCTAGCCTTTTACCTTCATTTACAATACTGCCTCTTGATCCCCCAGGTTAGAGTAGGGAGACAAAGGAGAAGTAAATAGCAGACAGGTCTTACTTGACTGGTATGTGTATGACTTAATATTGGTGCTCTATGGATTCTGACGCCCAAATGCTGTATTTTTCTCCTTTGAGAAGCTTTTGAGGAATTTTCATATTCCTTTGCTGGGAATCTCCCAGCTGCAATTCTATGGCATGGATCATGTCTTTTCTGAATGATGTTTCTATAGCTCCCCTCAGCTCTGTATTTCAGTAGTTCACCCCATGATATCCTCCATAAGATCACCTTATCCCCAAAGATTATCTACCCCAGGACTCTTGGCTGGTGTCCACTTCAGGATGACCTAAGCCTGACTCCTTTCTGTGGAGTCCACATAAGGCTCAGGAAAAAAATGCACCTCTGTCCTTATAATCTCTGGAAGTGGAGGCCATTTCCAGAACATCAGTCTTGGCTTTGCTGTCATAGGCAACTCCATTCAGCTGACAGCCACCAAGCTTTACACTTTTACAGGCATGAATCAGGTATCCATAACCATTCTCCCTCCCAATCTCCAGGAGACTCAAGTCAAGTACACTCACGGTTTCTTTGGAATTGCCCCTCACTTGGCATAAAGTGGTGAGCCCTGCACTGCAGAGGGGACAGGTCACAGCATTACAGTCAGCTTGTCTCTGAAGAAATCCTGGCTATGTAACCATGCTTCAGCAACTTGCAAGTCAAAAGGGGGTTGTCTTACTCAGCTCAGGGTGCTTTAACAAAATACCATAGACTGGGTGGTTTAAACAACAGAAATTCATTGCTCATAGTTCTGGAGGCTAGAAAGTCGAGATCAAGGTACCAGCAGATTCAGTTCCCAAGTGAGGGCTCTGTTCTTGGCTTGCAGGCTGCTGTGCTCTTATATCTTCATACGGCAGAGAGGGACAGAGGGAAAGAGAGGGAGATGGGGGTGGGGAGGAGAGAGAGAGAGAGAAAGAGAGAATGCTCTCTTATGTCACTGTCATCTCCTTCTCCTTCCTTCTCCTTCCTCTTCCTCTCTTCCCTCCTCCTCCCCCCTTCTCCTCCCTTCTTATTCTTTCTTCTTCCCTTTGCACTCCCCCTCCCGCTCCCCCCATCCTCTTCCTCTTACTCCTCCTCTACCCTCATAAACTAATTACCTCCTAGAGGCCCCATTCCCAAACACCATCACACTGGGAGTTAGAAATTCAAAATCTGATTTTAGGGTTGCCTTTTTGTGTGATAATATTTGAAAGCAGAGTTAGTTCCTAATAGGTTAAATTCTAGTGCTTACTTACTACTTCTTTACTACTACTTCTTTCTTTGATAGACTGTGGATCTTTTCATTTAGATATATTTTCCTAAGCTATGGTCAAGCTGTTTTTATTTCATACCTCAGTCCACAGCAGAGGTTGATGAGCCAACATTCATATCATCATCTTTTGGCCACTTCTTTGGAAGAACTGCATATGCAATTTAGGACCTCCCTTTCTGGTAGGAGCACTTAAATTCATTTTTATCAGCTCTGTGGATTTCGCTGAAATAATGAGACTGGAAGAGTGACATTTGAATACCCTTTTAAAGATGTGAATGCTTGAAATACTAACCCCTTTCTTCCATTTGTAAAGCTTTGTCTCATTTTTAAAATTCCAATATTCATCTGCTCCTTCATGAAGGATTTGAGGACAACTCTACATACAAAGAGTAACTACATTAAGTTCAACAGAACCTGAGAGCTTACTAAATATTTTTACACTGTGATATTAACCATTTGTGTTTGCTTGACTGTTTTGTGTTTCCTGTCTTCTTCAGGTATACAGAAACCATTTAACCCTAGGCTCAACCACTTGTCCAATACAACTTTTTGTGATAATGGAAAGTTCTTCCTTGTTTGATGTGGCAGCCAATATCCACTTTTGGTTACTGAGCAATTGCAATGTGACTAGTACAACTAAAGATCAAAATTTCTAATTTTATCTAAGTTTAATTAATTTAAATTAGAAATATAATTAAATTTAAATAGCCATATGTCACTAGTACTTACCACAACAGATAGTGAAACACCAGATAATTAGCATCTTGATTTCTAATTATTTTCCTTTGAAAAATACTCAGAATGATGTCCTACTTATAATGCATTATATTGTTCCACTCAGTAAATGATGAATGACTATTTCACTATTATTATTATTTCACTATTTCACTATTATTTCAGTAAATAGTGAATGACTATTTCATCATTTTCACATTAGCAAATATTAGCACTTAGATATGTCTAGCTGGTGATATTGGTATAAGTCACTTACATTTTTTAGCTACTTACTTTTGATAATATTCCAAAACCGAATAATGTCCCTTTCTATCTGCCACCACAACTGTGCCTATGTCCTTCCTCTACTTCATGCAATCATGTTAAGTTTAGAAGGCAGACCTTAACAAAGCATGCATCATTTGTCCCTCAAAAAAGCAGCTTTGGGGCAATGACTATGTATGTTCTGAGAATGAGTCTAGGTGCAACTGATAGAATGGACAAGAGTACAGTGGTTCATATAGTTTCCAAGGCCAATCTCATGGATGATATGGCTTACCACGGCCATGCTAGGCATGAGGTAATTTAAAGTTATTTCAAAACACCCTAGATATTCAAAGGACATACTTACGTCACGAGGTGCTCACTAGTCTTTTCTGAGGTTAACCCCATGTGTAATGAGTTTTTCTGATTTATGGATCTGTCCTTGTTTCTTGAAATACACAATCTTTATAAAAACAAAACCACACCATCTTTGGTAACTGTATGTTGAACTAGCTACTGCTGAGATTTACTAGGAGCTCCCAGGTTATTTTTAGTTCATCTAATAAATTTACAGTTGTTCTTCTTTTCTTGTAGTTACATTTGTTAGTTTGCCACGCAATCCAGCTGCTATCCATTTTTCACCAGTTTAAGTGGAATGTCACTGAGATTGAGCTTCAGTGGGTCTTATGGACATATTCCAGCATTTCTCTGGTTACTAATCCTGTCATTTGAAACTACGGACGACACAGAGGTAATACTGATGCCAATGCACAGAAGTCATAAATGAATTTTGATGCATTACTAAATCTGCACTATATACAGCACTCTGGACTGCTGCAAAACGAACCTTCAGCTCATTCTAGAGCTTCACTTTGGAATGATGCTCTAAGGCATGGAGAAAAGCCAAATACCAGTTTGCTGGACTAATCTTATAAGAGGGATACCATCAAGCTGATATTTAATTGTGTTTTAAATACTCAGAAAAAATTCCAAAGGAAAAGTAATATGTTTTCCTTAGCATGAACTACTCTCATTATAGCAGTGGCTTTAGTCCAGTCTGATAACTTTATCTGATACAGTATTGTTGAAATCTACTGGGAAATAATACTATTATGAGACTCACTGGTTTTGACACAGACAGGCCCAGGGGACTGTTTCTGAATAAAGGTGGTGAATAAAGTCAACAGCCACTGAAAATAGCAAGCATAATTATCTTTGTGCATTTTCAGAGTTGCAGAGAGACTATCAGATGATTCTTCGTGCATTAAGACACTAATTCAGGGATGATGTAAAATTCTCCATTCTTTGGGTATGAATGATGATACAAATAAAGGCTTTCTGTCCTTACTTTCCTGAAATACCATCCCAGATGCTTTACCTCATAATTGTCTTTTATATTTTCTAGCTTCCTATGACAATGTAATGATGTCTTCCATTATTACCTCTCAAATACAGACTGTGCTTATGGACAGGGGATATACCTCATACATTTTCTGTATTTTTCATAGTGCCTAGCACCAGACAAATAGAAGGCATCTAATACATACTTGTTTATCAGCAGTATGTATAATGTCAATCATTCTTGGGAAGGAAAAAACACAAATTAACGGTTGTTACATTTTAAGGGCAGTGATTAAACTCTAATACATCATTTACTGATGGTAAGCTAATCTATGCTTTAAATAACTTTGCAGTTGTCTTTTTGTATAATAATATTTGAAATCACAGTAGTTCTCAACAGGTTAAATTCTAGTACTTATTTGCCAGTTCTTTATTTGATAAAACTATTGTTTTTTTATCATTTAGATACATTTTCCTAAGCTATGGTCAAACTGTTTTTAATTTCAATGTACTATTCCTAAACTAGAGGATACAGAGTCACTTCCCTAATAATATTTTTTTCTGGTATAGTAAAAAAATCATTTTACACACAGAACCATCTCATTCCTACAGTGAGACTCTAATGGAAGCAGCCTGGGGCTAAGTGGTGTCTGTGCTGCCGCATGCATTTACCAAAGGCAATAACAGTACTCGCCAATGAAGTCAGAGTCTCCCAGTTAATCCTCCCACATCTTCTTGCTCAGATGGGTGGAAAAGAGAGAAGAAAGAGGAAGAGGCTGGGCACGGTGGCTCACGCCTGTAATCCCAGCACTTTGGGAGGCCGAAGCAGGCGGACTGCCTGAGGTTAGGAGTTCAAGACCAGCCTAGCCAACATGCTGAAACCCCAGCCTGGGCGACAAGAGCGAAACTCCATTTCAAAAAAAACAGAGGAATAAATAAAGGAAGAAATTGGGAAAGTGGCTTCAGCCATAGCCTTTGATAAAATCAGAGTCCTGTTTATGAGAAAAGGTTGAGGAACCACTACTGAGTATAAATTTAATTCTACAATGGCCTTCACGGTTGTTGGGGTCTATGGAAGGTCTAAGATAAGTCAATGGAAAATTGTTTTTTTATGGAACTGATGCAACTGGCTTCCCTTCTGGTAAGCTACCTTCAATCACCTAGAAAAACATGAGCTCTTTTTTTCTTTCATCATCCTTTCCCCACACATGCCTTACGCCCCTACCTCTGCTTCCCCTAAGGTACAAAGGACAACATTATGCTTTGCATGAAGCTGTTTTCCCTCAAGTCTCTTATTGCATATCTAAGAAGAGAAAGTGAAAGAAACTAGAAGTCAGAGAGTTAATTCACAAATTTCTGGAGATCTGAGCTCTCAAGAAATGCTAGAAAAGCACAGGGACTGGGATCTGTAAAACTTTGAGAGTCAGTGGCTTGATGGAAACAATAAATACAAGTGACTCCTAAAATTGCTTTCAAACGAAGGAGCATAAAATGGCCACGAGGTAGAGGTCCAAAACAAAAAAGTCACATGCAATCTCTAAGTGAATATTAAAAACTATGACCAAAGTCTGCCATTTTTAAGGGCTAAGAAACTCTTCTAAGCTGCAGAACACAGTAGAACTTTTGAAATGCAGTAAACAGTACTTAACATAAAAGAGTTAGGAACTACTATTGCAATATTCAACTGACTGTGCTATAAAATTTATATTGTACAGCTTACCAGATCAAGATCTGCTCATCAATGCTCATTATGGCATCTGAGTCACCAGAGCAATAGGAAAACTCATTTTGTCAGAGAACTCAATATTGTGTGAGTAGTTAAGACTTTCAATGACCATTATTATAATAGTCTGTGACTCACTGGGCTTGATGGGTGAAGTGAAATTATAAAACTATTCACTTGTAGACTAACCCTTATTCCTAAAGCCACCTCTTAATGGTGGGCCAATGAGTCCTAGAAATTTCCATGAAAAGTTTGAATAACACTAGTTTCCTTTAATTACTTCTTAAGAAAGCACAGATCTTGACTTGGCAATTGACTAACATAAGTATGGTCAAATGACATAACTACACTGTCTTAGTCTGTTTTCTGTTGCTTATAGCAGAATACCTAAAAAGGAGTAATTAGGAAAAACAAACAAAAAATTATTTCTTACAGTTACAGAGCCTGAGAAGTGCAAAGTTGAGGGGCCGCATCTAGTGAGAACCTTCTAGCTGGTGGGAACTGGGCAGAGTTCCAAGGTGATGCAGGCATCACATCACACCATAAGAAAACTGAGTATGCTAGCTCAGGCCTCTTTTCTTCTTGTAAAGCCACCAGTCCTATTCCTGTGACAATCCATTAATCGGTTAATCCTAGAATGGATTAATCTATTCATAAAGGTAGAGTGCTTATGACCCAATCACCTCTTAAAGGCCCCACCTCTCAATACTGCCACATTGAGGATTGAGTTTCAACATGAATTTTGAAGAAGACAAACATTCAAACCATAGCATCCCACCCCTGGCCTCCCAAAACACATGGCCTTCTAACACATAAATATATTCATTCCATCCCCATAGCCTGAAAGTCTTATTTTGTTCCAGCACCAACTCAAAAGTCCAAAGTCCGGTCTTACCTATGAACCTATGAAATCAAAACAAGTTATCTACTTTCAAGATACAATAATAGTACAGGCATAAGACAGTCATTCTCATTCCAAAAGGAAGGAGGAGGCAAAAAGAAAGTAGTAACAGGCCCCAAGCTAATCTGAAACCCAGAAAGATAAACATGAAATCTTAAAGCTGGAGAATAATCCCTTTGATTTCATGTTCCACCTTCTGGTTATCCTGGGACATGAATTGGGACCCAAGGCTTCGGGTAGCCCCATCTCTATGGCTTTGCTGTGTGCCAGTCAAATGTTGCTTGCTACTGGTGACTCTACAGCTCTGGAGTCCCAGTGGTGCTTCCATGGCTCCACTCAGCATTGCTCTAGTGGAGATTCTGTGGCAACTCCAACCCCACATTTCCACTCAGCATTGCTCTAGTTGGAGCCCTTTATTGGGGGCCCTGCCCCTGTGACAAGTCTCTGCCTGAGCCCCCAGGCTTTCCGCAGCATCCTTGACATTTGGGTGAATGTTGCCAACCCTTCACGACTCTTTCTTTCTGCAAGCCTGTTACAGAATTTGCACCACATGGATGCCACCAAGGTTGATGACTTGTATCTTCTTAAGCAGTGAGCTGCTCAGCACCTGAGGCCACTTGAGCCACAGCTAGGGTGGCTGATGAGGACTATGTTGGAATGAAGGGAGCAGAGACCTGAGGGAACCCTGGGCAGCAGGCCTGAGTCTGTCCCCAAAACCACTCTGTCCTCCTAAGCCTCTGGGCCTGTGATGGAAGAGAGAGCCTCAAAGATCTTGGAAATGCTTTCAGGGTCTTCTTCCACCACCTTGATGGTTCCTTCTCTCTACTAATCTTAGCAAAAGTTGCTCAGCCACTTACTTGGTTTCCTCTCTTGAACAAGCTTTTTCACTTCTTACATGGCCAGGCCGAGAGTTTACCAAATCTTTTTTTTTTGCTTCTCTTTTGATTATAAATTCCATCTTTAAGTCATTTTTTTTTTTAATCACAGCTTAATGTAAGTGGTTAAAAGTAGTCATGCAGCAGTCTGAATGGTTTGCTGCTTAGGTATTTCTTCCATCAGATATCCTAATTCATTGCTCTTAAATTCTACAATCCATAAAGCCCTAACTAAGGCACAGACACAATGCAGCCAAGTTCTTTGCCAGTTTACAACAATGATGGACTTTTCTCCAGTTTCCAATACCTTGTTCCTCAGTTCCATCTGAAATCTCATCAGAACGTTCTTTGCTGTCCCTATTTCTATCAGTATTCTGGTCACAAATAGTTAACCAATCTCTAAGGAGTTACAAACATTTCCTAGTATTCTTATCTTCTAAGCCCTCCCCTGAATATAAGCGTTTTCTAGCCTGCTCCTTCAAACTCCTGTAGCTACAGCCCATTACCCAGTTCCAAAGCAGCTTCTGCATTTTTACATATTTATTATCAGCAATATGCCACTTCTCAGTACCAATTTTCTTGGCTCATTGTGCAACATTTATAACAGAATATTTGAAACTGGGTAATTTATAAATAAAAGAAATTTACTTCTCCCAGTTATAGAAGCTAAGAAGTACAAGGTCAAGGGGCCACATCAGGTGAGGGCCTTCTTACTTGTGGAGATTTCCTGCAGAGACCTGAGATGGCTCAGAGCCTCATATAATGAGGGAGCTGGGTAGGCTAGCTCAGGTCTCTCTTCCTCTTCTTATAAAGCCACCAGTCCCACTTCGACGGTAACCCATTAATCCACGAATGGATAAATCCATTCATGAAGGCAGCACTTTCATGACCCAATGACTTCTTCAAGGTCCCACTTGTCAGTACTGCCACAATGGGGATTAAGTTTCAACATGAGTTTTGGAGGAGACAGACATTCAAATCATAGCACACTCTGAGATGCAGTTTCTTATTTGCAAAGGAGGTATAACATATCTATCTCATCAAGTTGCTACAAAATTAAATGAGATAATGCATGTAAGACATCTAATAAACACTCAGTAAATGTGAATTTCCTTCTCACTTGAAAAGCATTAATGTACACTAAGTTTGAAAAATATCTGTTAAAGAATTAACACAGAAGTTTGGGCCATGGGTTAGGGGAATATAGCTCATAAACACCATATCTGTGGCTACTGAGATTGTTAATATTTCACAATATTTGTGAAATACTGACAAAAGATGGGGGTAAATTTGAATGAATCCATATTACTGCCAACTTATTAGTGGCATCAAAGAGTTGTTGATTGAAGGTTTCCAACAGTGTTTACAGTGGGCATTACCCTAGGTTCATAAGATTGAGTATGCATTCATTTCAAATGTAATGTGTCTTATTATAACTCATCTCTTTAAGATTTCACAGTTCCTATAAATGGCTTTTCTGGAGAAAGTTCACTTTACTTTTCTGCATTGAAATACAGGATTCAGCACTGTTAATTTATTGTGGATCTTATAAAAAGCACTGAACCAAGAAGGGAACAAATGGTTAATTATGTGGTACTTTAGCAGTAATGTAACACATAGTGAACAAAAATGACTTCCATAAAGTGAACATTATAACCTAATTGGTTTCTTGCACCTTATAAATTAGAGCTAATTAGCAAAAAAGAAATTTTTACATCTCAGAGTCACTTGGCCAGAATTATATAGTCAGTCAACTGCCAAGTCAAGACAAAAGCACAAGTTTTCCTGATTCAAAGTTAATATTCATTCCACTTGCTGTATTCTCTTAGGAAGTAAAGACACTAATAGTATTCAGGGTTTTCCATTCATACTTCTGCACAGCTGTCTACTCTTCATCAAACCTAAGCATAAAAAATACACAGGTTTACTTCTTTCTTTGGGTCTCCATTTCCTTATTAAGGCCCCCCATGTTATGTAAAACTTGTATTAAATAAATTTGTATACTTTTGTCTTTTTTTTTTTTTTTTTTTTTTTTTTTTTTTTTTTTGAGACGGAGTCTTGCTCTGTCGCCCAGGCTGGAGTGCAGTGGCGCAGTCTCGGCTCACTGCAAGCTCCGCCTCCCGGGTTCACGCCATTCTCCTGCCTCAGCCTCTCCGAGTAGCTGGGACTACAGGCGCCCGCCACCGCGCCCGGCTTATTTTTTTTTTTTTATACATTTAGTAGAGACAGGGTTTCACCATGGTCTCGATCTCCTGACCTCGTGATCCGCCCGCCTCGGCCTCCCAAAGTGCTGGGATTACAAGCGTGAGCCACCGCGCCCGGCCACTTTTGTCTTTTTAATCTGTCTTTTGTTATGGGGCCTTAGCCATGAACCTAATATAGAAAGGAAACATATCTGCTTTCCTTTACAATACTGATATATTAAATATATCAATTGCGGTAAATAAACTGAACATGGCTCTTTAGTATATGGTAACTACCATAATATGTGAAATTAGAATGTATTTCTTTTAGACAAAGAAGAAAAAACTTTAAGTACTCCAAGAAAGCAAAAATTAATCACACTGAGGCAAAATGATAGTATAGAAACTTAAAAATACAGGCAAAAACCCTAATAAAATAGCAATTACAATATATGTAAATGACATAAACCAAAAGACATGGAAACTATGATATTAATAGAATGAAAAAGGATATATCAGGTGAAAATAAACCTGAAGAAATCTGTAGTAATATGACACTTGAAAACATAAAATTTAAAGCAAAGAATGGGAGATAAAAATGCTATACACTTTTAAAATGAACAATAGGTGAACAGAATGCATTCATTATAAATACATATGCATTCAACAATACAGCTTCAAAATATGTAGGATTAACTGACAAAACAGGAGGAAGTAATTTATGAATTTAAAAATTGGATTGAGGATTTTATCATACCCTCTTCCGAAAATATAGATCATGCAGAAAAAATATACAGTGATATAAGAAAACCTCAACAATATAACTTAACAACCACTGTTATGTTTAAACCATGAGACATAAATGAAATTTTGTCTCTCAAAGCAGAATACACAATCTGTTTAAGTACACATAAACATTTACAAAATTGGTCATATATTAGGTCAATAAAATAGCCTCAGTACAATCCAAAGGATCAATATAATGTCTTATGTTCTCCACTTTTTTCTATCCCCCCATCTCTCTCCTTGTCAGCTTTATTGCAGGACAATCTATACAAGTGTACAATCATTGTACACCCAATTAATGTTCACAAAGTGAATAAATTATTGTAACCAGTCATCCAAATAAGACATAGAATACTGTCAGAATCCCAGAAGCCCTTCTGCTACTCTTCTAGACGTTATCCCTCAGCAAGAGGTATTCTGATTTCTATCACAATGGAGGGAATTACAATATGTATTCTTGTGTATAATGTCTTTTGTTCAACATTATGCTGGTGAGATCCATTAAGTTTGTATCTTCATCTCCCATTTCTTTTCATTTTTGTAAGGTACTCAAATGTGAGAATATACCACAACATATTTGTAGACATTTCAGTTGTTTATAGCTATTTCCAGTTCTAGTGATTCCATGAATATGCTTATACATGCCATTTGACGAAGAGATGTACACATTTATTTTGTCTCTATAAGAGGTGTGCAATTTCTGGGTCATATGGAATACATATACAATATGTTCAACTTTAGTACAGAATTCTAAGCAGTTTTCCAAAGTGGTTGTACCAACTTATACTCTCATTATCAATGAATGAAAATTTCAGTGGCTTCACATCCTTGTCAACACTTACAAGTTCTTCCTTTTTCATTTCAGTCATTTGGTACGGTATGTTGTAGACTCAAATCTTCTTTTTATAATGAAGTTGAATATATTGTCATTTTTTATTTGCTATTTGTGTATTCTCTTTTGCAAAACGCTTGTTCCAGACTTTTGCTCATTTTTCTATTTGATTGTCTGCATTTGATTATCAATTTGTGAACATTCTTCATGTATTCTAGATATGAGAGTCCTTTGCTCGATAAAGGTTTTGCATATATGTTCTCCATTCTCTGGCTAGACTTTTTCACTACTTGATGTCATGTGATTAATAGAAATTTGTTATTATGATATAACTCGATTTACTTCTTTCTTTATTACTTTTCTCCATGTTTAATGACTTTTTGATGAAGAGAGACATTGTGATATATTTAATTCAAAATATATAGATATTTAGTTGTTATGGTTAATGTTTTACTTATTTGTTCTACTGTGACATTTAATTACCTTTTTGTGGTAATGAATACATTTATATTCTTTTTTTCTCCTTCATCCCCACACCCTACCCTTCCTGACCTCTGGTAACCACCATTCCACTCTTTGTTTTCATGAGCTCCACACTTTAGCTCCTACACGAGTGAGAACACGCAATATTTGTCTTTCTGTGCCCGACATATTTCATTTAATATAATGGCCTCCAGTTCCATCCATGTTGCTGCAAATGACAGTATTTCATTCATTTTATGGCTGTGTAACATTCCACTCTGTATATATACTACATTTTTCTTTATCCATTCAACTATTGATGAGCACTTCGGTTGATTCCGTATTTCAGTGAATAGTGCTACAATAAACATGGAAGTGCAGATATTTCCTTTCTTTCAGATATATGCCTAGTACTGTGATTGCTGGATAATATGGTAGTTCTATTTTTAACTTTTTGAGGAACATCCATACACTTGATAGTAGTTGTACTAATTTACATTCCCGCCAACGGTGTATGAAGGTTCCCCTTTTCTACATCCTCACCAGCAGATGTCATTGCCTGTCTTCTGATACAAGCAATATTAACTGGGGTGAGATGGTATTTCAGGATTAATGATGTTGAACATTTTTTCATATACCTATTGGCCATTTGTCTTATTTTGAGAAATGCCTATTCAGATCTTTTGCCAATTTTAAACTCAAATTATTTGTATGTGTGTGTGTGTGTGTGTGTGTGTGTGTGTGTGTGTGTGTGTTTGCTATTCAGTTGTTTGAGCTTCTTACATATTCTGGTTATTAATCCCTTCTCAGATGGATAGTTAACAAATATTTTCTCCCATTCTCTAAGTGGTCTTTTCACTTTGTTGATTTTGTTGTTGTTGTTGTACAGAAGATTTTTTTTGCTTGATGTAATCCCATTTGTCTATTTTTGCTCTGGTTCCCTGTGATTTTTTTGAGGTCTTCTCCATAAAATCTTCGTTTAGACCAATGTTCTGGAATGTTTTCTCAATCAATGTTTTGTTTTTTGGTTTTTTTTTGGTAATAGTTGTATAGACATTTTTAGAGCAGGTTTATATATATTTTGTGATTTAAACTTTATTTTGTATGGGTATCTTTATAAAATTATTTGACATATGCTCCTTTTTCTTAAGGTAAAATACATTTATATAGCTTCAATATTTTCTGTTAGGTCTATTAAGAACCTCATTTTATGACCTAAGAGGTCATAAGTGACACTTATACAAGGTCAGTCTTAATGACCTGTATAAGAACCTCAATTATACAAGGATGTTTTGGGGGAGTATAATTTGCATCCCCCTTTGCCAAAGAGCCTCATAGCTTTGTGCTTTTGGAGCTATTTATTTTATTTTTTTACTTTAAGTCCTGGAATACATGTGCAGAATATGCAGGTTTGTTACATAGATACTATATATGTTCCATGGTGGTTGGCTGCACCCATCAACCCATCATCTAGGTTTTAAGCCCGTATGCATCAGATATTTGTCCTAATGTTCTCCCTCCACTTGTCCCCCCCAGCCCCTGACAGGCCCCAGTGTGTGATATTCCCCTCCCTGTGTCCATGTGTTCTCATTTTTCAACTCCCACTTATGAGTGAGAACATGTGGTGTTTGCTTTTCTGTTCCCATGTTAGTTTGCTGAGAATGATGGTTTCCAGCTTCATCCATGTCCCTGCAAATGACATAAACTCATTCTTTGTTATGGCTGCATAGTATTCCATGTGTATATGTGCTACATTTTCTTTATCCAGTCTATCATTGATGTGCATTTGGGTTGGTTCCAAGTCTTTGCTATTGCAAATAGTGCTGCAATAAATATACATGTGCATATGTCTTTATGGTAGAATGATTTATAATCCTTTGGGTCTATACCCAGTAATGGGATTGCTGGGTCAAATGGTATTTCTGGTTCTAGATCCTTGAGAAATCGCCACACTGTCTTCCACAATGGTTGAACTCATTTACACTCCCACCAAGAGTGTAAAAGCGTTCCTATTTCTCCACACCCTCGCCAGTATCTGTTGTTTCCTGACTTTTAATGATCACCCTTCTAAATGGCACGAGATGGTATCTTGACAAACAACTCTGAGCTAAAGGGGCGTGTTCTAACCCAATGCAAGGAAGCTAAGAACCTTGATAAAAAGTTACAGGAACTGCTAACTAGAATAACCAGCTTAGAGAAGAACCTAACTGACCTGATGGAGCTGAAAAACACAGCACAAGAAATTAGTGAAGCATACACAAGTATCAATAGCCAAATCGATCAAGCAGAAGAAAGGATATCAGAGTTTGAAGATTAACTTACTGAAATACGGCGTGAAGACAAGATTAGAGAAACAAGAATGAAAATGAATGAACAAAGCCTCCAAGAAATATGGGACTATGTGAAAAGACCAAACCTATGATTAATTGGTGTACCTGAAAGTGACAGGGAGAATAGAACCAAGTTGGAAAACACATTTCAGGACATTAACCAGGAGAACTTCCCCAACCTAGCAAGACAGGCCAACATTCAAATTCAAGAAATATAGAGAACACCAGTAAGATAGTACCTGAGAAGAGCAACCCCAAGACACATAATCGTTAGATTCTCCAAGGTCGAAATGAAGGAAAACATGTTAAGAATAGCCAGAGAGAAAGGTCAGGTTACCTACAAAGAGCAGTTTTATATTTACCTAAAACAAAATGAAGTATGGGGATGTCTCTAGATTTATTCTTTTTGCTCAAGATTGTTTTGGCTATTTTGGATCTTTTGTGCTTCCAAATAAATTTTAGGAGTTTCTTTTTCTATTTCTGTAAATAATGTCACTGGTATTTGGATAGAGAATGCACTGAATCTGTAAATTGCTTTGGCTGGTATTGCCCATTTTGACAATGGGCAAATGTTGCTGAGTCTGATTTGGTGTCAATTGGGATAAATTGATTTGGTGTCTCCTTTGGTCGAGTCACAGAGTTTCCATGGCTGGGAATGTCAGTCTTGTTCCCTCCTTTGTCTCTGCCTGTCCGCAGGGATATTTCTTCCTTCACTCAGTCATGAAGATTCCTGTGGGTTAAAGCAAGGACAAGTCTCCTGCTGGGAACCCAAGAAGGTGGGGAAGCTGGTTGACCATCTCAATCTCACTTTTTCAAGTACATAAACTGTGAATTGAGGGGAGATTTCCTGTGTGCTTGGTGCTGGGAAGAATTTGGGGGAGGGGCATTGTGGACGTGGGAGTCTGGATTCTTTTACTATCTGCTTGGAGTTTCTCCACTTTTCTGCGGCTCTAGGAATTGTTTCATCCCATATTTGAGTTCTGGATTGTTGCTGGTGAAAAATTTTGGTGCTCTATATTTGTTTCTGGATTACTGTGGTGGGGAGTGAATGAAGCTTGCTTCTATACTGCCATTTTGGAACCAGAAGTCCAGTGCTTTTTATATTCTGATAAAGAAATGTCTGCTAACCCCATGTCATGAAAAGTTTCCCCTATAATTTCTTTTTAAAAGCTTTATTGTTTTGCCCTTCACATTTATTTCTACAATCTCTATGGAATTGCTTTTTGCATATGGTATATAGTAGGGTCAAAACACTTGTTTTTTCAACTTACCAAGAAGTTGCACTGGGTGCCCATTTTAAATAATTACTTTAAAATATTTCAATTATGTTAAAACTTAAAAAAAAAAAAGCATTTCCCCAAATACCATCTATCCTTACACAACAGGTGCTTTATTTTCTAATATTTCTTTCTGGTCTTTTATTTTCTTCTATTTACCCATCCATCATGTTTACATACTTCATTTATTCAACAGTATTTGTTGCCCCATATAACTCTATTTGAGTCCTTAGAGTATATAATTCTCTATGACTTTTTTGAGCTTCTCTGGATAATAGTTGGATTTGTTTATTTCATGATTCTCTACGGGGAAATTCAATTTAAATCACAGCCAAAAGCAAAGTAAGTTTTAAGATAAACGGGATTAAATAAAACCATGTACTATATTTAAAATTTTGCATTTCACATGAAAAGGGAAAGCATAAGGAATCTAATGAGTAATTCATTCTATAGCTTCAAATATATATATATATATATATACACAAAGAAAACCCTTTGTCTGAACATGTAACAAAGACAGTGAGATATTCTTTATCTTGATCTCTTATTTTCTTTAACATAAACTTGCAAGTGATTTCCTTATAAGAAATAATATCGCCTCAATTTCTGAGCTATTCTGACTTAATAACACTCCAGGAAACTGAGTTCATTATAATAAGGAAAGATTTCTATAAGAAGAATAGCATTTGGAAAATAATTATTCCACTGTTTAGTTAATATTAACATCTGGAAATCCAATATCCTTTAAACATTCTTAATTTAATAAATTGGACACATTTAGGATTATTAAAAGTATTATTCAAACATAGTCCTTTTAAATGATAGTAATTATTTACTAATACTGATATGGAATTAAATATTTGCTCCTGATGTGATTGACAGCTACTTTATACTTATAGATACTTAAATAACAGTATTATAAACTGGCTATACCTATTAGAAATCTCAAGAATTCTTATTACATAAAAACTATTGTAGCAATATGATGCTTACTCATCATGGCTCAAATGAGTCAATCCTTAAGGGCAGTAACTCAAAGGCCCATTCTTCCTGTCCGAGAAGCGAAAACAAATGTACAATCAGCAGTAATGGTGGGGATAAAATAATTAAAACATTGGCTTATTGACATTCGGGATTTTTTCCTGTGCTCATAACAGCAAAATGAGTTTATAAATTACCTATGTATGTAACACACATGGTTTGAAAGCTGCTCTTTAGCTGCCACAACCCAGTGGAAATAAAGGGACAGCAATTAAACAAGCATCCTAATTATCATAAACTCTGAGGAATACATGCACAGAGTGCCAGGAGGCATTTATTCATTTTCATGCCAGGATGTGCTTTATTTAAGCACAGTACAAATTACCAAAGCATTTGAAATCTAGGCAAAGGTAAAACGCTCTTGTTAATAGAGATGTCTTCAAGCAAACTGTACTGAATGAAGAATGACTGTGCCAACTTACATCAATTTTACTATGAAAAGAGGACTTACATTATAGTGAACATATTTATATTGACTGCGATGCATCTTCACAGTTTCAAAATAATTAGTAAAGTTGAGCATATCAGTCCAAAAGTACCAGGTAAACGAGTTGTACCTGGTACAACTCGTACCTGAATAGAAAGGAAACAAAGCCCAAAACACTACAATCTGTTAATTAACTGAAATTTTCTCCAGCTTAGTACTTAAACAATCACTAATCACAATACAGTCCATTTTATTTTTGTCAGCTCTGACTTTGACAGAGTATTTCTGTTATCATTTGGTTTGTTTTACCATCTCCAAACTTCATGCTGAAATTTGATCCCCAATGTAAGAGGTGGGGCCTAATGGGGGGATGGTGTTTGGGTTATGGAGGCGGATCCTTCATGAATGACTTGGTGTCATCCTGGCAGTAATGTCAGTCCTTGCTCTATTAGTTCCCATGGAACCTGTTGAAAGCCTGGCACCTGCCTCCCCTTTCCCTTGCCTCCCTTCTTGCCATGTGATCTCTCAAACACTGGCTCTCCACCTTCCACCATGAGTGGAAGCAGCTTGAGGCCCTCACCAAAAACCAAGCAGATGCTGATGCCATGCTTCTTGTACAGCCTGAGAAACTGTGAGCGAAATAAACCTCTCTTCTTCATCAATTACTCAGCCCTGGGTATTCCTTTACAGCAACACAAACATACTAACACGACTTTCTTATATTGACCTGAAACCTTTTATTTATATGCATCTGTCCTTGCTTCTTGGGACCCAAACAAACAAAACCTAATCCTAGACCCTTTTCAAGATCAGGCCTTAACATTTACATTATTTTTAAAGATCACGTCCTCCCTTTTCCTTCCCTTCCCTTTCCATGATAATAGTCGACTATTCCTCACCAACCTTATTTCAGGTTCTTTCCCTATAGAGTTGTATAGAGTTGTCTCCTTTATGAATATCCCAGTTTGTCAGTAATTGTGTGCAGTACTCCAGTCTAGCCGTATCAGTGCAGATGAGAGCAGGGCTTCCCTTCCCTTGTGTTTTGCCACTACTCCTCATGCCATCATCAGATTATGTAAATCATAATATTGACCAGATAACTCTTTGGCCTCACACTAAGTCAACCAAAACCATATTTGTACAAACCAAAACTCTGAGTCTTTTTTTTAAAAAAAACATGGTGCTCTGCACGTATGTTTATTGCAGCACTATTCACAATAGCAAAGACTTGGAACCAACCCAAATGCCCATCAATGATAGACTGGATTAAGAAAATATGGCACATACACACCATGGAACACTATGAAGTCATAAAAAAGGATGAGTTCATGTCCTTAATAGGGACATGGATGAAGCTGGAAACCATCATTCTCAGTAAACTATCGCAAGGACAAAAAACCAAACACTGCATGTTCTCACTCATAGGTGGGAATTGAACAATAAGAACACTTGGACACAGGATGGGGAACATCACACACCAGGGCCTGTAGTGGGGTGGGGGGAGCGGGGAGATATAGCATTAGGAGATATGCCTAATGTAAATGATGAGTTGATGGGGGCAGCAAACCAACATGGCACATGTATACCTATGTAACCTGCACATTGTGCACATGTACCCTAGAACTTAAAGTATAATAAAAATAAATAAACAAACATGGTGCTCTTTAGCCAAATCTTGCTCATTATTTAGAGTTGAATGCAATCAGGGGTGGGGGAGTGGGGGTGGGAGTGTCCTCCTATTATTCTGCATTATGCTTGTTTAAAAGTTTTGAATGTTAATTGAACTATCAGATTGCATTATTGAAAAATTCCTATTCTCTTCAAATCATCTTTCAAAATTTAATGCCATGGAAACATGACTAACTCAGGAACTTCAGAAATCTGACACCATGATGACTTCCTTTTTTTCACAAAAGTCTGGTCACTTCCAGCAGCCTAATTATAAAAAGCAGAGCTCTGATGCCAGATGACTTGAGATTTAAGTTTGCTGCTTACTGGTTGTATTATCATAGAGTTATTTAATTCCCTATGCCTTATTTGTTTATGTATAAAATGAAAATAATAATACCTACCTCCTAGGTATTTTGTGAAGACTAATTTAATTAAAAAAACATTCATAACTAAGAAAGTTCCTAGTGCACAACAAGCCTTAGTAGATACTTAGCTATTAACTTGCAACCAATTTCTCATAATTGAGACCACAATAGAGGTTCACTTAGCTATTCTATCAGAAAGTAGTTTTTCAGAATTTACTAAGCTTACAAATCATCTTGCCTAAATGCATGTTTCCAGATTCCACTTTATTTGATAGGTATTTTGACTTAAAAAATATGGTGTTCTGCCACATAAGACAAACTAAAAATTTTTTTATTAGAAATATTATTACTCTAAATTTTTTAATTGATGACACTCTATTATTTTTAAGCTGATGACTTCCCACTATTCATGAAGATCAAAATCAAACATTGTCCTTTATGAACTCTCTTTAGAAATTAAAATTATTTTATCATATTGTAACATTAGTAGGTATTTTAACATTTAGCTCCCTTAATGAAATTATCTATAATATTGTTATTATTTAATTTGACCCAACCAATTCTTACTCAAATTTATGCCATCTGAATTTCTTAAAAGCTAGTCCATTCTTAGTGTTCACTCAGAACCTTTTATTTCCAAATTAGGGACTGTCTCAAACCATTTATTGGCAACAACCCATTCATTTCCATTTAATTTCTTGTTTTAATGAGCTTCTACTCCAGTTACGGCATTCAAGCCTAAATAATCTTCCTTAGTTCACAGAATTTCCCAAAAGCAATTCAAACTTGTCCTCAATACTGTGTCCTAAGAAGTATTAGCCTGTACATAACAGGCTGTTAAAATGTGACTCGTCCCTTCGCAGTTTTGGCTGAGGCTTGAAGGCCGTAGCTGATGCTGGCCAAAGAGGATTCTGAGAGAGATCATCATGACTGCTGAAATTTTAAAGGAGGATTTCTTTGAAGAGAATGGAGCTGAGACTTCTAATCCCAAACAAAAGTGACATAGAATTCTATGGGACAACTCAGAGAACTTGATATGGATCTCCTGTAGTTGGGGATGCAGTGAATTGGTGAGGGTCACTGTAAAAAAGGTCTTGTTAAAGAAGGCAGCCTGCCAGAGAAAGAGGACCACAAGGGTAAGAGCCCGTATATTACACTGTGGGGAGCTCAGGAGAAGTCTGGCAAAGGAGAAACACTTCCTATCTCAAGGCAGTTGAAGACAGAAGGACCCAATGTGGGACTCTTCACAGAATTCACAAAAGTTTCCATTGAGAGAGTCTGTTTCAAACATCCGCTAAACTCAGAGAATGTAAGACTATCATTCTCTTGCTTTATTCAAACTCCAACTGAGCTGAAAATTTAGGTTATCCTGCTGAAGTAAGAGGGACAAGGAAAGATGCAAGGTTAATTTTAAATAAAATTTCAGAATTTTTTATTCTATCTGTGATCAAACTATTTTAATTACTTAATTGAGACTCTCTGGTAATTTAAAGTGACTACTGGTTTGTCATAGGCTTTTCCGGAGGCAAGAATGTACAGTCCCTCCGCAAGCAGATTAAAGGGAAAGTAGAAGATAAAAATAATGATGATTTCTAACTATATTATATGAGACCTCCCTACTCAATTAAGCTGATTACATATCTGCGCAGAGAAAAAGGGGACTAAAAAATAGACAGCCAAAGCTGTCTTTGAAGTTCCCACTATCGGACTGAGTATAATAATTTCCTATTTAATTCTTGTCTGCGGAAGTTTAGGTTGCAGTTTCTGTTTCCTGTCTGTGAATGCAGTCTTTTGGGATATATTTCCTACACAAAGCCAGATTTTCTAGTTAGCTATTCACCCAATTAAGCTATTAAAAATGTGCCTCCTGTTCAGTTCAAGATGGCCAAATTGTCACACAGGTTTTCCCTCCAGCCCTTTCCAAATCCCACTGAATTGGCAGTGAAGATGCACAAGGAAAAGTTTAAGTCTACAACAGTGAATAAAACAGAATTGAGAGGGAGATCTTCAGTGAATGAGTCTGCAACAAATTTCTGCAAGTTAATGTATCTTCAGGGTCTAGGCATGGTATAGGAACCCATAGCACTCCCTTTTGAAAAAGTCTAACAGATTCAGCTGGCAAAGCAGATAGGAAATAGACAGAGATGTGCTGATGGATAAAACATAATGGAAGAATTTATATCAAAATATAAAAGAAGATGGAAAATATGAGCAAAATATAAAAATGAATAGAATTTATCCAGGAGATCTGAGATCTGACTAAAAAAATTTTAGGAAACGGAAGATAGAGGAAATAAAAGGGGAAGAAATTATCAAAGATGTGACCAAAAAAATTGCACATTACTGAAGAAAACAAGTCCTCAGATTGAAATGGCTCACCTAGCTTCAAGCAGAATGAATGAGGAAACGCCTGTTCTAACACACATACACACACACAGACACACACACACAGACATAGATATAAAATTTCATAACTCCAAGAAGAAAGAGAAAATCTTACAGAGACTAAAAATCAGATGATTTGTAACAGAATCTTTCACTCTGGAATCAGACTTCTAATGAGCAAAAGTAAATACTACATAATACTGAAGTGATATGTTCAAGTTTTAAAGGATAATAATTTAGATTTAGAATTTTATGTTTGATAAAGTTATTAAGCAACAATAAGAGCATAATAAAGACACATTCTGGCATGCAACTATCAGACTTTTACTTTTTTAGTCTTTAATTCCTCCTTCTGAGAAAGCAACTTAAGGATACACCCTAGCAAAATGAGGGTAAAAACAAGACAGAAGAAAATATAAAATCCCAGAAAATAGTGTCTCCAACACAGAAGTAAAGTTAAGAGAAGTCTTATAATGACAACTTTACAGCATGCCCAGAAAACAAACTATTCATACTAAAGTAGGAAATAAAGGAGTGTAGGAGAGATCTCACTGGGAGCAAAGGGGATTTGTTATATAATTGAAAAAATGAAAAATGTGAAGAATAGGTAAAGGAATATGCTGCTTCTATGAATCAGAAAAAAACAAAAATAAAAAACTTAGGAAGAATTGAAAGCAATATAATAAATGCTAAAATATGAAACAATTATAACACATCATGATATTAAATCACTGGATGTAAAAGAAAAAAGAATGAAGAGAGAATGAGTGCAAGCCATTTGGACTTGATGCTAAAAATATACTTTCTAGTGACACAGGTGTTATTACATTACACTTACATTGGCTGCAATTATATTTTACAGAATAATTTAAATTTAAATTTTATCCAATTCATTTCTATTCATCCTATAAATTAACAACTATTCTGAGCTCTAAGAAACATAACACAGTGCATGCATTCTAATGGAAACTTGATACGTTTTGAAGATGTTTTCTGGTCGGAGGCTTCTAACTCAATTATTGGTATGTACTGTTCCTGTTGGTTCACATGTTCCTAGGATTTCAGAAGGCTGCAGCAAACTGCATTCTATCACACACCTAATGAAGCCACCTGCACCACTGCTATCCAAGGCATCTCAATTAAATGAGAGGCTGCCCTGTAATGGCTGTAAAAATGTTTCTGCCAGACAGACATAGCCATGGCAGTTTGCCATATCTAGAACTGCTCAAACTGCTGTGAACCCTGTGGATTATTTGCAGTCAGTAAGGTCTTGGCGTATGAGGTCTGTGCTGACAGATGTCACCTTGGCATTAAATATACTGGCATCAGAACAGAGATCCCTAAAGACTGAGCTTCATCACAGAAATGCAAGACACTCTACAGGACACTGGCAGGTTGTGGTGGATGAGAACTAAGTTTCCCTTGCTTTGTAGCTACAACTATTGGTCCAACTCCTGATATATAGTGGGCAACTAAGACACGCTTAAGGGAGGGATAAATTAAATGAGTAGTTCAGTGAATGATATCCTGAGCAGTTAGTCTAGTCAGACCTATTATACCTCAGTGGATTCTCTCATAAATATCCTTGGTGGGTATTCCTCTCAAGAATTGTTAACACTTTCAAATGTATATCAAAATGTGTCTTTCATAACATTTTAACGTACAATGACTTTGTTCTTCATTTTACCTTCCCTCCAAATCCAAGTAAGAGTCATGAATGTAAGATTTACACCTGGCACACATTAAACACTCAATAAAGATGACCTATTAGCTATTATCATCTTTAAAATGTTGGAGAATAATAAAGAGATAGCAATAGAGATAAAAATAAAGAAAACAGCAGAGATAGAGGGATAGCACCATCAATGAAGGGAAGAAGGAAGGGAGAGAGAAAAGACTAGAAAGGGGCAAAAACAAATCAAATATTGTTTCTCATTACCTAATGGAATTTGTAATCACTAGATCTAGACTGATAGTATGAAAAACAAAGCCTTTTGGTCTTCCCTTGGATCCTGATCCAATTAATTGCATAACCACTAACTCCAGTACTAGCATGAACTAATCTTGATTATATCCTGAGAGATTGAAACAAAAACTTTGTTCAAGTTAAAGAATAAAGCATTTATATATAATAAGATATAGGCCAGTGAACAGGATTTAAAATTCAGGGGCATATAAAAATGTTTCATGCTATTATTTTGTACGGTAACAAAGATTAATTGCTCCACAACACTTGAGGTGCAAGCAATGTCATATTACTTTGCTTTTCTACCAATCAAGTCAAATCCAGAGCTGGCTGAAGTCATTCACCTAGCTGAATAAAATGTCCTATCTTGGCGCTTCTTGCCTTCTTTTTTAAGTTCTGGCAGCAGCTTGAATTAGACTGCCTGGGAATGGTGGAGACAGAATTCTGTTCATAGTTCTGTTGTCTTTAATTGATGATGATGTTCTTAGGTGGAATGAGGGTTAGCCCGATCTACTCACAGGACAAGAAAATTCAGAACCTGAGAACACAAAGGTATACAGGGGAAAAAGCTTTTCATTCTTTAGATGATTATTCTATAATGTCAAGAAAAGACAGGACACCAATACATTTCTTAATATAATACATTTGAGTAGAAAATGATCACTTTCCCTTAATTCTCTTCCATTCCCCTAGTGTCCAAGAATCTCTTTACATTCAGGGTTGGTCAGTACAATTAGAGGGCCAGTGAGAACAGAATGTGCCAGGAGGTTTTCTATATTAACATTTCAATACAGTGCCTTCTGAGTTGAGAGGAAGAAGATTCTCCTTTCACTTTTTCAAAGATTTGAGAATTATTTAAAAATAATTTTCCTCATATTTGCCTCAGGAAAAATGGGCTCAGCATTTCGGATTCAAAGGAATCTAAAAGGAAATTTTAAAAAGGAAGAGTAGGTGAAAAAAAAGGAATAGAAGGGAAGCAAGAAAAAAGGAAGCAAAGGAAGGACAATGGAAAAGAGAGAAGAAAGGAAGGAGACAGAGGGAAGAATGAATGAATGAAGGAACTTCAAGCAAAATAAGAGATCATCAATGATACAAAAATCAGATTTCACCTAAGAGTACATAAGAAATATAAATCTTTCTCTAAAAGCCATATTGCCTTTCAAATGGTACAATTTCACAACCTTTTAGGAGAAGTTGGATTTGAAGACTTGGCAGATTCTGCTTGAGATTGTTTCATTCAAATTTTACTACATTAGCCAGTCTGAAGGCTCTTTATTTGAAAAACTTCTCTTAAATGATTGTAGTAATACCACAAGGATGCTGTTGAGAACTTTGTTCATTGCATTAGAGCATGCCATTTTTATGAGGACCTCCTTCACTTGGTAATAACAGGACAAGTTGTTTTTCCCTTCCCTAAACTGTGTGAGGGATAGTATTACACGTCTTGCATTAGTTTTTTGAAATACTACAGCCATGTCTGTGGCTCTTCTTGGTCATGTCCTGGACTTCATGTACACTTAGGTCTTACACATCTCAGGAGGCACTGGGCTCTTCTGTGTTGATGTCTCATGTTAATACAGTATCAATGGGTAAAGGCTAAGTTTTATTTTATATATTGTTTCAAATTCAAAAATAAATATAATTTATATATTATAAACCTTTCCATCCAAATGTTTAAAATTAAACACACACACACACACACACACACATATTTTTGCGGACTTTTGATTAAAAGAAAATAATTCTATTCGGACAATGTTTCAATCTAAAAAACTTACTTTTCTGAGAGTTCTAAATAGTAAAGATTTTATTCTACTTAATGAAATAAGCCGTCTATTCCCCAAAGGCTCACTCTATTTACTAAGCATTCCTACACGTAGAGGACAGCAAAACAGGAAGTATGTTGCCAAATAAAATTTATAAATGACATACTCCCTAAATAAATAGCATGACAAACTTAAGATGAAAAAACTTTTAGATGCATAATCAACTCTGTTTCCATTCAACGGTTTCCCATGAGAAATTCAAATCAAATTATGCAAAATAGCAATTAGATATAAGCTCTTCAGAGGAATTATTTGGTTGTATTTCCAGTAAAGCCAAGTCTTCTTAAAAGCCATTAATTAGTACATCTTTTGTCTCAGCAGGGAAACTAAGAATTGAAGCCCTTGAACTTCATTTAACCTTCAGAAGAGTCTCTGCAGGTCTATTTTAAAATTCTCTAGAGGGGTGAGGGTAGGGGCACCAGTGAGAACATATCCAGGAAAACCAAGATGAAAATGGTTATTGGTGTAGTTTTTTGGATAAAAGTCAAAACAATATTGACAAACTGTGAAATTCCTCTTAGTTATTAACCAGCAATGTATGTAATAAACATTCCTTACCTTTACTTCATCATCTCCAACTCCCATCCCCATTACAAAGAGTTTTATTTTTGTATTTGCTTGATTTTTTTTTCAAGAAGTATGAATTAATATCCAAGGAAGCATCTGTTTTCTACCAGAATTCATCATTATAAAGCAGTTTCATGTAGACACCTTGTATTAATTTCTCATTGCCGCTATAAAACATTACCCACACTTAGTGGCTTGAAATGTTACCCACACTTAGTGGCTTAAAACAACACAAATTTATTATCTTAGAATTCTGGAAGTCAGATGTCTGAAATCGGTTTCTTTGGGCTGAAATTGAGATGTCAGCAGGGCTGCATTCTTTCTGGAGGTTCTGGGGAGGGATCAGTTTCCTTGCCTTTTCCAGCTACTAGGAGCCATTGTATTTCTTGGCTTATGGCTCTTTTCTCCATCTTCTAAACATATTATTCTAATCTCCATCATCATGTCACTTTCTACTCTAACTCTGACTCCTCCTGTGCCTCTTTGTATGGGCCATTGTGATTGCATCAGGCCCATCCAGACAATCCAGGGTAATCTCCCCATCTCAAGATCCTTAACGTGATCACTTTTGAAAGTTCCTTCAGCCTTATAAAGTAACCACAGGTTTCAGGATCTAGGACATGAACATGTCTGAAGAGCCATTATTCAACCACCCGCTGGCCCCTAAAGATTCATATCCATCTCACGTGCAAAATGCATTCACTCATCTTAATACCTACCCCTTAAAGTCTCAACCAATCACATCATCAATTTAAAATAAAAATCATCTAACATTATCAAAAGTCCCAGATGTCATCTAAATCATATAATTTAGGTGCAGGTGAGACTCTAGATAAGAGACATCCAGGGGCAAAATTCCTCCTCCATTTATGAACTTGTGAAATTAGAAAATAAATTATCTGTTCCCAAAGCACAATGGTGGAACAGCATAAGATAACAGATACAGACATTCTCATTCCAAAGGGAGGAAGACAGAAAAAAGGATTCCCTAGCTCTAAGTAATTTCACTTCCAACTGGACAAACTCTATCAGGTTTCAGTGCCTGAGAATAATATTCCGTGTTCTGCAATTTTGCCCTCTGGTCTCTTCTTCCACCCATAAAACACTTCATGTCTACCTTTCTTTGGGAGACACAGGGAGCATTGAGTGGAGTGTGCCTCAGGGATGGAGAGAAAATGCCTATTTTGCCTATCACTTAGTTATGAAACGTGGAAAATAATGCTTTTTAAGTTGTATTAAAATGCTCCCACATCAAATTGCTCCTAGTAAAAAGATGACTTCAAAGGATCCCCAACATAAAAAAAAAAAAAACAACCCTTTACTAGGGTTGCATCAAAGCTGTAGCATCAAAATATCATGTACACATCTGGAATAATATATAAATATATCCTGTTGCTACAATTACCTATTATATTTTAGAAATACAGCACAGTACATTGTGCAGTGGAAATCTGGTTAGGGCAGTTTTGTTTCTGAGTTAAATGCAATGATTACTTTGGGATAATCTGATTTTTGTAATGACAGATATAATTTAGAACTGTCAAAACTCTTCTATATAGATATAGAAAACGAAGTGTTTGACCTAAAACTGTGAATGTTGAAATCAGTAGAAGGCATAATTGGTTTTAAGTTTTTTATCAGAAATTTGTGTTTTATAGAACCTCATCAAAAATCTTCATAACTCAGAGGTGGATGGACATTTCATTGTTAAAAGGTACACACTAAGGCGGCAATGTATTTTGCTACTTACTTTGGATTAATTTCACAGCTAAAATTAAATATGAAGAATGGCTTGCTTATTTTAGATAAGAATTCTAACCGGAACAAAATTGAGACGTTTCTGCAATGTGAGCCATCCTCACCTCTAATTCAACAAGCTAGCTCTGTATGATGCACGCAGAGCAATACATTGTAAAAATTAAATTGTTATATTTAAATTGCTTGCTCCATGTCCACTTTTGGATAAGTCAGAGCAAAGTCAGACAAGTGGATAAGGGCTTTAAAACATGATGCATGTATAGGTCCATTTATTGCCTTTAACTCTTGCCCTATGTGATAAGTATTAAGAGGTGACATATAAAAGCCTGCAGTTGAAAAAAAACTACCATACTACGTCAAAAGATTGAATTGAGATGAAATTCCAAAAGGTTACACAGTCAAGAAGTATATTATTGAAAACAGATCATCTTTACTAAGAATAAACCCTATTTTTAAAAGGAGGAATGTAGAAATTTAAATTGTTTTCATAATTTACCTTTTTAAAAAGTATTTATACAACTGTATTTATTTTTAAAAAAAGAAATAAGGGCCATGCGGATTGATATTAGCTGTTTTGTTTTCTAATATGTCTTTGTTTCATGCTGTGTTTCTGTTAGGGGAGAAACAAAATGAGATCCATGTTGCTTTCAGGGTCCTTTCCTAACCCCAGAATCCCTCCTCTTAGCATCCATACTCTCCCTGCTCTTGAGTACCTTGGTGTTGCCCAAATCTACTTTAATGAACCTTGGTGCTTAGGACAGTTTCAACTAGATCACAGGTGTGATTATATAATTTAAAACAAAAAAAACTCACCAACAACATAAACATTTCTTAATGGTACACTTTTAGCCCAGAAACGTACCGCTTTTTCCAAGTGTTCATTCTATAGGAGAGTGTGTTATGATACATCTATCAATATCATATGGACTATAGATTGTTCTGGGCATGACTGATCTATGTAAATTAAAATAAATTATAATATGTTAAGTCAAATAAATGCACGAAAACACTGTTTCTCCTATTGTCTTTAAGTTTTAATCTTCTTTTGTGATAATTTATAGGTATTTTCCCAAAAACACTGAAGTTTGAGCCAGAGTAGCTACCTAAAAATATTTATTAGACAAGTAATTTTAATTATTTTTACTTGATTTAAAAGATAATTCAACTTTAAAACAGCAATAATACAGTTTAATACATCTCAAGACAAGGTTCAAAAATTGAAATCGATAATAATTCTCTTAACTCTGACCTTTCCTAGCATGGACAGTCGTAAAGCCATTACAATTGAGACAATATTGTTTTTACCATGAATTGAGTTCAAAATTACTTGGAGCAGTTTTATATATATTGTATGATACTCCTGTGCCCAATGGGCTTATAAAAATAAGATTGATAAAAGAACCAGATCAACAGGCTGAGAAGTAGATATCCCTAAAGTTAAAGAGTACCCTATTTAGATTTTGTTTTTTGGTGGGGGTTGGCCTTTCTTCAGATTCTTCCATATTCCTAATGATTTTGTCATCGAGGGCAAACTTCCCAAGTTAGATAATTGTTAAAAGTTTATAGAAATGATTTAAAAGAATAATTTGGAGAATGAGGAGGAAGAGATATTTCTGGTCTAGTTTACTCGTAGGACTCAAGCAGAAGAGGAGAGAAATACGGACACATGAAAGTAAAAACAGGTCTGCTTGGACGATGCAAATGATACAGGAGAAAAACACACCCAGAACTGATGATGCCTTCAGAGTTCTACAGAGACCAAGAAGTCAAGTCTGATAAGGGTGCAAGATAGATTCATTATTTAGTCACTTTCAAATGTGTACATTTGCCATTCAGATTTACCTTTGACTTATTAAAAGTGGGAGTGCAAGGTTATAACATTTAAGAATACAATGGGTATTAATTGAGGGTCTTTATTGTCCTAGGCTTGGCTTTAGGTACTGGAGATAGAAAGTTGAGACAAAGTAGGCAACCTGCTCTCCTTATAGAAGTTACAATCCCTTTACAGCAGGATGGAAAATAAACACCAAAACTGGGACTGTAGAAAGAAAATAGGGATAAAGTTCTAATAGACAAGCAACAAAAAATATAAAGACAGTTGAGAGGAGAATGCTTGTACATTATCGATCCTCTAAAACCAGGAAACTTTAAAACCTCACATTTGCCCAAAAAAATCTATTAGATCAGGTAAATCTAGATGGAGCTTTAGCAAAACTATACCTACCTAATGAGAGCTATCATTAAAGCAACCAGCAGTGGATGGAAGAGCATTCATTATTCTTTCATCAGTTATTCCCATGATTCATGTAAGTGTTCTTCATCACTGATTTATTAGGCTTAAAATCCAATATTATTAAAAGGTAATTCTAAATATTATCAAAGCAGCAAAACTGTTATGTGAAAGCTTCTGAATAACAAATGAGCTAAAATAAAAGAACAAAAACAAGCCTCAGGGAGCTCACATAGTTAAAAAATAATCACAATGCAGAAACTGTGGGACTATGATCAAACCTGCCACATAAATATACTGTTATCCAGTTCATCACTCACCTGCCTAGTACTGCTATGTTCTGAGGAAATGGAATTTCTACAATACAATTAAACTACTTAGTTATGCCCATGACAGTGGATGATAGGACTAAAAGTATAACCTCCATCTGTGGGAATCCAGCAAACTAGAATTCTTCACATACTTTCCACATTCCTCTCCCTTCAATAATTCTAGGTGGCAGAGGTGAGAAATCTTAAAGCAAGTTTCACAGTATATTTGGGAATAAATATAGACCTGTCTTATTCTCCCTTATCTAGAGTCATTTAAAATGAGAATGATGGTCAAGATATCATGCAATTTAAAAATAAATAAAAAGATGGGATGCTCTATATGTGGTAGTTGTTAAAGCAGGAAGGGAGATCAATGACTACATTAGATTAAAATGAATAGATGAGTAATTTGATTGATTGACTCATTCATTCATTCAGATATTTACTAAATGCTTTATCTGCTTCAGACACAGAACCTTCCCTCAAGAGACATTAGTAACATGGCTTGCTTACATTCTAGCAGAGGAAACATTAAATAAATAAGTACAAGCCCCAAGAATGATGTGGAAAAAGGATCTTAAACAGGGGAGATTCCTGCGTTTTGTCCAGGATCTGGGTAGGAGGGTTAAGATAGGGAGAGAAAGGACACATCAGAATTTCTGGAAAAAACATGGAGATAAAGAGAAGGTAGGGGTGTGTTTGGCTAAAAGCTTCAAAGATAGTGTTAATACATGCACTCTAATTGAGAGCCTTTGCCTAGAGCCTAAGTCCAAGTCTGAGATCTTTAAAAATAGCTTCTTCTCTCAGCAAGTCTGATGTTCCATTTCCATTGGCAATGGGGAGGTTAGGGGAGGAGAAAAGTAAATTCTTTCGGCAGGTGAGAACAAACTCATTTTCTTTGAAGAGTTGTAGACCACAGTTGACAATTTCTGGAAGGGACAAGATCAGGATCATCCACACCAGGAGCAACTCTATCAGCTCTTGCTTCATTTCTTCTGTAGCCCCTACAAACTTGAATCAATGATTTAACCCCACCTGCACATGGCTCTGGATTCAGCCTCTCAGATAAATTCCAGCTGGGGCAGGACTTGGAAGCTATCAATAGAGTACAGCGAAGGTTTCGTCCTGAGATCCTGTGTAGCTGAGATTTTCTCCTCTTTCCTCCATGATGGCCCAGTGTATATAGGTTGGGCTTCTGCCTTGATGCCTCCTTAATACAGCTCATGTCCCTCTCAGTCAAAATGAGGCCATTTCCAGAACCTCTTCTCATGCGATGGATTTTTTTTTTTTTTTTTTTTTTTTTTTTTTTTTTTTTTTTTTTTGACAGGGTCTCCCTCTGTCACCCAGGCTAGAGTGCAGTGGCACAATCGCAGCTCCATGCAGCCTCCATCTTCCGGCTCAAGGATCCCCCAGCCTTGGCCTCCCAAAGTGCTGGGACTATAGGCATGAGACACCCTGCCTGGCCAGTATGGTTCTCTTGATAATTCACCTGGCCATCCTCTTTTTCTGTAGGTGGCTAGGCTGTGAGTCTCATACCATGGGTCTCTGACTACGGTCCTCTGGCAAATAAACAAATTTCCTAAAACTGTCATGCAATTCTAGTTCACTCTACCATCACCTAAAATTCCCCATTTCGGCGGCCTGTTCATGGAACTGGATATTCCTGGTACTTAGGCTGCCCTCTATTGTGCCTTGAAGTATTTGGTTGACCTCCCTAACAATGGTAGCATCAGCAAGTGGGGTAATTGAAGGCATTCTCCAGCAGACACTCTTTTTAGGGTAGTTGTTTCCTTCAGGCATTGCAGTTACTCATACCCCCACTGAAATGACAAAATGGCACCAAGCCACTAATAATTACCTGGGTCCAATTAGTGGTTGATTCATTGACATTTTTATTTTTCTCTGCTTTCTACTGAATGAACCTACTGATGTCTATGCATCTGAATTTGTTCTCTGACCTGCAAATTTAAGAACTATGATACTGAACACAGACAAAATCTTTTATCCAACACTTTTGGCTATAGGAAAAAATAATCTAAGCCTTGGCTTCACCATCAAAAATATTCATGTGCACACCAGAAGCACAAAATTTAGTCTATGACAAGTTGTTCTTATATAATATACTGGCTCTCCTTGTAACCAGATTGTGACTTCTTCCTGCCAGCCAAAAAGCTGATATATTCTTGGAAATGTCTCTTCCAGAATTTAAAAGGAAAAAAAAAAGATAATTTACACTCTAGGAAATTATTTTGTCCACAAAAGAAACAGATGGATTCTTCCTTAGGGGTTAAGACCTCCATGTCCTTTAGTTACATTTGCAGAAGTCAAATTTGTCAAATATCAGTATATGGTTTTATTGTAGAGATGGCTTTTCTTGGGTCTAGTGGAAGAATTGCTATTGTATTCTTATTATAGTACAGAAGTTCTCAAGACTGGCTACACGCTGAATCACCTGCTGAGTTTTAAACAAATCCTTCTATTGCCTATTCATCATCTGCCAGGGACTTTGATTTAATTGACCTGGGGTGAGGCCAAGCATTAAGTCTTTTTTTTTCAAAACTCCCCAGGTGATTCCATCGTGCAGCTAGGCTTGAGAACCACGGCTACAGAGGGTCAATTAGTTTTCCTTTTTCCTTGCTATTAAGCACTGGAATCTTGGTTACTTGGACGAATATTTACCCTCAGGTGTTTTCACTCTCTTATTCTCAGGTATCCCCTTCAAGCTGATAGGTTGGAATAAATGAACTTGAGTGAGGCCCAGGGGAGCATCCATTTGATGTGACTATCTGTCCACCCCTGAACCTCCAGGAACCTTCCTGGAGATTTCTTCAGTCTTTCTCCTTCCGACGCTTTGGAACAGATGGTTTGTCTTAACAAAACATTTTGCTATTTTTAATTTGTTTGATGATTTAAGGCCAGATTCTTCCGTCAGATAACACATAAACCTTCAGTGGATTTCAAGGCAGTCTTAAATCCTACCAGGTAAAGCTTATTTTACACTTATCAGTGAATTACACACCATATCCATTCTCCCTTTAAGGGATATGTGATATCTATATCGCTCATCATTTTACATCTACCCATAAATGCAGGATTCAGTATTCTAATGCCTCTGAAGGTCTCCTCCATCTCTGGAATGCTCCTTTTGAGAAACGATATTTAATGCTGCCGACAGGAAAGCTATCTCTCTGCGCAATGCCACCTGCTATTCAAAAACATTCAATATTTGTTTTATATTTTTATTCAAGTTTTGCTCTTTAGGAAATGCCATTAGTGATGTAATAGGTGGCATTCCATTAAGTTACATACGTTCCTTTCAAATACCGTTCAATGCTATTATGAAATAAAATAAAATTTTGAAATGCAATAGTCTGTATTATGTCAGATGCAGAAAATAAGGCAATTTTTTAGCCTTTTGTGGGAGGACTGGCAGTAGAGATTAACATTAACTATTTTTTTTCCTTTTCCAAACACAATATGACCACACTATTGTGTGGCTTATTCAACCTAAATCAAATGCACGTAAATAAGCACATTCTATGATTTCACTAGTAAATAGGTGTATTTAAAATGAAATATGCAAGTAACAAATTGATTCATTAGTAACAAAATGATTCAGACCCTCTTTCGAAGTTTTTACAGCAAGTTTAGTGGTTACTAAAGTAAGAAGATAACGTTGAGTTAAATGGCTTAGTTTTCTTTACCACCATTTCCCTTTGTAATTCCCCTCAGTCTTTTTTGACAGGATGGGGCAAGGGAAGAGAATAAGATATTTTGCAGTTGAATGTATAAAAGAGAAGCCACAATGAGACTTTATATGATGAGATAACATACCACCTCCTCTACAGGGCCTTATCCAGATCCAATTTTACAATTTTGAAGCTTCATTATATGACTCTACTTAATTAATGTAACATCTGATTTTATTAGATTTTTCCCAACTGACAAAATCAAATGGTTTCTTTAATGCAATAATAAAACTAATTTAATTTTACACGTATTTTTCTATTTATTCTAGCAGTGTCATAAATCTGAGTTTAGGGATAGCATATTGTTGATCAACATGCTAATGAGGACAATGACAGCCTACCATATCTTTTAATGCCCTCTCTTGGCAGAATTAAATAAATACAATAACGCAAAGTACATTAGACCAGCAATGAAGACTCCCTGGTTCTAACACTGGTTTCTAAGGCAGTTTCCCTACCCATGAAATGAGATGATGAGACTACCTACCAGTATTGAAATCCGTGTTCCACGGAGCCCTAAAGCCACCAAGGAGTCACTCAAGTGGCAGAGGAGGTGAGAGACAGTTACGCAGCTTCCACTTCATCCAGTCTTCTCTTTCATCTATTTTACAGTTAGGGCTACTTTTATTTGGGGAAAAATGGTTTAAGTTTCTAAAACTAGTTTGAAACACCATTAGAAGAAAGATTGGCTAAAGTCTTCTCTAATTCCAGAAGCGAAGGATACTTTACAATAAGATTTAAGTTCTTATTTTGTGTGACCCAAGCCTGACTGGAAAGCTGAATTTGCATGTCAGACAGTGATACTGTATGAACTTTGATATGAGAGGAGAAAATCTCATAGCAGTGTAAGGCTAGTAACATGATTTGAGACTATCACTTACATTTATAATCCAGTATAGTATGTCATCATTACTTGAAAAACTTTCAGAAAAAAAAATTTCAATACCTGGTGATATCCCAGGTATACTGAGAATCTAAAGAAAACAGGAGATAGCTGCATTGTTACGTATTTTGAAAACATATTCCCGGGTTATTCTGTTGCTCACCTTCAATTAAGAACCATTCTTTATACTACTGTTTTGTGTGTTTTCACTCATTTTCTATTTGATTTCCCACCATAAAATTAATACCACTATTTGCAGTAATCTAATCACCTGGGTTTGGGAAGCAGAATTTTCTTTTTACCCTAAAGAACATTCTTCATAAAGAGTGAGCAGTGCAATCTTAAAAAAATGGCCTGCTCAGGTACCCAGAGCACTTTCAAACCACAGCTGAACTTCATTAGTGCTACTGAGTAAAGGCAGTGCTAAATTCCTGCTGAAGAAAAGATAACCAGAATTCCTACTGTGTATCAATCTCAATTCTCCTCTATGTCAGTTAGCAAAACCCACTTAAAGGCTTAGCATCTCCTTGAAGGGAATGAACCTGTTTTGACTTCTCAACTGCAATATGCAATACAATGAAGAAAGAGAAAAAGTTAAAAGATCTAAGAAACTGGGTACCATTTGTTTTACTTGAAATATGTTTCCCAGGAATATAAATGAAAGTTTATAAACAATTCTCCTTTCAATCATTACTGTGTTTATATGCTGGAAAATTGGGGAGACGGGTTGATAGAACACTTTTAATGCTCATCCTCCAAGAAACCTGAGGCCGAGCTGCAAAGTGGAATTCTATGGTAGTCAAACGGTTGCTTTGGATAGAAACCTGTGCTAGTGGTGTCCACCAAGGCAACAATTTTGGTGAAAAAAAGGGTGTCTAATACAGCAGCATCTCTGAAGTTACGCTCTCTTGTTTCCAATCCCAATTTTGTTATTTCCTAGCAGTATGGTCTTTGGAAGCCTCCATAAACCCTCTGCCCCTCAGCTGCCTGATCAGCAAGTTATTAGTGAAAGCTAGTCATTGTTCCTACCATTGCTACCCAAATCAATCCATCCCAGGCCTGACTTTTCAGGCCAGGAAGAAATTTTACATACAATAAACTCAAATATTTACTGAGCCTGTACCAAATAATGGGTACTCTATTAGTGCCAGGGAGTGGTGGTTATAAAAAAGATACAATTTCGCCTAAGAGAGGAAGACATGTAAATAACTCTAAACAGGGTGTTAAGTTTAAATACAGTTACACTACAGTGCTATTAGGCAGTGATTAATTCTGTGTCGGGGAAGAGCTGGTTCAGGAAGAATTCTTGGGGAAGGTGGAATGTGGGCAGAATGTTAAAAGAGAGTTGGAGGTAGACAGGCAGAGTGGGTGGAAGAGCATTTGTGGTAGAAAGAACAGCATGGGCAAACACTTGGGAGTTAGAGCTCCTGTTCTTTGGGGAGAATGACAAGAAAGCAGAGGTTCTGAGATCTCAGTGGTGCTGAGTTGCTAGCCTTGCTTCCCAAATTTTACTCAACTTCCCCAAGCCTCAATTTCCTCCTCTGCACCTGACTGTGGTAAAGGTTAAATGAGATGACTGATTTTCGGCACAATACTTAGCATATGGTGAGCTGCTACTGTGGTGGTGGTGGGAGGAGACTGAGGACACTGCTGATGATTTGGAGGGAGATGGGGCTCAAAAAACAAAAGGAGACCTCCTTTTGGAAGCTTTTGGGACAAGATGGAGGATATTGGGTTTTTAGCCCAGAAAAATTGGTGAGATGGAGGTTTTAAACAGGTGAGAGGGATGATCACATCAAAACATCATCCAAGCAGCAGCACAAATGCTGGCTTCAGTGAGAGAAAGGAAAGGCCAGATGCTAAGAGGAATACTGAGCAAACGCTATGGCAATAATGCAAGAAAGACAAGCTGAGGGCTGGCCTGATGGCAGCAGCAGTAAGGATGGAGCAGGTGAGACAAGACGATAGACATTTTGGAGGAACCCAGTGACTGACAGCATGAGGGAAGGGAAAGGAGAGAAATCAGAGGTGTATAACTTGGGCAACTGACTGGATAATGGTTTCTGCCAAGCAAATCAGGGAATATAGGAAGTATGTGTGAGGAAGTGGGTGGATGGGTATCAGGAAGGGGTTTCAAAAATAAGAGTTCAGAATTTAAATTGCCCAAATTACCCTTAAGATCCCTTGAGAATTCCAAGAGAGCACATGATGCTTACCATGTATTTGTTAGTTTTTTCAGGGAAAAGAGAGGTGTGTCAGTAAACAAGGTTTATCTGGCATGCATCTGTACCACCCAGGGTGGAAGAATATCTTTTTTTTTTTTTTTTTTTTTTTTTGAGACAGAGTCTCGCTGTCGCCCAGGCTGGAGTGCAGTGGCACGATCTCGGCTCACTGCAGGCTCTGCCCCCCGGGGTTCACACCATTCTCCTGCCTCAGCCTCCCGAGTAGCTGGGACTACAGGTGCCCGCCACCTCACCCGGCTAATTTTTTGTATTTTTAGTAGAGACGGGGTTTCACTGTGTTAGCCAGGATGGTCTCGATCTCCTGACCTCGTGATCCGCCCACCTCGGCCTCCCAAAGTGCTGGGATTACAGGCGTGAGCCACCGCGCCCGGCCAGAAAAATGCTTTCCAGTATAGTTCCTTATCTTTAAGGATCCAGAAGATAATCAGACAGCACCATTTTACTAATAGCTAACACTGTGTGTTATTTAAATATAGTTTTCAAACTCTTCTAATATATTATCTCATATAAGATGCACGACATCTCATCCACCAAAGGAATCGCGGTTTTTTGCTTCTATTTTACAACTAAAATGGAAAGGCTTGCTTTAGTTCAAATCACTGGTTACTGAAGTAACTGGTGCTCTTTACTCGAATTCACAGTCTCTAGCCATTGTATGTGTAACCTACGTGCAAATATTTTGCATTTTAAAAGTATGACATCAATTTTAGAAAGTGTTAGTGTTATACTACATTTTTAAATGCACAATAAAAATTTTAGCCATAAAATATAAAACGTTAATCATAAAACTTGAAATGCGGAAGGAGCTACGTTAGGTAAATGTTGAGAAAAACTTTAACAACGTCAATGACTGAAAGTTTATATTGCAAAGGGCTGTGAAGTGCTTGGTTCATCAGTACTGAAGCAGCCACCTGCAGAGGTGAACTGTGAACAGTTATACCAGCCAGACTAAGTATCTAGACACTCATGCATTTGCTTAAAAAATTATTGAGCATTTATAATGTTTCATAATTTCTTTTTTTTTTTTTTTTTTTTTTTTTTTTTTTTTTTTTTTGAGACAGAGTCTTGCTCTGTCGCCCAGGCTGGAGTGCAGTGGCGCAATCTCGGCTCACTGCAAGCTCCGCCTCCCGGGTTCACGCCATTCTCCTGCCTCAGCCTCTCCGAGTAGCTGGGACTACAGGCGCCCGCCACCACGCCCGGCTAATTTTTTCTGTATTTTTAGTAGAGACGGGGTTTCACCGTGGTCTTGATCTCCTGACCTCGTGATCCACCCGCCTCGGCCTCCCAAAGTGCTGGGATTATAAGCGTGAGCCACCGCGCCCGGCCAATGTTTCATAATTTCTTAGATGCATGTTTCAGAGCTGAAAAATACGATCCCTGATCCTATCTCAGTGGAGGAGTCAGAAAATGATCCCAGAAATTATTTTACTATCATGTGTTATTTTTTATGATGGAAAGAAATTCAGAGGCGGTAGTTCCAAATCTAGGCTCTAGAGCTCAGGAAGGTCAGTGACCACCTCTGCAGGATGTGTAGGCAGGATGTGTAGGAGTTAACCAGGATGAAAGTTGGACAAGCGTATCTTGAACAGTGGGAACAGTCAAGGCCTACTTCATGTTATTTGCAAACTTCCTGCTTCCATGACATCTCTGATTTGGACTCTTCATATTGACTTTCTTTGGAGCTCCTTTCCTGAATAACTATTTCTGTTACAATTAGAAATTACTCAGAATTGAATCACTATTACCCCTGTTCTCTGGTGGCAAACCTTGGTAAAGAGGTTACCAAATAAACACTAATAAAAAAAAAAAAAAAAGGCACTGCACATAGAATTATCAACAGCCAGAGCTGGAAGGGAATCAAATCCAACTTTAAAAAAAATTTAAGTATATTTATGGGATATATGAGAAATTTTCTTACACATATATAATGTGTAGTGATCAAGTCAGGGTATTCAAGGGGTACGTCATCCAAGTACAGTACATTTTTATTAAGTATCGTCATCCAACTCTGCTATCACACATGGAATTTATTCTTTCTAATCTTACTGTAGGTTTGTACCTTTAACACATTTCTCTTCATCCTCCCTTGAATCCAACTCTTTCAGTAAATATATAAGGAACCTAGGAGGTGTTTATAAATAAGGTAGGAGGTATCTATGAACAAGGCATAAAGTACAGCCTCTAAAGTTAAGGTAGGTAAAATTCTCCCTGGTGATTAATTTAGAGTAATATTTGGCATCCATGAAAATTCAGACGTGACCTGCTCCACCCACCTCCCACACTGCCCTACCTCTTCATTTCACCAATAAAGAAAATTTGGCTAGGTTTCTATATGCCATATTCACCAAGTTGAATTTCAAGGTGTGCAGTTCACTGCAGTTTATTCTGCCTTTTGTATTTCTAAAAGTGGTTGTTTTTTTGAAAAGTACTGATTTCCATTCTAAAGTAAAAGCTCAATTAGCTCTTGAAAGATCCTCATAAGGGGTTGCTTGATAAGTACACAGAGGGGATGAAGAAAAGAAGAAAAGGAGGAAGGGAGGGAGAGAGGGAGGAAGAGAAGGAGGGAGATAGGAAGACGAGCAAAACACTGCAAATATAATTTTTAACCATAAGCAACATCCTTAACTAAAGAAAAAAACTAATGAAAAAGTAGTAAAAGGGGAGAGAGTTCATTTTTTAAAAAATCAGGAAAAAAAGAAACAAAAGAGAGAAAAAAACTTAGAGAGCAAGGTTAAATGGAAATGAGAAGAGTTTTCATGCCAAAACTATGACTGGACTACCAATTCCAAACCAATGAAGTTTTGCCATGTGAGGGAAATTATTTGATGGTGGAATCACGGACATTATATAAATGAGATTAAAAAGTGACTTGATAAGTCTGTAAACGAAGACACAGGAAAATTACATCCTGCATTTATTGGGCTTAAAATGAATGGCCTCAATTTAAGCCCAATAACTTATTTCTGTTGTTACAATCAGCCACCTTTGGTTCGCACCATCAACTTCCAATAAAACACAGTTGGCAGCACTGGTTACTGAGGTAGTAGGTTATGCCCAATATATCCGACCCAAATTTAAAAGGATCCTGCTGTCTACATCATCAGAGTAAAAAGAAAGATAAACTGATCAAAATTGTAGGTAAATAAATCATTAAATGAGATGTTGGTTGCAAATTTTTCAGCCTCAACAGCACAAAGACTTTTTATTTAAACCTTTAAACAACAGTCCCTCTCCAGTTAACAGCTGGTATTACTTGTTCCCCACAGTTTCTGTTGTATAATAACTAATATATCTTCATAAAGTTGGCAATGGTAAATCAGATTTTCATGGCACAAATTCAGTGCAGTTTACATATGCTTCCTTCAAACCTAGAGTCTGAAGTATAATACAGCATATAAGTATCACTTAGATCATTGGCCCTTAACCTTGGCTGCACATTAGAATCACCAAAAAGAATGCGAAGAATGCTGCTGTCTCCAGGACCTTCAACCAAAGATTCTGGTGATGGAGGCTGAGCTTTAGTGTATTGCTGAGCATTAGATCCCAAGTGATTCTAACATGCAGCCAAGACTGAAAATTACTGGTTTTGATATTTTTAATAAATCAGAGTAAAATTTGAAATAAAATTCCATTGAAAACAAAAGCAGGCTCAGGTGTATAGTAGCTCATGCCTATAATCTCAGCACTTTGGGAGGCCACGGCAGAAGGATTGCTTAAGCCCAGGAGTTCAGGACCAGCCTACCCAACGTAGTGAGACTCCATCTCTGAAAAAAAATTAGCCAGGCATGGTGGTGCACACCTGTAGTTCCAACCACTCAGAAGGCTGAGGTGGGAGGATCGCTTGAGCCTGGGAGGTTGAGGCTGCAGTGAGCCATGATTGTACCACTGCACTCCAGCCTGGATGACAGAGCGAAACCCTGTCTGAACAAATAAACAAATAAAAAAAAAAAACAGAAGTTTTATTTTGTTTTTTCCCCACGATGATGAATTAGAGGCTTTCAGCATGCCTCAACCACTTGTAAACAGCAAGATAGTATATAAAGATCAACTCTGTGATCTCTTCATTCAAGAAGGAAAATGGGAATCCACCAGAATTGTCAAAGACACCCCAGATCCCAGAGAGGAGAATGCCAACAAACAGCTCCCATGATAGCATCTGGTTGATAAAAAGTAAAATAAAAGTGAGTAAAGCCTCAGTATGTGAGAGAGGCAGAGAGCCTCCCTCTGTGACTCATCTTTCCCCAAGGACTGAACAACCCAGGGCAAGGGAGAGCACTTTGTTTCTCCCACGCCCTGGAACAAACGTGGGGAGAGGCTTGGAGATGCTGTGAGGGAAAGACACAAGGAAACACTACAGACGTTTTCCCAGACTCAGGACCAAGAACAGGATGCCATTTTTAATCTGGGTGCATACAAAGTCAGCCATTCCTTGGCAACCTGGCAGTGTGACTGTGTAGGCATTTTAGTTTGGGGCCAGAGATTGGAATGCCTTCTCTGGAGTGGAATAGGGGCTTCCACAGCCAGAGCTGTGGCAAGTGCCTCAGCAGTAAGGCTAGAATTATTTTCTCCCCCGTCACAAGTCTGGGGGCAGGAGCAGAGCTGCTACAGCTGCAGTTTCTCCTGGGCAATGAGACTTTTAGCAAGGGCCAGCTTGGCAACCTGGAACTGATCTGCCTGTCCCATCGCTGGGTGACCCACCCTGTTCTCCTGAGATCATGGTGCAGTGAGGCCCTCTCTGCTCCATCTGCAGGCAGAAATCCAGGCATTCACAGCACCTGCTTGCCTGAACCAGCAGCCTGAGCTGATCCATCCTTCTGTGCAGAGAACCTCATGCAGGGGGACACCCTATACTACATGTCCAAACCGATCTACAAGCATTCAGAGCACAGCTTATCTGGATCAGCAACCTGAGCCACCCTACTCTCCCTGGACATAGATCATGCTGCAGGGTGACCTGCTTTGCTCTACCCCCAGGCAGATCTTCAGGCATTCAGAGAACCAGCTCACCTGCATCAGGAGCCTGAGCCACCACACTCTTCCTAAGCAGAGATCCTGGTACAGGGGGGTCCTCTACTCTACATGCACAGGCAGATCTCCAGACATCTGAAGTTCCCATTCTCCTGTGTTAGAAGTTTAGGCCATCCCTGTGCAGAGAACTTGAAGACAAGGTGGTTTCCAAGCTCTATGCCTACGCACACCTCTACCTTGGCACTGGTGCCTGTGCCTACTACTGGGGGACCTATAGGTGGACCTGCCCAGTATGGCCCTGCCGTTTGTGGCCCCCACTGTCTTGGGACTGAGCAGGGAGCTCAGACCACTATACATTCCACTAAGCCCATTGTCGGAGGTAACAAACAGCTTCTTTCAGTAAACAAGAATCAAATATATGCCCAGCCACATTGCCTGTAGCCAGCTCTTACCTTTAAGCATCATCTATGGGTTTATAGGTTGAACTCCACAGCCCAATATAAAACCTGCCAAGAGAAGTGCACAGGGCTGTAGAAGCAAAGTCAAAACCCTACACAGCAATCTCTACAGTCACAGCCCCTAGAGAATGGGGAAAAAGGAAAGGGGGAAGAAAATAATGATAATAATAATATTATAGGGAAAGAAAGTGATTTGGTTAGGCTTTGTGTCCCCACCCAAATCTCATCTTGAATTGTAATCCCTATAATCCCCATAATCCCCACATGTCAAGGGAGAGATCAGGTGGAGGTAACTGAATCATGGGGGCTGTTTCCCCCATGCTGTTCTCATGATAGAGAGTTCTCACGAGATCTGATGGTTTTATAGGTTTGGTAGTTCCTTGTGTGTTCATTCTCCTTCCTGCCACCTTATGAAGAAAGTGCCTTGCTTCCCCTTCACCGTCCACCATGATCGTAAGTTTCCTGAGGCCCTCCCTCACCATGTTGAACTGTGAGTCAATTAAACCTTTCTCCTTCATAAATTATTCTTTATGGGTAAGTTCTTTATAGCAGTGTTAAAACAGACTATTACAGGAAAAAAGAAAAAAATCTTATCTACATGAAAATAATAAGAATAATTAGAAGTGCCAGCATCTCCAGATGAAAAGGAACCAGTGCAAGTATTTTGGCACCTTGAAAAATCTGAATGTAGTGGCACCACCAAAGGATCACACTAGCTCTCTAGCAATGATCCCTAACCAAAATGGAAACTCAGAAATGACAGATAAAGAATTCAATGCATGGATTGCAAGGAAGCTCAATGACATCCAAGACAAGGTGGAAAATCAACACAAAGAAACTTCTAAAGTAATCCAGGAAATGAAATAAGAAATAGGTATCTTTAGAAGAAATCAACCAAAGCTCCTGGAATTAAAAACTCATTTAAGAACTTCAAAATACAATTTAAAGCTTTTAATCAATAGCCTTGACCAAGCAGAAGAAAGAATTTCAGAGCCTGAAGACAAGTCTTTTGAATAAACCCAGACAAAAATTAAAAAAAAAAAAGAATTTTAAAAAATAAACAAGGCCTTTAAGAAATATGGTATTATTTAAGGCAACTAAACATGAATTCTTGACATTCCTGAGAGAGAAGGAGAAAAAGTAAACAACTCAGAAAATATCTTTGAGAGAGTAATTTAAGGAAACTTCCCTAATTTTGCTAGAGGTTGACATCCAGATACAAGAAATCCAGAGAACACCTGCGAGATACTATACAAAATGAACATTACCAAGGTATATAGGCACCAGATTGCCTAAGGTCAATGCTAAAGAAAAAAATATTAAAGGCGACTAGAGAAAAAAGGCACATCACAGACTAAGGGAACCCCATCAGGCTAATAGTGGACTTCTCAGCAGAAACCTTATAAGCCAAGAGAGATCAGGGACCTATTTTCAGCATTTTTAAAGAAAAGAAATTCCAACGAAGAATTTCATATCCTGCCCAACTAAGAATCATAACTGAAGGAGAAATAAAATCTTTTTCCAGCAAGTGCTAACAGTATTTATTACCAACAGACTGGCCTTACAAGGGACGCCTAAGTGATTTTTAAACATGGAAACCAAAGAACAATACCTGTTACCATGAAAAACAAATAAGTATACAGCCCACAAACACTATAAAGCAACCACACAGTAGAAACTACATAGCAGCCAACTAACAACTTCATGATAGGATTAAAACTTCACATATTAACCTTGACTGTAAATGACCTAAATGTCTCACTTAAAAGGCACAGAGTGGCAAGTTGAATTAAAAAACAAGACTTATTTGTCTACTGTCTTTAAGAGTCCCATCTCACATATAACAACACCCATAGGTTCAAAGTAAGGGGCTGCAGAAAGACCTACCCCACAAACAGAAAACAAAAAAGGGCAAGGGTCACTGTTTTTATGTCAGATAAAACAGACTTTAAACCAAAGTAAAAAAGGACAAAGAAGAGCATTACATCATGATAAAGGGTTCAATTTAACAATAAGAGTTAACTATATAACATATATACACACTGAACATTAGAACACCCTGATTCATAAAACAAGTACTTCTAGACCTACAAAAAGACTTAGACACACAATAATAGTGGGGGACTTCAACACCCCAGTGACACCACTAGACAGATTATCGAGGCACAAAACAAAGAAATTCTAGACTTAAACTCAACACCTGACCAACTGGATTTAACAGACATCTACAGAGTAATCTACCCATCAATCACAATATACATTCTTCTCATCTGCACACAGAACATACTCCAAGATCTACCACATACTTGGCCATAAAGCAAATTTCGACAAATTAAAAAAAAAAAAACAAAATTATACCAACCATACTATCAGTCCATAGTGGAATAAAAATAGAAATCAATACCAAGATCTCTCAAAACCACACAATTACACGGAATTTTAACAACCTGTTCTTGAATGACTTGGGTAAACAACAAAATCAAGGAATAAATAAAAGTTTTTTGAAATAAAACAGAGACACAACATTTTGAAAACCTCTGAGATGCAGCAAAAACAGTGTTAAGAACAAAGTTTATAGTGCTAAGTGCCTACCTCAAAAAGTTAGAAAGATCTCAAATTAATTATCTATCATCACATCTAGAGGGACTACAAAAAAACAACAAATTAATCCCAACGCTAGCAGAAGAAATAATTAAAATCAGAGCAAAACTAAATGAAATTGAAACCTCCAAATCCATACAAAGAATCCATGAAACCAAAAGTTTGTTTTTTGAAAGGATAAACAAGATTGATAGACCACTACCTAGGTTAACAAAGTAAAAAAAAAAGAGAAGATCCAAATAGGCACAATCAGAAATGACAAAGGTGATATTACAACGAATCTCACAGAAACTCAAAAGATCCTCAAAGACCATTATGAACACCTCTACACACACAAACTAGAAGATCTACAAGAAATAGATAAATTCTTGAAAATACACACTCTCCCAAGATTAGTTAGGAAGAAATGAAAACACTAAATAGGCCAATAGCAACTTTTGAAATTGAATCACTAATAAAAAACCTACCAACCCAAGAAAGCCCTGGACCAGATGGATTCACTGCTGATTGTACCAGACGCACAAAGAAGAGCTGGTACCAATTCTACAGAAACTATTCCAAAAAATTGAGAAGGGACTCCTCCCTAACTTATTCTACAAAGCCAGCATCACCCTGACAACAAAACTTGGCAAAGAAACAACAAAAAAGAGAAAACCACAAGCCAGTTTCCCTAATGAACACAGCCACAAGATCCTCAACAAAATACTAACAATCTGAATCCATTAGCACATCAAAAAGTTAATTCACAATGATCAAGCAGATTTCATTCCCTGATAAAGTAGGTTTCATTCCTACAATGCAAGAATGGTTCAACATATATAAGTCAATAAATGTAATTCACTGCATAAACAAAATTAATAAGAAAAAACATATGATCATCCCAACAGATGCAGAAATAGCTTTTGATAAAATACAATATCTCTTTATGATAAAATCCCTCAAAAAACTAGGCAATGAAAGAACATACCTCAAAGTAGTAAGAGCCATCTATGACAAACCCGCAGGCAACTTCATACTGAACAGGCAAAAACTGGAAGGACAATCATTAAGAACTGAAACAAGACAAGGATGCCTCCTCTCACCACTCCTATTCAATATAGTACTGCAAGCACTAGCCAGAGCAGCAGGCAAGAGAAAAGGCATTGTAATAGGAAGAAGACAACTGATCTCTCTTTGCTAACAATATGATTCTATATGTAGAAAACCCTAAGGACTCTGCCAAAAGGCTATTAGAACTGATAAACACTTTTAGCAAGGTTTCGGGATACAAAAATCTATGTACAAAAATCTATGTACAAAAATCACTAGCATTTCTATACACCAATAACATTCAACCTAAGAGCCAAATCAAGAACATAATCCCATTTACAATAGCCACACACACACAAAAAAATACCTAGGAATATATCTAACCAAGGAGGTGATAGATCTCTACAAGGAGAACTATAAAATACTGCTAAAGGAAATCACAGATGAAACAAACAAATGGAAAAACATTCCATACTCACGAACTGGAAGAATCACATCATTAAAATGGCCATACTTCCCAAAGCAATCTATAGATTCAACACTATTCTTATCAAACTACCAATGCCATTTTTCACAGAATTGGAAAAAACTATGCTAAAATTCATATGGAACTAAAAAAGAGCCCAAATAGCCACAAAAATCCTAAGCAAAAGACCAAAGACACAGATACCATTTTACCTGACTTCAAACTATACTATAAGGCAACAGTAACCAAAACAGCATGGTTCTGGCACAAAAACAGATACCTAGACTAATGGACTAGAATAGTGAACCCAGAGAAGTAAAGCCACACACCTCCAGGCATCTAATCTTCAACAAAGTTGACAAAAAAATAAGCAATGGGGAAAGTATTCTCTATTCAATAAATGGAGCTGGGATAGCTGGCAAGCCATATGCAGTAGAATGAAACTGGACCCCTACCTTTCGCCATATCCAAAAATTAACTCAAGATGAATTAAAGATTTAAATGTAAGACCTCAAACTACAAGAATTCTAGAAGAAAACACTATTCTAGACATTGGACTTGAGGAAACAATTTATGACTAAGTCCTCAAAAGCAACTGCAACAAAAACAAAAATTGACAAGAGGGACCTAATTAAACCAAAGTCCTCCTACACAGCAAAAGAAACTATCAATAAACAGACAACCTACAGAAAATGTGAGAAAATATTTGCAAACTATGCATCCAACAAAGTTCTAAGATCTACAACAAACTTAAACATTTAAACAGGCAAAAATTAATAACCCCACTAAAAATGGGCAAAAGACATGAACTGCTCAAAAGGCACACAAGCAGCCAACAAACATATGAAAAAATGCTCCACATCACTAATCATCAGAGAAATGCAAATCAAAACCACAGTAAGATACCACCTTACATCGGTCAGAATGGCTATTATTAAAAAGATAAAAAACAGAGCTGGTGATAACTGTAGAGAAAAGGGAATGCATATACACTGTTGGTGGGAACGTAAAGTAGTTCAGCCACTGTAGAAAGCAGTTTGAAGATTTATCAAAGAACTTAAAATAGAACTACTATTCAACCCAGCAATCCCATTACTGGATATACACCCAAAAGAAAACAAATCATTCTACCAAAAAGACCCATGCACTTGCATGCTCATCGCAGAACTATTCACAATAGCAAAACATAAAATCAACCTAGGTGCCCATCGGTGGTGGACTGGATAAAGACAATGTGGTACATAACATCATGGAATACTATGCTGTCATAAAAGAAACCAAAATCATATCCATTGCCAGCTGCATGGACACAGCTGGAGACAATTATCCTAAGCAAATTAACACAGGAACAGAAGACCAAACACTGCATGTTCTCACTTGAAAAGGAGACCTAAATGTTGGGTACTCATGGACATAAAGATAGCAACAACAGACACTGGGGACTACTAGAGGGGGAGAAGAGACAGAGTCAAGTGTTGAAAAACTAAACTAAGTGTTGGGTACTATGTTTAGTATCTGGGTGATGGGATCATTTGCACCCTGAACTTCCACATCACCCAGTGTATCCAGGTAAGAAGCCTACACACGTACCCCCTGAATCTATAAGAAAAAGTTAAGGACTGGAGGCAATGGCTCACACCTGTAATCCCAGCACTTTGGGAAGCCGAGGCGGATCGATCACTTGAGGTCAGCAGTTCGAGACCAGCCAGGCCAAAATGGCGAAACCCCATCTCTACTAAAAATACAAAAATGAGCTGGGATAGTGGCAGTGCATGCCTGTAATCTCAGCTACTCAGAACACTGAGATTACATTTAGTCAATACCTAAATGCTAATATCTTCATTTTGTTTCCCTAAACCATAATGATGATATTAAGCTCCTCTTTTCATAAGAGTGTGTGTTCAAGTCTTTTGCTCTACCTCTTTTTTATTTTCCTGTTTTTCTTATAAATTTACAGGAATTCTTTAAATATTCTGAATACCAGTCCTTTGTTTGATATACGTATTGAGTCTTTAGACTGAAATATGTATTTAGAATATTTACTCTCAGTTTGTGGCTTATTTTTCAATATTTCACTTAGTGTTGTCTTTCAAAGAGCAGATGTTTTAAATTTAGATAAAAAACAGTTTATTATGTTCTTATACTGTTTGTGTTATACATGTCCTGTCTATCCAAAAAGCTGTAAATATATTTATATGTGTTCATCTAGTAGCTTCATAGTGTTGGTTTTTAAAATTAGATTTATAATCCATTTTGAATTAGTTTTTGAAAATGATGTGCAGTACAAAGGTGGGATTCTTTTTTTCTCATAAACTTATCCAATTGCTTTGAAACAATTTCTTCAAAATGTTTTTTTTCTCAGTGGAATTATCTTAGAACCTTATGTAAAAATCAATTGGCTATATAGGTACAGGCCTATTTCTGTATTCTCTATTATATTCCATTGATGTATGTATCTATGTTTTGGTTATTCTAGGTCAGGTCATTTTTATTTCCACATAAATTTTAGACTCATAAATTTCCACAAAGTCTTTTAGGGTTATGACTGAGATTGTGCTGAGTCTGTGGATCAATTTGGGGGAGAGCTGACATTTTAACAATATTGAGTCTTCTAATCCATAGACATGATATATCACACCATTTATTTAGGTCTTCCTTAATTCTACTCAGCAACATTTTCTAGTTTTCAGTTTATAGGCCTTTTACAATTTTTGTTATTTTTTTCTAGATTTCTTTTGCTTTGATATTATTAAAAATTATTTCTTCAAATTTCATTTTCTAACTTTGCTTTTGGCATCAATAATCATAATTGATTTTTGTATGCTAACTTTTCAACTGTGACCTTGCCAAATTCATGTACTAATTTTAGAAGTTAGTCCTTAGACTATTTAGGGTTTTCTAAATAAATCATGTTTTTATTCTTTCTTCATTTCCAATCTGTGGGCCTTTTACTATTACTTCTTTCCTAATTTTACTGGCTAGAGTCTCCAACAAAATGGGGAATGGAAGTGGTGGAAGGGGGCCTCTGGGCTTCATCTCCAATCTTAGGAAAATCATTTAATAGTTCACCATCCTATATATTAGTTACAGGTCTTTCACAGATTTCCTTTATAATATTGAGGATGCTTCCATCTATTTTCAGTTTTCTAACAGTTTTATGAAATTTTTTTAAAAATTCATAAATGTGTGTTGGATTTGGTCAATTGCTTTTTCTGCATTAATTGAGATGATCCTTTTATTTTTCTAATTATTCTGTAAATACAGCAAACTGCAGCAAGTGATTTTTGAACGTTACATTAGCTTTTCATTTTTGGGCTAAATCCCACATAACCATGATATTTTACCCTTTTATTCATTGTTAGTATAAAAATTAGCCAATAGCAACTCAAATGTGCTAATAAATGAAACTATCTAGACATTGTGAAAATATTATTATAAAATTATTTTCCTTAGTATAGTTTGATTAAATATTTTTTGAAATTTTAACCATACCTTTTAACCACATTTCAATAATTACCAATTTTGAAAAAATTATTATAAATATATTTTAAAGTTATATGATCAACTCTCTTTATGTCAGCAAATGTTTTAAGAAGTCTCTAATTTTCTAAAAATTTTACCTCCGATTAAAATTTTATAATTGCTATAGCAAAAAATATCACCTTAATAGTTCTTATTAGAGATTCAGAACTGATCAATTAAAAACATACATAGATCAATTAATTTACTTTCCCCACTTATGAATATGTGTAATTTAGGAATTCATAATTTCCGTCTTCCTTTTCAGTTTCCAAATTTACAAAATATAAGGATTAGATTGGATAATCTCTAAGAATTTGGCTCCATAGCTTATTCATCCCAAGTTACATCATTACCTTCTTCAGATAAGGTGTTAAATGTTTTACCCAAAGTTTGAATAAATTTAAGCTGTCAATAATCTTAATAAAATCTATTTGTAAAAGTTTCTAAAGTACTTCACAAGAATATTTTAGGCATTTTTCGACTTTCTCATTATATATGAAGTGGAAATTCAGTATTATCTATTTCATCACATTACTACTAGTAGCCAAAGGAGATCTTTAAGATCTAAATGTTGCCATTTTAGCAATATACTCCTTAGTACAGGGGCCTATTTTGTAATTTTTCAAAGAAATTAAAGATGTGACTTTATAAAGATTAAAGAGAGTTATGACATACTATGTCAACATTTGAGAAATATTTTTGAGTACCTACTATGTACAACAAGGCATTGGGGATAGCAGTGATAAAAAAAAAAAATCACCCACCCTCATAGAACAAGCATTTTTTGTAAAGAAGCTCTGATATTCTTGACTCTGAGTAGAAATTTTGTAATAGCTGTCTCCACTGATTGCTATCCCTTCTTTTTTCTCCAAGGGATCAATCTCTGCTACATCACTGCTGCCCTACTTCCTGATGAGAATTTTAGATGCACAGAATTTGTAATCCAGGGTTCATAATGCAATTTTATTGTTTCATGCAATTGATCAATAAGGTTTGTTTGTTTGCTTGTTTTTAAGACGGAGTCTCACACTGTCGCCCAGGCTGGAGGGCAGTGGCGTGATCTCAGCTCACTGCAACCTCCACCTTCCAGGTTCAAGTGATTCTCCTGCCTCAGCCTCCTGAGTAGCTGGGATTACAGGCACCCGCCACCATGCCCGGCTAATTTTTTGTATTTTTAGTAGAGACGAGATTTCACTATGTCGCCGAGGCAGGTCTCGAACACCTGACCTTGTGATCCACCCGCCTCAGCCTACTAATAAACACCATGGAGACAGACGCCAACCAAATAATTAGAAAATTACCAATTAGTTATACCTACTTATGTTTTTCACTCCCCTACTCCATCTCAATGTCTTTCCATCAGAAGTAGCTATCCTTTAACTCTCTAATTTCTCCAGTAGACTAATCTTGCCATCTCAGAGTCACCAAAATGGGGCCTGCGTCTGTGTATGCTGGATTGGAGGGCAAGGCTGTATCATCTTCATTTTTCTTTCCCCCAGGGCCTAGCACTAGGCTAGCACAGAGTATGTGTTTAAAAAATCTTTGTTGAATGAAATCATCAAAGAAACTCTTGGTTCTGTCATTCGATCCTTGCAGACATTGCCATTAGGTGTTACATATGCCCCTGCAAGAAATGTGCTCAACAAAATGAACCATCTGTGTACAGGCACAACAGTTTAATGGACACAGTGTTGGCTTTTTAAGAGGCGGGAATCTAAACTAAACTCCTATGTATATACAGCAATAAAGTATTTGCTTAATTATATACAGTATGTTAAAATCTCATAATACAAGCAATGAGAATACAGTAATATTTGCATAGCAATAGAAACTCTGACTTAAAAAAAAGAGAGTAACTTCCTTTGCATTTAATTACAGTTAATTTCAAGCATCACTGCTTCCATTAGAAACAAACAAACAAACAAACAAATACACAGAATATTACCAAGTGTCAGTAATGGAATTCAGTGTCTTCTGGCTTACTATTTATATTTAATTGACCTGGAACAATTTTTTTTAAATAGCACCTTCCTAAATAAATAAGTAAAACTGCCATGAAGAATATTTTTTATCTGCACTGTGCTGAATTTTACTTTCCTCTTTAGTTCAATGTGATACTGCTAAAATACTCTCTAAAATTTGGTTTTTATTTAATCATAATCACGATTATACTTAATATCACATACCCCTTTCCTTGTTGGCTCCTGCACATACCGTATTAAAACTAAAAGCCATCTTGTTCCGGACCTGCAAAATCACCCCAGCCTCATTTCCCTCACTTAATGTACTCCAATCTGCGCTTGGATGGTTAAAACAAAATTAAGTATTACTATCACCACCTTTGTAAGGTATATATTTTTACTCAACTATTTTGCAGCTCAGTTGATTTGGTAGTGAGTTGATGTAAAATATTTCCAATCTCTAGTTTACTTAGTGTAATACTTCAAACTTTAACCTTATCTGTTACCATTCAAAATAAAACATCTATATTATAACCCTTTCCTGAAAAACCTCTTTCATCTTTCACACATCTAGTAAATACAAAATACTGCAAACCTATCATTCTTAGCAACTTTGCTTTGATTTCCCCACACTGTTCAAATCATGGAATATTCTACCCCTTGCTCATTGCCACTATTCTGAATATGGAGATAGTAAGAGGCAAGGCCTACAAAACAGCTTCATCCTATTCCGTCATGCACATGCCAGCATACAGACGCCCCATATACGATGGGGCCTGCACATATTTTATATGTGCAAAGCTGGGCACATATAAAATAGATTAATCCCTTCTCCACTCAAAGATACTGGACATAGAAACATAAAGATACACACACACACACACACACAGAGAGAGAGAGAGAGAGAGAGACACACAAATAAGAGTTTTATCTTCCCAATACAAAAATATTTTATTTGGATTAAAAATGTAAATTTTGTGATAACTGTCAAGCTAATTCCTTATAATTAAGCCACTGAATTCTTTACTTTAATCTGGCTATTATTACTTCCCATCTACTATCTTAGGAATACTCACATAGAGGGGGGAAAAGCATGCAATAACTAATGCATATATTAAAATACTGCTGCATTTTGCACTGGGACTGAGTTGGTAGAGGGATCCTAAGATTCAAAAGAGCATGGACACATAGCAGCCTATCAATAGTTAGACAACATGGTAAGGATAACATTTGAACATACACAAGGTTAAAGTTAGAGACATCACTGTGAATCATAAAACGTTTTAAATAATAGCACCTAATCAGATGTTTCAGGTGAATGTGACTCGCCTCTGTAATCTGCTTAAAGAGATGCAACAAAACTACCAGACCTGTGCAGAACTACAAAATCAGGGGTGCCTGAATTACGTACAGCAAATGCTTTCTGAAAATGCTATTTTACTTACATAACCTCTGTGTCACCATGAAGTGATCATAGCAGTCCTTGTTACTTCTGCCCTCTAGAGAACCAGACCCAGGGACTAGGGACAAGGTACTTGGAAATCATGAGTTGGAGGCAACGGGATTCAAGGCTTCCAAAATTTAAACCCTCAGGATTTATGTCTTATCCCAAGTAATGAACTTAACAGAATTTCATTTTCCTTAATAATTTCCTTATTTAATCTATACATTGTTTTGTAAAGCAATAAAAAAATTGGGATACATTCCAAGGCAACTGAGGATGAAACTTGAGTGAACTTGAGCACTCCAGTCACATACTCCAGAAGACAATTTTTCTCTCAAATTAGTTTTTTCTTGGCTCTCATTTAATGGCTTCCAGAATTTTCACATTTTCTGGTCTATAGATTACTTGAGATGAAGGTGTCATGCTTTCTCATTCTTAGAAAAACATGTCCCTCACAGCTATTTGGTCCTCTTGATTTTTAGCCTGGCTGCTAAAGGAAGGAGCATTCACAGCAGAGTGCTACAGTTTAGTGCCAACTGACAGAAAATTCTTTTCTGGCTCACAAGATTGGTAGAAGAATAAATTGGAAAACTCTTGCTTTTGAAGTCCTGTTATATTTGATTTGCTATACCTTGAAACACTCCAGAGATTCCTATTTATGATTTAAAGAACGACTAGACTAGTGTAAAGGGATGTTAGCAAGGTAGACATTGCATTTGATAAATATCCCATGAAGGATCCTAGTCTTGCTCAGGGGAGAAAAGGGTGGTGCTTTCTTTTTTTTATTTGGCAAGGACTTGCTCAAATTTTTGATCAAATTCCTTCAGGGTCAGTCTATGTGTTTAAATGTAAAGAACTGTGTTGCCGTTCCCAGATGTAAAGTTGTTGACAATGGTTGATTTTTCAATTCTTAATATAATTGCAGATGCCTCTTGCTGAACAGAGCTGAAAACATAACAGACAAACCTATATCGAATCTCTAAGATATCTTATTCACTTAATCCTAAAAAACGTGTCCTATATGCAATAGAATTGATTTCTACAAGGTAATACGGTAATATGAATGAGAGGCTATTCTCTTGTCTCTCTATCCAGTAGAGAATTCTGGGGAATGTTGACCACTTTCCCTAAGAAGATCCAATGCTAAGCAATGGGTAGTCCATCACATCCTCACTGGAAAGATCTAGTTGAGGTCAGATTACAAATTTTGCTTTCATTGCTTAAGGGGAAAAAATAGTTAAGTTATATTATTTTAGAATGCTCTTGAAATTACAGTTTATTCTTTTGATTTTTTCCCAGGCTTATTGGGAATAAAATATTTGCCATTAACTTAAATTTATCTTTGTAAATACATGACTTGTTGGTAATCTTTCAAAAATCTTTCAACGTCTCTGTCCTTCTTGATCAGAATATTCTAAACTCAGTGTGATGTAATAGTCTGTTACATCAGTAGCGTTCAATGAACCATACCTCCTGTGATTTATGCCCTTTTGTAGTCTTCCCCACTTGGGTTTGGACTGGCCTGTGACTATATTTAACCAGTAGAATGTGGTGAATGTGGCACTGAGCCATTTCTATGCCTCAGACTTCAGAAGGCCTGGCACCTTCCGCCTTTGTGCTCTAGAGGAAGCCAGCTGCCCTGTCAGAAGTCCAATTGCCCTGAGTCTCATGGAGAGCTCCAGGAGGAGGAGGTCTGAAGTTTCTAGCTGATAGCCCCAGATAAGCTTCTAGCCAATGCCAAAGTCAACTTGCCAGACATACATATGTGTGAATCACCTTATGAGTGGATCCCCCAGCTCGGCTGAGTTGAGCTAGCTGAAACACTCCATGAAGCAGAGATGAGCTACTCCCTACTGCCCTGCCCAAGTTGCTGACGTATGAGAAATAATGAGACTAGTGTTGTTCTAGGCGACTACGTTTTTGGGATAACAGACAACTGAAACATTGTACTTGATCTTTTTTTAATGACTCATGGTTATCATGTTTTGATGAACCCAATAGATATCAGAAGATGTGGGTTCACCATTTACAATCAGGTTGCTTGGCTACTGGTGTTCCCAGTTTTCCCATGTACAAATCCTGACAACCCCACAGGGATACTGTACAGATCAAGTGATATAAAACACATTACTGTGCTTTCAAAACTATTCTATATATCTGAGCCTATTCACTGTTAGCATATTTCCCTTGACTCCAGATTCTAATTTCTTATCTATTACTACCTATATAAAAGAAAAGTTTTGGAGCCAAACAGGTAACTTAATTTTTTTCATCAATATACTTGATTTTCTATATAATTTTAAGTTGGTAAGCCACAGTCACCACCAGTAAATGCTTCATAAGCAAAGTGTTGCTATACTTTTACACATACTAGGCCAATTTTAATTTTAGAGAATTACGAGTATTTCAAAATTATTAGTCTCTCAAATATTTTTTCAAACTTTACAGTGCATCTTTGATAATACATTCCCTGATACTGTTCTCTGCAAGCAATTCTGCTGCCTTCATTCTGATGTCTCTGTAGCCTTTGGCCAGTCATTTAACCATTCAGAGATTCAGTTTCCTTCTATATAAATTAAGGACAATTATTTCTGCCCTGCTGTCTTGTATAAGTACTTGTTAGAGGTACTATAGAGGCATTCAATAATTATTGTCATTATTATCATCCTGATTTCTTTTATGTGCTATGTCAGTAGGTGTGTCTTCATTTTTATGGTTTAAAGATTTTAGGACCATCTGTTTTTATATCCCCACCCAGAAGAAATAAAATGGCAGAAAACAAAAAATTCAAAAATAGCAAAAACAAGGCACAATTTTTTTCCCCCTGAGAATTTGGCAAACGGCATTTTGCATGCACGTGTGTGTCTGTGTATTTGTATCTCTATTATGAATATGCATTCCCTAAGAAAAAATACGATCTTCTTATATCTTCTGTTTGGCATCTTGCAAACTAGGGGTGATTAAGAAAAATATCATTATGACAGCAGAAGCAGCAGCAACAACAAGAACAGATATGTGAGAGCCAGTTTCTCCGATCCTTTCACAGTGGAATAAGCTCTTCATATTTTAGTAAGAATAAATGAAACATAACCTGAAGTGTTACGCCTGGTTTTAAAAGCCAGGTTTTCAGGCAGCTTTACCAAATGCTCCAAACCGAAAGGGCAGGAAGAACATAATTCTTTCTGATCTCTTCCCACTCAGACTGTTCTCAGACTTCAGTTTCTGATCTATGAGGAGAGGTGGGCAAAGAGCCTAAATGCAAGTCTCTAGTTCCATATCCGTGACTGTAATTCATTCTGCGAAACCCAGGAAACTACGTGTAGTCAAAAAATTCCCAAACTGTTCTGGGGTCTGCTGGTGACCTAATATCACAAATCAGAAAATGCAATGCCCATCAGAAAAGTGGATTCTTACAGTACACATTTTTATTGTTCTTGCTGTTATATTTCAAACGTTTAAAGTACAGAGAAAATGTCCACCTACTAATGAATCATTTATAAGAAGCACTTTAAGGCCCTCTATTCTGTTTATTGAAGCAATATTTAACACTCCCAGAGGTAACAGTGGGTTTTAGGAGGATCTCATGTATATTTTGATTCTACATAGCCTTGCAATATACATGATATGCAAACTAGAAAGGACAAAGTAAAGAAAAAGAAGAAATGAGTTCATATCAACACTTATGCTAAATGTAAAGCACAACTTCCATCTGGGTGTATGTGTATATATATAAGAAAATGTGGCACACATCTACCATGGAATACTATGCAGCCATAAAAAAGGATGAGTTCATGTCCTTTGTAGGGACATGGATATGCTGGAAACCATCATTCCGAGCAAACTATTACAAGGACAGAAAACCAAACACCGCATGTTCTCACTCATAGCTGGGAACTGAACAATGAGAACACTTGGACACAGGGTGGGGAACATCACACACCGGGGCCTGTTGTGGGGTGGAGGAATAGCATTAGGAGATATACCTATGACAAGTTAATGGGTGCAGCACACCAACATGGCACATGTATACATATGTAACAAACCTGCATGTTGTACACATGTACCCTAGAACTTAAAGTATAATAAAAAAATGAAAAAAATATATATATATGAAAACAGTATGAGAACACCTTGCTATAAATCATTTTGTCTTTGGGCTTATACAAACTATGCCCTAGCATCACTCCCAGTAACCTTGATATAAGTGCGCAGAATGGCAGAGGTGCTGAAAGTGAAGTTTTCTTTTCTTCCTTTTTTTTTTTTTTTTTTTGAGATGGAGTCCCACTCTGTTGCCCAGGCTGGAGTGCAGTGGCGCAATCTCAGCTCACTGCAACCTCCATCTCCTGGGTTCAAGCAATTCTCCTGCCTCATCCTCCCGAGTAACTGGGATTATAGGTGCCAGCCACCATGGCTGGCTAATTTTTTTGTCTGTTTTTAGTAGAGACGGGGTTTCACCATGTTGGCCAGGCTGGTCTTGAACTCCTGACCTCAAGTGATCCGCCTCCCTCAGCCTCCCAAAGTGCTGGGATTATAGGCGTGAGCCATTGCACCCAGCCTGTTACCAGTTTTCATAGCAGACAACATGATGGATTCAGTGTTTATTCTCCCATTGCAAAACTGTTTTGAGAATTTCTGCTACTTACTAAGATGGTGGCAATCAGAGATGGAAATTCTGCCCTCAAAAACTAAGAAAAATAAGTCAAGGAAATGAAAACATGGCAAAAGTAACTGATGGGCCATAAAGAGTGGAGGAAATGGTTTCAAGAGTATGGGTGGGAAAATGTACCTTAATTTGGTTCCACAGATGTTTAAGTTCCTCTCATGAGCCAGGTACTGGGCATATAAAAATTACTATGCCACAGGCAAGGAGGTGAGCCGCTCCTTGTGAAATAGAAAATGAGGTAGGAATGTATGCAACTTGAGATGTACTGGACGATTTACCAGGTGAAGTGTGAGGTTGAAGGGAGAGAAGAGGAAATCAAAAGTTGAGAAAATGTATGATCAATGGTATCTTTTTTGTGTGTGAATCTGGAGGCAAGCCAGCTTCTAATACAAGGGTGACTGAGATAGGGCTTCAGGGAAGAAAAGAAAATGAGGCAAGTGTGAAAGTGAAACAATTAGAAATGAGTAAAATAATTATCACAAAATATTAAGGGCCCAGCTGACAAACAAACAGGATACATTTTAGAGGCATGTGTCAGAAGTCTTTTTGAATGTTCCTGGGTGCGGTGGCACAGTTAAAGTTGGCTAACTAGACAATAAGAAAACAAAGCCTTAGGCCGGGCGTGGTGGCTTATGCCTGTAATCCCAGTGCTTTGGGAGGCCGAGGCGGGTGGATTACATGAGGTCAGGAGTTAGAGACCAGCCTGGCCAACATGGCAAACCCCATCTCTACTAAAAATACAAAAATTAGCCGGGCGTGGTGGCACATGCCTGTAATCCCAGCTACTTAAGAGGCTGAGGCAAGAGAATCACTTGAACCCGTGTGGCAGAGGTTGCAGTGAGCCGAGAGCATACCACTGCACTCCAGCCTGGGTGACAGGGCGAGACTCCGTCTCAAAAAAAAAAAAAAAAAAAAAAAAAAGTCTTTGTGAATGCTGCCTTCTTTACAGGCAAGAACCATGCCTTATTCATCTTGCTATGATTAAGAAAAATTTAGAACTTTGCACATAATATGCGTTTTACTCAGAGCACCATTTTATTAAGAAAAGAGTAAAAAAGGAGACAAGAGAAAAAAAATTAAGAAACTGAAGGTCCTCAGGAAGGGGAGATATCAAAAGACAGTTAAGTAAGGCCCAGAAGGAAAAGGGTGGACTACAGCAAGAGACAAAGGTGACATGGATGAAAGAATGGGGGTGGGAATGAACCTGAAAAAATAAAAAATGAAAATGTGACCAAGTAAATCAAATAATGAATCAAAAGAGAATCTCATACTTGGGACTTGGGAAAAATGCTCTTATTAAAACAGGAAAGTTGGAAAAGGAGGGGAATAAAGGATAAGATAATGAAATGAAAATGAAAGATAACATCACAGAGTGACAAGAAGTAAATGTGTAGAAAGGCAGAAATGAGGAAAGTGAATAAAGGCTAGCATAGCAAAAGTGGGGAATGTATACATATATTTCATGGGACTAATTACATTCCATTCATATTTTGATGTATCACCCTATCTTGTAAGTCATGCTATGTCCAAAGAGTTTTCAAAGTCAAAAGTGGAAAAACAGTAGTTTTGGGGGGAAGAATTTACAAAACATTATATATCTTTGAAATGTAGAATATCTATTTTTTAAAAAATCTCTGCTACCACGACAGGTAATTTTCTTAGAATCCAAGACTCTGATTTTGTTTTTTGAGATGGAGTCTCGCTCTGTCACCCAGGCTGGAGTGCAGTGGTGTAATCTCGGTTCACTGCAAGCTCCGCCTCCCGGGTTCAATCGATTCTCCTGCCTCAGCCTCCTGAGTAGCTGGGACTAAAGGTGCCTGCCACCATGCTCAGCTAATTTTTGTATTTTTAGGAGAGATGGGGTTTCACCATGTTGGCCAGGCTGGTCTCGAACTCCTGACCTGATGTGATCCACCTGTCTAGGTCTCCCAAAGTGCTGAGATCACAGGTATGAGCCACTGTGCCCAGCCCAAAACTCTGATTTTGGACAAAGAAGGTTTTACAAAGGAAAACAAAAGAGATATAAACAAGGAAACAGGAATAAGTGTTGATTGGTGTTGGCTGTCAGCATGTTGACAAGAAGGAAACAGATGAACTATCACCCAGAATGCTAAGCAGTAAGCTGCTCTGACAAAGGAAAAGCAGAGAGATTTTTTTTCTATTTGTCCTTTTGGAGTTTTTGTTCGTGGATTACAATCTGCTGTGCATATGGAAGCAATACAACTGCCAGTACTCTGATTAACACCTGACTTTAATATCTGTTCTGTTTGCATCTTGTGGTTTCTAAACTACTGTGCCTTGTCAGCTTTTGCTGGATCACCTGATTGACTGTTTCTTTAATAACATTTTTTTCTGTATAATTAAGGAGAGATAATTTATTGAGAATTTTCTTGGATTCTTATGATACAACTGGTCATATACTCTCCATCACATGCGACTCCTCCATGTATGCAGATCAATGGTTATCAAACTTAAATATGCACAGTATCACATGGAGGGATTCTTAAAAGACGTTTGCTGGATCCCACTGCAAAAAAAAAAAAAAAGTGGGGGAAATCAGTATATCAAAGAGATATCTGAACTCATATGTTTACTGAAGCACTATTCACAATAGCCAAGATATGGAATCAAACTAAGTGTCCATCAGTGGATGAATGGATAAAGAAAATCGACATATACACATAATGGAATATTATTGAGCCACCATAAAAGAATGAAATCCTGTGATTTTCAGCAATATGCTTGGAACTAGAAGCCATTACGTTAAAGTGAAATAAGCCAGGTACAGAAAGACAATGTCCACATGTTCTCATTCATGTGGGAGCTAATAAAGTGGAACTCACGGAGTTAGAGAGTAGAATGATGGTTACCAGAGGCTGGAGAGGGAAAGGAAGAGGCAGGCATTAGACAGCTGGTTAAGGAGTACGAAAATACAATTAGATAGAAGGAATATGTTCTAGTATTTGATAGTACAGTAGGGAAATTATAGTTAATAATAATTTATTGTATATTTCAAAATAGAAAGGAAGAACTATAATGTTCCTAACATAAAGAAAAGATAACTGAATTATCCTGCTTTGATCATTACATATTGTATACAGGTATCAAATTGTCATGTGTACAAAATACGTATACATATGTACCCCAAAATATGTACAACTATTATATATCAATAAAAATATATTTTAAAAGATGATTGCTGGGCCTCACTTGGAGTTTCTGACTTGGTAAGTCTGAAGTGAGGCCCAGGAATTTGCATTCTGAAAAGTTCCAAGATGATACTGACGCTGCTGGTCTGCAGACTACATTTTAGAAATCAGTGATGCAGATTGCTCCTACTGACAAGATGTTCTCAAAGACTTTGTTGTGTTTCTACAACAAAAGTAAATGAACTTAAGTTTCCTTGATCAACAATGATGTTCTCTGCTCACATCATTAATTGGAAACAATGTTTAAAATATTCCCCACTGCTATCAATAGCAGAAGTATGTAGTTGCTTACTATACACTTGGTTGTATCTGGCAGAATATAAGTTCCTAACCTACAGATTCCTCATGTCAAAATATGTATATAAAAATGCAAAGTATATAAATATCAATAGTTTACATGTCACAATACATTTTCCCATATATAATACTTTAATTTTACCATTGATTTTGACTTAAAAGAGAAAAAACTTTAAAAAATTAAATACAAATAACTGTCTGGATGTTTTCAACCATGATTTTCTATTATCTAAAATTATGAGAAAAGCAGATAAACATGGTACATGGAGAATGTCAATAGAATCATAAAAATTTGAAAGAGAATTTTGAGTGTTTTTCATCGCAGTACTTGATTGTTATATCTTAATTTATTTCAAAATGTGGGGCTTTATTTTTTTCCTAATAACATGTAATAACACTACTTCTTATAGTTTCCAGCTGTGGTAGGGGTTGTTTTTCTTTACCACTGGAAATTAGTTTTCTCGGTTTAATTAGACAAACAATGCAGAAAAAAAAAAAGATGAAGGGCAAAGCCTGTAAAAACCAATAAACTGTATTTCTAAAGATGAATTTAACCAAACTCTCTGGGATGTTGTGCAGATGGCATTCTTGAATGGGCAAAAGAAAAAGGTGCTAAGTATTCAAACTTGGATTAAAATTGTCATGGTTAGCCAGGAGGAGGCCCTGTTGACACAGGGCAGCTTAGTTGCTGCCCGTAGGTAGTACTGTGATGCTCTCAAAATGTGATCTATGGATATCCTGTATTAGAATCACCTAGAATGTATATAAAAAATGTATATATATATATATATATATAAGACCTACTGTATCCAGAAGGGACATTTATAAACTGTAATTGAAAGTTTACACTCTAAAATTTTAGAATTAACTGCAGTTGTGAGTAATGGCAGAGACTTACTGTGGGTATTACAGAAGGGAGCAGTATGCAGCTAGTATTTTGTATTTTGGGAGTGTGTTAAACACAGATTAGATTCAGCAGATTGAGAATGTGCCTTGGTATATTCTAAAATCTGTTATGCAGACCTAGTGTGCACTCAAAGAAGACACTAATGGCAATGACAACAAAATTTTTGAGCTTTTTTTTTTAATTTACGAGGATATTTTTAACAGGTATTTTCATGTAAAATATGGATTAAACATAACAATATGACTGCTGCTTTAAAAAATAACTTTAGCCAGGCGTGGTGGTGCATGCCTGTAGTCCCAGCTATTCGGGAGGTGAGGCCGTGGAATTGCTTGAACCTAGGAGGCAGAGGTTGCAGTGAGCCAAGATCACACCACTGCACTCCAGCCTGGTGACAGAGCAGGAATCTGTCTCAAAAAAATAAAAAACTTTTGCCTTATATTGTTACCAAGAATTATAGCCTCTAATTTACTGCTAGAAATTAGCAACCTATATAGGTAAAATTGAATAAAATCCTATCACATTATATTGTACAGTGTTAATAATTCCAATATAGTGTATAATATATAGTGTTAATTTAAATATCACACTTAATTAAGGGATTCTTAATGTTATAAGATTTAATGAGTAGAAGATTTGACAATTTCAAATTGAGCCCTGTTTGAAATAGTCATTATTACTAAAAAAAAGTTCATTATTACTAAAAAAAGTTCACAAACATGCTCAACAAAATTGGATAGATGTTGTTAGCTTTGTTTATACACAAAAAGACTTTAACGATAAGTGTATAGCTGCCTCCAACAAGACAAAACAAGATCTATCAAGCAGAATGTGCCTGATATTTTACCATTAGGCCATCCTAATCTGCCGATGTAATCAATAGCCCATAAAAGTAAATCCTAAACTCAATGTCCGTCATTGAAATCACCCAGAAGCCTTCTTTCTTCACTCCTTTTTAAAACTACACTTGCTCCTCATACATGCTTCTACCTCTAGGACTTTGGGTTTCTGGACTTATCTTGGTTTTTCTGCCTTGACCTTTGGCTCTTTCTAATGTAATTGGCTCAGACTCCATTTCTGGCCATCTGAACTCTGGTTCCAAGCATTAATCCAGGTGATCAACACATTTATAGGTTTGCTCTATCCCCTGCAAAAAGAAGTAGGTAGTAACTTTGACATAAAATAATTAGAGTGGGCTTTTTATAAACAGGGATGTATATTTGAAATCCTATCCAAAACACTCAAATTGTGAAGATATATTCAAATAAAATGAAACAGAAATTCACTGTAACTCACATTCAAAATGCTCTTAGTTTGATATCCTACGATTTCTGCAAATGCTAAAAATTAATCCTGAATTCAAATTTGTTTATAGTTTTACCTATCATTTATATTGCAGTTTAAAAAGATGAATGTGCAATGTTTTATTAAAAAGCTATGAACTGTGTCCAAACAGATATAAAGAAATGTTGAAATAGGTTCCATGTAGAAGAATGTATGGCTTTTATTTTCCAAATAGCAACTTCAATAAATTAAAGTGCTCAATATTGTACCAGCCAGTGTCAGAAATGAATAGTGAACCTGCCAGCAGAAATGTTTTCAATTTCTTAATCACCATATTGGTCCCTGACAGAATAGATTGGCTTTTTGACACAAAGTTGTAGTGGCAGGGATTTTTAAAAAGAGGAAGAAAATTCCTCTTTAACAAACTACCCAAGTGACGAACTATATCCAAATGCAACTTAGTATACCAAAAATTCTATTTTGGAGTAAGCTAAAACAAATATCAGTACAATTATATGTTGGCATTTTTGGTAGTAATAATAATTAAAACATAAATTATTTTCTAAAGGAATATTTTTTAAAATTAATTAAATATTTGTTGGTTTTTTAACTACTATTTTTTCTCCTGGATTTGTGATATGAATTAACTACACATTCTGAACCTATTCTACTTCAAAAACATTTTTACTATAAGAGAAATGCAAGTTAATTGGAGCAAACTTGGAAGGCACAAAAAAATTATCAAGATAAAACTAAAAATGTATACCTAAAATGGTATTACACATAAATATTGTTATGTATTATACAATTTTTACATAACTTGTCTGCAATGTAAACAAGTTCTAGAAAGCACTAGAAAAGTAATTCTGCATAAATGTTAATTCACATTTATATGTGTACTGTCACACATACATATATATATATATATATATATATATATATATATATATACACACACACATACAAACTGGGAAAATCATTTGCAACAGTCATGTTAAAAATAAGGTTAATGATTTGTCTATTAAAAAATACATTTTTACAATTTCCTCATTTATATTTAAATTACTAATCCATTTGAGAGTTGTTTTCTGACTATATGTGAACCAAGAAGCCACTCTAATGATGCTTGACTCAATTATTATTTGGAAACTAACAATATGTTGTCTAAATATATACATATTTAATTACTATATATATTTAATAACTATATGTGTGTGTACATATATGTATATATGTCACTATTTAGATTTTACTTAAACCATCTTTTAGCATTTACCTTGAAGCCAAGGTTAAGCAAATCTTTTAGAGAAGTCTAAAGTTCTGGCATATATTAAATAAAATAAATAAATTACCGAAAACTTCATCTTACAAAAGGATTTGCAACTAGCTTTATTTAAATATCAAACTCCCACTAGTATGTAGTGTTTGTTTATATACCACAGTCTTTTCACAGTGTTGCAGACACAGAAATTCAAAATTAGAATAATAGAAGCAAGTGATGGGATTTAGCAAAATTATATTTATACACTTTTGTCTACTATGAAAAACAGTACGCCTTATGCTACAGTTTCAAGACAACAATAATCACAAAAATCAAATAAATACATCACTCGAATCTGCATCTTCATCCATCCATCATTCTTCAAATTATGACCAAGGGCATATATAGGTATTTAGGATCTATTACATTTTCATTACTTGGTGTAGTCAGTATAACGTTTAGTTGCCGAGACACATGCAAAATATCTCCATTTCAGACATCATTGTTCATACTGTATCATAAATGAAGTATCAACCTACCACCTAATCAAGAGCAGTTCCTGCAGTGAGCAGGGGAGAGAAGTTAGGGTAGTAACTATCTTGCCAGAGGAGATTTAACCAATCTTGGGCTTCACACTCTACCAGTTGTGCTTAGTTTCTCATTTTCCTTGAAGAACTTGATATGCTCAGTTGCTGTAAACATTACTATGGAACTAGGAAACAGGGTACTGTATGAATCATCTTTAGTACTAGGGTTTGATCTCTTCCATATTGAAAACAAAAATATTCTCCCATCCTACCACCCTTGTAATGACTCAGTATACTTATCATAAATTATCCTTTCTGAAGAAAGAAAAGCTGTAGATGTTAATTTTTCTACATTTTATTAAAAATGCCCATTACACATATTTGGTATTAAGTGCAAATGTTCAAAGTTATTGCACACATTTTAAATTTAGTGGTTGTGAAAATTGGTCAGTTAGTCTTAAAAAAACACAATGGATTTTTTAATTTTAAAAAGTATTCTGAATTTCAGGAATATAAAAAACACAAGACAGGGACTAGTTTTAATAAATATTTTTCGTGGACAATAGATGGTGAAAGGCTAATACTGAACAATAAATCTAGGAGAGTATACACAATGGCACTATATTTAAATAGCCTATAGAGTTCAGATTCCTTAAAAGTAAGACTGTATCTCTAGACAACCTACTGTATTCACTGACCCTGCAAAGTTATTAAACACAATACATAGATATGAGTTTGACAGTTCTGATCAAGTTCAACTTTATAAGCTGGGATCACCCAGAATACTCTATGAAAGCATTGGGCCCACCAATCCTCACTTCCTCACCCATGTAATGCAATTTTTGTCAATTCTGTTTCTGCAGTAATGAACCAAGAAAGTTAGCTCACTTTTAGATTATCTGTAATTTTCAAATTATTTGTAGGGCTCTCAGAGCCATCAAAAGTCTGGAGATGGTGACCTGTAAGGTTAAACTGGAAATGCATCATCATCCTGAAACATGTTGAAAAGAGAAAGAGGTAAAGAAACTCATGCTTAATGACCACTTTCTAGGTAGCAACTGCAACTCGTGTCCCACATTATCTTAGTTAAAGCCTATTAGGCATGCTGCTTTTGTTGGTCTGCATTCATGGAGGAGATAACATCTGATGCTGGCCATGAATAATGAAAAGAATTACCATATTTGAGGAAGAGGAAGATAAGGAGGTGTCTAATAAGCAAAACATGATGTCAGTCTAGACTCTGCATAGCACATTCTGGCAAACCAATTTGCTGAGAACTCATGGTATATTATGAGTGATAAAGATGAAAAATAAGTTAGAATTAGACTACACGGGAAGACAATAAATGTGGTGCAGGCAATAAAAGACAACCGAAGGACTGTGAGGCAGGGAATAACTTGGATGGAATATCAAGATAGGCTGAAGTGTAAAGCCCTTTAAATGGGATCTTAATAAACTGGGCAGTAGGTTATAAGGGTTGTTGCCTAAGTGGCGGCAAAGGAAGTGGGAAGAAGAAAACAGACATAAGAGATTTGGCCAGGAACAGTGGCTCACGCCTGTAATCCCAGCACTTTGGGAGGCCAAGGCAGGTGGATCACGAGGTCAGGAGATCGAGACCATCTTGGCCAACATGGTGAAACCCCATCTCTACTAAAAGTACAAAAATTAGCTGGGCGTGGTGGCACACGCCTGTAGTCCTAGCTACTCGGGAGGCTGAGGCAGGAGAATCTCTTGAACCCGGGAGGCAGAGGTTGCAGTGAGCCGAGATCACACCACTGCACTCCAGCCTGGCAACAGAGTGAGACTCCATCTCAAAAAAAAAAAAAGATTTATCAAGGAAAGAAACAACTAGTCTACTAGTCTTGTGGCTGTATCACTGTGAGAGGGAAGGAAAGAAGAAAAGTTAGTAATAACTTTAATAACTTGAAAGAGAGACTTCAGCTATTTTAGAGAGATCATGGCACTATTGTCTGGTGATAAGTCAGGAAAAGAAGTATATAAAACTGAAAGCTATTACACAACTTGGCAACCTGGGCAGGACATTGTTCTAAAATGTGCTTATCAGACAAAGGAGCTGACACATAAGTGGTAGAAGCTTCCTTATGACTTACTGCATCCCGCAGGTGAGACGGTGTGCCAAAATGGTAGCATCTTTACAGAACAAGAAAAGGAATAGAAAATGCTACTAGTATCCATACGTTGTACATTTATGAATTTAGCTCCTTAAGATTTCACAATGGGCCAGGCGCGGTGGCTCAAGCCTGTAATCCCAGCACTTTGGGAGGCTGAGGCGGGCAGATCACGAGGTCAGGAGATCGAGACCATCCTGGCTAACACGGTGAAACCCCGTCTCTACTAAAAATACAAAAAATTAGCCAGGCGTGGTGGCGGGCGCCTGTAGTCCCACCTACTCGGGAGGCTAAGGCAGGAGAACGGCGTGAACCCGGGAGGCGGAGCTTGCAGTGAGCCGAGATCGTGCCACTGCACTCCAGCCTGGGCGACAGAGCAAGACTCCGTCTCAAAAAAAAAAAAAAAAAAAAAAAAGATTTCACAATGATCGTAAAGAAACCATATTTATATCATCCTTTATTACCACAAGAAAAAAAGGAGGATTTGTATTTCATCATTCAGAACAGCAACATGAAATTCCTTTCCCAAAACTCTAGGAGGTATCATATAACCAACAAATATAGCACCTATTAGGCAAGTATTTGGTATTCCAAGTGACTCAGCCAGGTACACGAAATTGAAAACTCATTCAAGAGTCTCCTAAACTGACATATTTCAATATGATTTTATAATATAAATTTTATACTGTTATTTGTCTAACATACTAGGATTTCACAATGATACAAACTACATAATAAAAAGTATTATCCCTGATGATACTTGTACTTGTTCTGTTAGCTGAGTTGTGTATATACATTGAATAAATAAGACACCCCAAGACTTTAGAGAATATCCTACCTAGCAACATTGAGAATGCTTATATAAAGATAGCTGAATGTCACGAAACAGCCATTTGGCCATCTGAAAAAAAAGTGATTACTGAAAAAAAATACCACTAAGGTTCAACTTCTGGCAATATTAGAAAAAGCTCAAGTTGGGCCAGGTGCTGTGGCTCATGCCTGTAATCCCAGCACTTTGGGAAGCCGAGGCGGGCGGATCACGAGGTCAGGAGATCGAGACCATCCTGGCTAACACGGTGAAACCCCGTCTCTACTAAAAATACAAAAAATTAGCTGGGCGTGGTGGCAGACACCTGTAGTCCCAGCTACTCAGGAGGCTGAGGCAGGAGAATGGCATGAACCCGGGAGGCGGAGCTTGCAGTGAGCCGAGATCACACTACTGCACTCTGGCCTGGGTGAAAGAGCAAGACTCCGTCTCAAAAAAAAAAAAAAAAAAAAAAAAGGAAAAGCTGAAGTCATCCAACTTGCAGAATGCTTTGAATCTTAGTGGACACTCTTGAAAAAATTATTGACTCTCCTCTTGGAACCCTGGCTGTTTATTTTGTACCTAAAATACACCACCTCAAGACCTCAAATCACCAGCTCCAAATACAATCTTAGGAAATAACTGTGTCCCAATCATCCTGTATATATTCAGTTTTCTTTTCCAGTTGAGACAGGAAATAAAAGAGGAGGAACTATTTTTACCTTATTACCATCTCCGTGCAACTCTTTAGAACACCCACTGATTGTTAAAGCTTGGTCAAGATTGAATAAACCAGTCAATATATGACATACTTACAATACAGAGACAGGTCTCTCTCCCTTCTACTTTCTCACTCTTAACTTTTCCCCACAGGGCTTCTGTTTTAAACATATATTATCAATAATCTCTTGGCACCTCAAATCACACTGGGTTTACTATGTACAGTGTTATGTCTCATTATCATTATCCTAAGATTCAATCTCCCAGAAGATGAGACATGCTCTCCTTTGAGATATTGGGTAATCTATCAATTTCACCATTCTTTGGGGCACTCTTTTAGGTTACTGAGTGTGACTACTGGTGTTTTTTATTGTAATAGTCCTTCCAGTTCTTGGTACAGTTTGTTTGTTTTTTTTCTTTTTGAGATGGAGTCTCGCTCTGTCGCCCAGGCTGGAGTGCAGTGGTGTGATCTCGGCTCACTGCAGTCTCTGCCTCCCGGGTTCACACCATTCTCCTGCCTCAGCCTCCCGAGTAGCTGAACTACAGGCACCCACCACCACGCCCGGCTACTTTTTTTTTTTTTTTAGTAGAGATGCGGTTTCACCGTGTTAGCTAGGTTGGTCTCAATCTCCTGACCTTGTGATCCGCCTACCTCGGCCTCCCAAAGTGCTGAGATTACAGGCGTGAGCCACTGCCCCCGGCTACAGTTTCTAGATATCTTAATTATTTCACATGCTCCCAATATACTTACACAAACTCTATAGACAGGTCTATGTCAAATGTAGAAACAAACTGCTCACATATCTCTTAATAAATTGATTATGCAGAGAAGCAAATAGCAAAGGACTTTAAAAAAAAAAAAAAAAAAAAGCAGGCCAGCCACGGTGGCTCACACCTGTAATTCCAGGACTTTGGGAGGTCGAGGTGGGCAGATCATGAGGTCAGGAGATCAAGACCATCCTGGCCAACATGGGGAAACCCGTTCTCTATGAAAATACAAAAAAAAAAAAATTAGCCGGGCATGGTGGTGCACTCCTGTAGTCCCAGCTACTCAAGAAGCTGAGGCAGGGGAATCATTTGAACCCGGGAGGCAGAGGTTGCAGTGAGCCAAGATCGTGCCACTACACTCCAGCCTGGTGACAGAGCAAGACTCTGACTCAAAAAAAAAAAAAAAAAGAAAATCAAAAACAGCCTTCTCCTTTCACTATTGGAAGATTCTGTTGTTCACCTGTAGTCACAGCTATTAATTCACAACCACATTAGTTTATTACCTGTGTCAAGAGTGAAAAGCAAAGACAGTAGGGGTCATGTGTGTCTTTGTATCCTTGCTAGTGAACTTAGATGAAAACAGTTTCAAATAATGGATGGAGGCATGAAAAGTAAGAGAGAAAGAAAGTTGAATCATTTCATACTTTCCAAATGTTTCAGTCCCTTTAAATTCCATCTTATTTTCTTTTACTAGTATGTTATTCCTTACACATGAAAAATTCAGAAACATAAACATCACTGAACATCAAACAAATCTTCCATCCTGACCACTCCTCTACACACACTTGTGTACTTTAGTTGCTTTGCTACACCAAATCTTTTCTCACAAAGCTATGTCAGCTTTCTGTAGCAAAATTCTCTCTTATTTTTGATGCCATGAAGAGTAATTAATGCAAAATTGCCAAGGCTTATTTTTATTGTCAGGAGGTATACTTTATTTTTGTTTAGAAAAAACTACAAGAATACCATCTGCAATATCATGGAAAAGTTGTAAGAAAGACTGTACAAAAACACCTCCAGTATGACAAAACTTAAAATGACATTTTTTTGTTTATTTTTTGTTTTTGTGTGTGGTTTTTTTATTTTTTTCTTTTTGAGACAGAGTCTCACTCTATTGCCCAGGCTGGAGTGCAGTGATGCAATCTCGGCTCACTGCAACCTCCGCTTTCCAGGTTCAAGCGATTCTCCTGCCTCAGCCTCCTGAGTAGCTGGGATTACAGGCACCCACCACCATGCCCAGCTAAGTTTTATATTTTTAGTAGAGAAAGGGTTTCACCATGCTGGCCAGTTTGCTCTCGAACTCCTGACCTCAAATGATCCACCTGCTTCGGCCTCGCAAAGTGCGGGGATTACAGGTGTGAGCCACCAAGCCCAGCCAAAAATGATATTGTTTCACCAGGTGGTCAGGTAGTGCCACAGGATGGAATAACATATGCATGCTGCCAAGGTTAAAAGGCAGATAAGGAATACCCAGGGAAGAGATCAGTGCATGATTTGAGGTCGCTGAGAATAGTCAACATGCACACTAGGCTCAAGTGGTAGAGCACTGACATAGGAGAAAGGAGTGTAAGCACAAGATGCAGCTCCTTGCAATGTGTAGGTCCCACGTGGCTATATCCATGCGGAACATGTGGCTGCATTCATGCCACTTTGTGTTGCAGTAGACCGACACCAACCCTTGCCCCACGGGGACTGAAATACAGAATCCTGGGAGATGACCAAGGGTCACTGTTGCATGCATACCTAAGCATTTTCCAGAAAAGTTTTCATATGCTGGATGCAGAGGGAACAGGGGTGTACCAGATGTGCTCTAAGTTATCTGCATGCAATGCAATCTGTGAGCTTTCTAACACATCCACGCTGAGCACAAGGATCTTCTTGGGAACACAGCGGAGGTGTCGTCAGCCTGTGTATGAATCCTTTGCTCAGATATATAAACCATTTTTCTTAAAAGACTACAAACAAGCATTATAATCGATTGTAATATTTGTATTTTATAAGAAATCCAGAAATTAAATGTTCCTTTCCTTATATAATCATAGTTGATCCTCTCAGTAACACACAGGGTAGGCAGGCTATGTGCTATTATCTTCATCTTCAAATGATGAATAAACTGTACTTCAAGGAGATTTAGAAATTTACCAAAAAGCCTACTGTAAATGAGTATGGCAGTTACTTAGCATTATGATTCTGGGCAGTTTGGCATGCAATTAAAATCTTTTTCAACGATCACCTTTTATTTAAGCTTTAAAGATTACAAATAAAAATCCTTTGTTATCTCCATGAAAATGCTTATTAGTCCCCAATTGGTTATTACAAATATGAAAATACATTTACTTTATTTGCACTGACATCAGACCTTTTATAAAACGTATTTTATAACTGGAGTTCTATTTTTGTATTCTGTTTATTGTATATATTGATTGGGGTTACATTCCTCAACATTATTTACAAAGAAAAATTTAAATACAAATTGCTATTGGTGTAAGTATGCTCCATTAAAAATTCCTATAGGGAGGAGATACACACTACGTCTTTATGGAATACTGAGTACAGCAATCCCCCCCATTATCTGTGGGGCATACATTCCAAGACCCCCAGTGGATGTCTGAAACTGTGTAGTATGGAGAACCTGATTGCCACTAATTGGATACATTTCTGTTCATGTCTTCCACTGACAAATTTAATGTCTTTTCCATTTTAGCTACATACTTATCATGCACTGTGGCTGTAACTTTGCAGTCTGAGGTCTAACAGTAAAATTAGCATGACTTTCTTTTTCCTTCTACACAATTTCATGGGTGGAAAACTTATTCTTACCATAGACCTTAACAACCTCGGCATACAATTTTTTTCCTTCCTTATTTAAAGCCAAGAACTTTCACTTTTTCATATAAAGGAAGCACTTTACGGGCTCTTTTGGCATATCCGAATTGCCAGCATCACTATTCTTGCACGTTGGGGCCGTTATGAAGTAAAATAAAGGTTACTTGAAACACAAGCACTGAAATACTGCAACAACAGATTTGATAACAGACGGTTCATGGGTGGGAAGTGTCAACAGTGTGAATAGGGCTGGACAAAAGGATGATTAAGGTACCAGGCAAAAAGGATTGAGGAGCTGGGAAATTTCATCACGCTACTCAGAACAGAGTGCAATTTAAAACTTAGGAATAGTTTATTTCTAGAATTTTTCACCTAATATTTTCACACCATGGTTGCCCGTGGGTAACTGAAACTGCAAAAAATAAAACCATGAATGGCAAGGGGCGAGTACTGTATACAGTTACCTATTTCACCACTTATTTCATATTTCAATACACTATCCTGAACTGAAAAGTATGAAACATGACCAGTTTCTAACAAATATATACGGTGTGCCTCCTAGGTGCAAAATCCTCTGCTCACTACTGCAATTACACAGAAGATTAATCAAGCCCAGATCCCACTTTCAAGGAACTTTTACTATAATAGAAAAGATGAGACGTGAGGGCTATGATTATATTACCATGTGAAAGATAGATCTTATAAAACCTCTATATAAAGATGACAAAAATGGGGGTTCAGAGGAAGGGCAAGTACTTTTAACTGAGGTAATCTGGGAGAGCTTTCTGTAATAGGTAACTTTCAGAATGAATATGTGAACATATTGAGAGGGGTGAAAATGCCTTACATCCTGAATGAATAAAAAAAATCTGTGATGCCAGAAACTGAAATTCAGCCCACATAAGGAGAAGCAGATTAGTAGAACATAAGTTTGGAGCAGAGGATGAAACTAGTTCATAGAAGGCCTTGAATAACAGACTAAGAAGTTTGAATTGAGGTCATTTAATATGGTTAAGCATCTCAGACTCTTACCAGTTACTTCAATTTTCTGGCAAATCTTAAGCCCTGACTTTCATAAATAAAATTTATATTGTGAAGTTTTATCTATGCATGAAAATATTCTATGCAATTAAAGGTAGTAATGCTCAAAAAGAATATAAAAAATAAATTTACAGTTAAAACACTGCCTGAAGGAAACTTCATGTTTCACACAATATAGATGAAACAATATAAAAATTACTGAAAAGGCATCTGGATAAAATTGGTTAAATGGACGCATCTATGTCAATAGCTTGCACTAAACTTACTGAAATTTTCATATTTAAAAAGTATATTACTGTTTTTAATAATAATATTTTAAGGGTTAACCTTTACTGAATATGTGTTATGTGCCAGGTGCTATGCACGATTTGGGTTTATATACACTATCTTTGATCATCACAATGGTTCCATAATTTGGAAATGACTAATATTTCATAGAAGATGAAACAAAGATTCAGAAATGCCCAAGGTCACACAGTAAATCAGTTTTGTACATGGGGTGGTAACACAGGTCAGCCAAACTATAAAACTTGTGCCACTTCTTTCTACTAACCTAAACACCAAACTAATATTTCTAAAGATAAACTTGATGCTGATTTCTGAAGATATTAATACATTTGAGTTTTTCAGACAACAGTTCAACTCTTCCCGGTTTAAAAAGTAAGTGAATTATTTTGTTTCCTTTTTCTACATGGTCAAAGAAAAAAATGATAATTTTTTAAATTTCCATAAAGAAAAGCAACAAACGCATGGTTACTAAAGCAACAATTAGAGAATTGCAGATTCTACTGGATTCCATCCTACCTACACTTTATATACTGACACTGATACTGATGTTGAAAAATGTCAAGCCACTTTCAGGTATAAGCAGTTTTGGTGAATCCCAAGTCACATAGAACCTAAAGGGTAATACAGTCCACATATAACTTAATGTTCTTATATTTTAAATAATACAAATGAAACCTGATGCAGAACCTCACACAATTTCTAGAAATCAGTTGGAAAGATGATCTGATAATCAGAGAGATATTGGAATCTCTCACAAGCCCCCTCGGAAACGACAATTATTATAGAACTGAATTCCATTAAAAGATTCCTAATGGTCAATTAAGATAAAAGAGGATTAATGCAGTTTCATCAAGTTAAGCTCACTCTTTCTAAGCATCAACTTGCTCTAAGCCAGTGCAAGTGGCTCCTAAGTCTCTTAGAGATACCCCTTTCGACCAATAATTAAGAACTGAAGTTAATTAGAGTGAGGTAATAACCTAACTGGGATGACTCTGCATTGGGTCCATGAGGCTCTTTTATAAATTTAACATTCAAGTGCACAGAATACTTTTATTAGAATCCATAAGATTAGAACAATTATTAGTTATTTACATTTGGTTTAAGATTACCTAATATTTCGTTGGTGATAACTACACAGAGATTTAATGATTACATTGGGATATTAAATGTCACTATCAAAACACAATATATTTTGTATTTAATGACAAAAATAATAACTATATTTATATGAACTTTTACAGTTTTTTGGCTAACATAATGAAAGGTGGATCAGAGCTTTAGTCATAATGCCTGATAAATAGCGGATCAATCATTTTGAGCAGTGTGTAGAAAATTGTTTTTTTCCCTTTCATATAACCAGAATGATTCGTTCAGACCAGGACCCAAAATTAGATCTCACTAAATTACAGGTATACACACACACACACACACCCCCACACACACAAACAACTCAGAAATTAATCATGCAGACTTAATACTTTCTAGGTGATGGTAGTTTTACACACCCAAAGAAAATGGACCCTCAAGACACTGAATCAAACTTATGATAACTTTAATATTTCTTTCCTGTGTAGTTAATAAAACATTATTCCATCAAGCCTTGACATTGTAAAAATAAATTGCTTAATTCCAAAATCTCCTTAACTTTGCATTAATTCTTATTATTCAAGGATCTTAGAATTTTGCATTATACTGACATAAGGGATCAGTTTAAAGATGGCTCTGCAAGTTGGTATTAGGTGATACTTAAGGCTGGGAGAAAATCTTGATGTTGTGGTTTTGGATTATTTTAAGTAAATCAGAGTAGATATATATTGTAAATAGATATACAACAGGCAAATGCAAATACATAAGTAAATTAAAACATTTATCTTAGAGCCAGTACTTGTTTTCTGAGCCTGAGGGTGTTATACCCCAGAGTGGGTGTGGGGCATACTCAATGGGTGAACTGCATTGGAGTCACCTTTGCCTTTCACGGAATATACTGATATGACATATACTTTTTTCCCCACCAAATCACAAAATGGTTATTTTTGTACTGAAACTGCTAGGAAAAAAGTGTAAAATATATTTATTTAAAATATATAATTACTAAATCATTTTAAATTACCATTCATAGAATGTTTTTTGAAAGAAAAAAAAATCCAACAAGTAAGTATCTAGATAAGATGACCAAGAGTTGGGACTCCACCTCTGTGCTAAAGTAAGCTGGAAAAAATACGATGAATCAGGTCTACCTCAGTGAAAATGGACAAAAGCCATTTTACTTTGTTTTCAGATGATAATATGGGAAGATCAAGAAAACTCCCACGAAGAATTGTTTTTTAAGACTCCATTCAGTGAAGTCATTTATAAGACTCCCAGCATAATTGCCTCTTCCTCTGTTGTCCTAAAGCACTTAAGTAATCATCTACCACAGCACACTGTATTTTAACAGATTACATGTCTCTACTAGTTGACTAAGAGCTTCCTGAGAGTACTGTGTCTTATTTTCACCTACTGACATAACAGCAAGCACATATTTGTGGAATAAATGCATTATGGATAATGAACACGCCTGGCTTTATACTACTGGAATATTTCCTTCAAAATACATAAACTCTGTGACTCTTCTAAGTTGGTCTGATAACAGAGTTCACAACTGCTCTGATTAAACAACATAGATTTAAAAAAATAATTTTGTTAAATTTATCAAAATTAATCAAAACTTCAAAAATCCTATCTTGAGTAGGGGTCCTGATCTTACCAAAGTTGTCATGCCAACTCCCTGTGCTTAAAGACTTTGGTTATCTTTTTTAGGGTGGTCAGTAGCAATCTCCATTAGAAAAAAATGCTGTGATAGTCTGGACTCAGACGTCAAGACTCACAGATGAAAATTAACCAGGCCACCTATACTTCATGAGCCTATAGTGTTTGAATCTATCATAAGAATGCTAAGCTTCAGTTCCTATCAATGGCCAACTTATAGAAAAATCCTTCTGAGAGATGCTTATAAGGACAGTTCATGCATTCCTCAGAGACAATCATTCTTGATTCAAGTGAGATCTCCAGACTGGTGGCCATCATTTACTTAACACTCTGCAGTAATGGGTACATGGTAAGGGTTCAATAAATATTTTGTTGATTAAATAAAAATTTAAATATTTTATTAGGATTTTTTATTTCTTCATTTGTCAACAAGATCCCTTAATTGACAGCTCCAAACAAGAAATACTTTTATAGTTTGTGTAAATCTAGTGTTGAAATTACTAACCTTATCCTGCTTAATATCTTTAGTCTCCACATTCATATGACTGGAAGAAAATTAAGCAGATTTTGAGAATAAATCTGGCTATGACATTCACTAGTAATGTGGCCTTGAATTATTTTCCAACATTCTCTGAACCTCATTTGTATTTTTTACCAAATGGGATGAGATGTAAACTTTTGTGTTTATTTGAAAGGTTAAGGAAGAGCTTGAAAGTGCTTTCCTCACGCTTGCCACATCAGAGCTCACACAGATAAAGAATGAAGTACTTACCTTGACACAAAAGTCTTCTTTCACTTAATATCAGGGCCTATTGGAAAAATTTTATTATCCATGAGAACAAAACACAATCTCTTTTTTTTTCTACTTGGCATGTTGCTCTGCACCTATATAGATTAACATTCCCAAGGAGAGTTACATAAATTGTCATTGCATTCATCTACCCAAAGCGTCAAGTTTAATTCCAGAGTGTTTGATTACCATGAGGAGGGAGAAGAAAAATGTTGATTATGAGCTCATGATCAAAATAAAAAATCTGCACAATAGAATGCTAAATGAATTTAAATGATAAAAAAAAGTCCTCAATTTTGCTTCTTTTCTTGTCCCTTCCCTTCACTTTTGGAAGTGAAGGTGAGTTTGTTTTGGGGGCGAGTAGATAAAAGTTTGTTCTGAAGATACAGGAACAAACTGGTTCAATTGCTCACCTCCGTTTTACAAGTTAAATCCTTATTTGTTTTATTTCAATTATGGCCATGGATCACACTATCTACTTGTTACATTGATACTGTATTTACTTATTAATCATACTCATCCATTATAATTTTATATGAGTATTTTTTGTAATTATCTAGAAAAAGAAAGAGATGGAAATAAGTGTGGTAGGCAATAGTCACCCCATAGCCACCCAATACTCCCTTTTCCCTTTTCTTTCTCTGGAGGCAAGGTTTTAAAACATGATCCAACTTTAGCCAATGCTATGTGAGTACGAATCAGAGTGTATGTGGGCAAAGGACTTGAGCAAGCATTTTTAAAAGCAGATCTTTTCCTATCTTTTGCCTTTTAGCTTCTTCCATCTTTCCCCTTCTAATACAGCCTGAAAAAGAGAACCAAAACCTGAAGATACAGAGGTCATCATGCAAGCATAACAATAAAAACTCTAATGGTAATCATAAGCTCATAATCTATATCTTTTTTCTTCCTCCTATAATTACTAATAAAAACAAAGAAATTAAAGTTGGGGTTCTATAATTACTAATAAAAATATAAAGAAATTAAATTAAAGTTGGGGTTCTAGGGGGAGGAATATGAGGGAGGACAATGGGCATGCTTTCTTTGAAGATATCAGCCTACACAGGTTAAGAGCAGAGTATCACGCTAAGCAGGAAAAAAGAGGTTTTTCTTTCCCCATAATCATAATAATGGCTAATAAGGAGCTAGAAAAAGCCTGGTTCCTTCTGACATTGCTTAGCCAACATGTCAATGTCATTGCTTCAAATGAGTCCATGTTTGTTTAAACCACCTGTAACTGATTTTCTGATGTTTGTAACTAAAGACATTCTCTGAGTGTTACAATTTGTCAAACTCAGAAAAATATATTCATAGTGATAAATTGCTTTTATTTAACATTAATTATATCACCTTACTGCTTTATAATAAAAATCTTCCTAAAATTTGAGTGTCAACAGAAGAAATAACTCTTTGCATGTTTGGAATAAATGGCTATAACAGACCCCCAACTTACCTAATGTCATAAAGCAAGTTTCCTCTTTTCTTCCTTCCCTGGTTACTATTTCCATTTTTCACTCAACCTGCTTCACACTTTAAGTGTTAACATTCATCCATTAATGGAAGAATTAAACAAAAATATGAAGCTACTTCTGACTACTACAGGATTTTCAAATTTTATAATGTTCACAGACACTCAATTCAGTGGGCAGGACAAGGACCTTCTTTCAAGAAAGAACAATGAATAAATCCTGAATGCCCCCTTGAGGTGATATGTGTTTGGGCCACCATAAGAGCTCACTTGGCATTTGTTATGCTTTTTTCCTTTCAGCAAATACTTAAGGGCCAAGAAGCATAATTTTTGAGATTAAAAGATATTAGTAAATACAGATGTAACACACTGTGATAATGGCTACAGAAAAAGGTGTCCCCATGACCAGTCAAAGCCTTTATGTTTAGAATACATACCAGACCATGCACACGGAAATTTGAATTGTAGTTAAAGAGACAAAAAAAAAAAAAAATGCAGAAAAGGAATTACAGAGGAACAAGAATGGGGAGGGGAAATGGGAACTAAATATCCAGAGAATGTGGCATGCACTCGTTTCCAGCAGTATTGTACAAATTGGGTTTTTTGTTTTTTTTGAGATGAAGTCTCTCTCTATCACCCAGGCTGGGATGCAGTGGCACAATCTCAGTTCACTGCAACCTCTGCCTCCCAAATTCAAGCAATTCTCTTGCCTCAGCCTCCTGAGTAGCTGGGACTACAGATGTGTGCCACCACACCCGGCTATTTTTTTTGTATTTTCAGTAGAGACGGGGTTTCACCATGTTGGTCAAGCTGGTCTTGAACTCCTGATTTCAAATGATCTGCCCACCTCTGCATCCCAAAGTGCTAGGATTACAGGCGTGAGCCACTGCATCCAGCCTGAGTTGCTTTTTGATAAACTCCATTTCATGTTGGGAAGTATTGATTCCAAGATTTTTTGACTTTTTTTCCACATTTTCAAGATGTGTCTTTTTTTTCAGTTTAGTATTTTTTCTTCATGCTACTCACTCTATTTCCCCATGGAGCCTTAGATTTTAAAAAACTTACAATTTTCCATTGCTTAGAGCAATTTCTTTTGGATGCTTTCAAAGACTTTATAACTGTGATTATTTTAGTTATTTCTCTGCTGAGTCTCAATGTAATTTTTATGTGGCTTGACCATGTAACAACACTGAGTTCAAAATAAACTGGGACAAGAGGGATGGTCCGGCCAGGCAAGTAACATCCATCAATTTATTTAAAATTTCCTAATTCACTAAGAATGTAATAAGGTGAAGAAATTGGTAATTATCAGAATGCTTCTCAGAAAGAATACTCCAAGTAATTTGAATGAATAGTTTGATAAGCTCATTGGATAAATAAGATTACAAAAGTCATACCAAGTAACAACAGGAAATATCTTTCCAAGAAAAATGAGTCTGATGAAGGATATTTATAAGGTCAAGTGAATAGGGCACATTTGGAGCCAAAGCTGAATTGTTCATTTGTAAGAGAGAAAAAGCTGAGCAGTAACATTTTTTTTTTTTTTTTTTTTTTTTTGAGATAGAGTCTCACTCTGCTGCCCAGGCTGGAGTGCAGTGGCGTGATCTTGGCTCACTGCAACCTCCGCCTCCTGGGTTCAAGTGATTCTCCTGCCTCAGCCTCCCATGTAGCTGAGACTACAGGTGCAAGCCACCATACCTGGCTAATTTTTGCATTTTTTGTAGAGACAGTGTTTCGCCACATTGGCCAGGCTGATCTCAAACTCCTGACCTGAAGTGATCTGCCCACCTTGGCCTCCCAAAGTGCTGGGATTACAGGTATGAGCCATGACATGCAGCCAGTAATCTTTATTTTTACCTTTTTCTGTATCAGACTCTCTTCTAAATAAATGGCAAATAAATATTTGAAGTGCATCAAACTCCAAAGAGTTCATCTGATCATAATACCCTCACATCTCACTGAAGCCCTGGAATAAAGTACTCCACCAAAAAGATCATGTGTTTTTCCCTTGTTGAATTGTTTGGAGGACTTTTGTTTCCATAGTCTAAATCATCTTTTCTGTTTATCTGTGTTAATTTTAATCTGTGACTCAGTTTGGATATCTTCTAATATCCTGTTTCAAGTTCTATGATCCTATTTTATGTTGCTCTTTGTTAAATCCATCCATTGAGTTCTTAACGTCAGTTTCCAGTTGTAGAATTTCCATTTGTTTTATTTTGTTGTTTTGAGTTGCAGTTTTCCATCTTTTCATCTTTTTCCCCTATTTCCTTTGTAATCTTGAACATATTATAGTTATTTTCAAATGAATTCTTGCCAATACTAAAAACTGACTCATTGAGTGCCTGTTTCTTTACATTATCAATTTCATGTTTCTATCTTTTCTTTCTCCATGTCTGCTAATTTTTGTTGAATGCAAGACATTGTGAATTTCAAATATGAAATGGTAGAGGCTCCAGATGATGATCACTTTGTCTAGAGACGATCTTTGCTCTTCCTTCTGCTGGCCAGATAAAATGGTGTGGTGGGAACTTATTCCGATAATCTTAATGGAGCCATGGAAAGAGTTATGTCAAAGTGACATGGCCATTTTTGGAAGACTAAGTCTATCTCTCCTTTGCTTTTTTCCTGGAGAGAGTGGCCCTTCACGATTTTCCTTGGAAATCATTGTAAATATTCGTCTCCTCAGCAATAAAGGACTGCAAAAATTTAACTATTTTTTTTTTTTTTGGTCCTTTTTGAACTACCTCTTCAATTCCTGCTTTGAGTAGCTTCAGATTTTGACTATTGTCTTCAGGAATAGACTGCATGTTCTTTAGAGGTCCCTCAAATCTCAGATTTTGTCACACCAACCCTTGTTCCATTGCCAAAAGCTCTGTTTTTTTGTTTTGTTTTGTTTTGTTTTTATCACCCTCTAAATACGTTCAGATTTTTAAGTGAACCTAGGGAAAAAGAGGTTTAGGAGATGATCAAGATCAAATTGGCACTCCTATAAGTACTTTCAACTCTCATTTATTGATCTCATGTAACTTCTCTTGCTCCAACCCTTGGCAGGTATTTATTTATTGAACAGTGCATACATGCAAGAAATGCACTCTGTTTTTACAAAGTTTTTGTTCAAATCTTGTGCAGCTTTATAATCCATGAAATGTCAGACTTGAGAAATGTACATGCATTTGAAAACCCTCAAGTTCCATTTTTCTTTCTCCAGCCCAATAGGCTTATAAAAAGCTCTGCTTGTTTCTTGTTCCTAACAGTGACCTTCTATCTGGGCCTAGTCCATATTTGCAACTTGCAACCTGTGTGGAGATTGAGTAACTGCCCCTGAGGGACCACTACAGATTCTCAGCTCACTTCTGAAAAGTTCTGCTTGCTATTTTTGTAATTAATTAATTTTTCTATTTGTTTTTAGTTAAGTCTTACCCTACTGTGAACTATTCTATCCTTCTTTGAAATGGGGAGCTTATATTGTTTTCAATTTCGGTTACCTAACTGAAACACTCACTTGCTTATGTTAGACTAGCAAAATACATAAAGTATAGAGATTAACGTGTCAAACACCAATGTATCATCCACCCACCTTAAAAAGTAAATGTTCATAAATCAACCAATTCCCCAACTTAATAAATAAACTACTGCAAGTCAAATTGAAGGTTCTTGTACGTAAGTCTCTCACTCCAAATTATTCATTATGTTGGATTTAGTATTTACTTTTCTTATACACAGTTTTACATTATTTCCCTACATCCCCCCACATCCACACTCACCCCCACACTCTCCACACATATGCATTCAAATTCATAATTCACTATTTGCTTTTTTATATTATGTTTAAACTTTATATAAGTTGTGTCATATGTTTGTATTACCTGTGCAACTTGCTTTTTAAAAATTCAGCATTCTTATTTTGAAATTTAAATTGCGTTGATATGTGCAATTTTTGTTATATACTTTCACTGAGCATTTGCATTCTTTCCGTTCTTTGCCATTTCAGTCAATGTTGCTATGAACATCCTTATGTGAGTTTCTTCTTTCCCATGTCTAAGAATTACTTTGGAGTACACACCTAAAAGGAGAATTGCTAGGGCAAAGTATATGCATATCTTTAATTTGAGCAAACTGCTCTCCAAGATAATAATTCTAATTTAAATGCCATCCACATTTTAAGGGAGTTCTGCTCCTCTACAGCCTCACAAATACTAAGATTAATCAGCCTCTGTAATTTTGCCAATCTAATTATACTGACATCTCATTTCATTTTTTAAATTTAAATATTTATTTATTGGAGGATTTTTATATATGCTAAATATCAATGACTTCTTGATTAAATGTATTGCAAAACCTCTTTCCTCTTCATGGTTTTTCTTTTATACTTTGTTTATTGGGTCTCTTAATGTGCAGACATTTAAAACTTCAACGTATTCATTTTTAATCACTTTTTTCCATTATGGCTTATATATATTTGCCTTGTTTAAGAAAGAATTCCCTTCTCTCAATTTTCTTCTAGGAGTCATAAATGCTTGCTTTATACATTTTGGGTTTTAATCCAACTATAGTTATTATCTAAAAAAGGTATCCAATTTTCTTTTTTCATATGAGTAGCACTGGGTCTCAGCACTCTCACTGATTTGTAACGCCATTCATAACATCTTCTAAGTTTTCATGTATTCATCTGTTTCTTTTCTGAATGTCCATTAAATTCCAGTCATCTATTTGTTCTCTGACCATGCATTTGTTTGTCTTCAAAATTATGGAATATTCTTGACATTTTACTGCTTTGTACATACTTTTAGTATTATGTTAGTGATCCAGATAGGTAAGGCTACATTCTACCGTGATTAATTTTGTATGTTGATGCATTCACACCACAAACTTTGATCATGTATCTAATATCTGCCAAGCTTTGTATGGAAGACCAAAAACTAAGATGACTAAAAGTCTGTTTACTCTGGCTTAACACTTTTGATGACTGCTGTACACTTTTACATATAATCTAAGAAAATAACAGATATTATCTGTTGTGTGTGACCATTTTGACCTTATTAAATTTTCCTAAAATGAGAAATTAGGACACTTCCTTAAAAAATATCTTGGAAATATGCGATCTTATCACCTTTCAAATCTATAATATTCAGTGTTTCTTTTAGTCACACAGAAGAATGTAATGGAGTTTCTAGACCCATTCACCACTTGGGTTTCAGAGCTGTTCCCATGTGGCAGTGAAGGGAAGGCAATATATACTCCAGAAAACTCCTCTAATTGGTTTCTGGGAATCCAGAGAATTGGTTCCAATGTGAGTAATAATACTGATTATTCTTTATAATTAATAACTGGGGGAAAAATGCATACAAATGATTGCTTCTTTAAGCAATCTACTTTTCAGTGCCTTTTACACAGTAAGTGCTAAAAAGCCAGTGGATACAAAGGGATATTAGTTTTACATGGGTATAAGTAACTAAAGCTCAGAATTTAAATGCAGATATCCTGTGCAGCAACTACACAACTAACAACACTGTCTCTAGAAAAAAAAAAAACTGCTCAAGGAAAAGATACTTGAAACTAAAGGTGCATTCTTTGTTGTGATTTTTTTTTTAACTGTTAGCATGACAGTTAGCAAATGAATACACAAATCTATTTCAGCAGTCTGAAAGATTTAATTATACATCCCAAATGCTAAAGTTGCTTCTAGAAAATAAATTATACAGGAAACCCAGCTGGTCAGATATTTCTTCAGAAAGCCAAAGTATTTTGGGAAAAGTTTTATTGTGGTGTGTGTGGGTGTGTGTGCGTGTGCATGTGTGTGTATGGTGTGAGAGTGTGTGAGTGTGAGCATGCGTTTGGAGAGAGTGGCAAAGGAAGATAGATGGATATTCTCTCTCCAGAAATAATTTTATATACTGAAATCCTCACAGCATATTACCTTATATCCCCTGGTAAGTACCTGCATTATAGGAAGCCACAAAAAAAATATATCCTTTGGCTCTGCTAGAGTGAAGCTTATTTTTCAGTTAAAATTAAAGAACAACTTCACATCCCACTGCAGTTTTGAACCAGCCCTCAAGTAATACTGGTATTGTCCAGCATTCTGATCTTGCTCTAACCAGCCCTGGCTTGTCCACACCCTGATCCCCTCCATGGAAGAGGGGTAGGGGAGGTAAGGAGGGCATGTAATCCTCGGACAGCTGAATGGGCTGCAGAAGTTCTGTTGTTCACACCACAGCCCAACTGTTTGAGGTAGAGATTTCCAGGTAAAACTCGATCTCAATTGAGGCTACAAACTGAAATTACAATTGGCTGGGCCTGTTGGGTTAAATTCATGACACATTTCAGGATATGGGCCCTTGAGGGAAATGTTTAGCACTGTAAAAGTTATTATAGGCCAACTACTGATTTAAGAAAAAATCAATAAATACTATAAATAAATAAATTTATAAATAAATAAAATACTACATCTACTGCATCTTCCGGTTTATAGACTTTGTGTAGACTGATAAATAGCTAAGAAACAACAAAAAGGGAAACAATTACTAATAAGTATCTATATTTTAAAAGCAGATAAAAAGAGTCACAGGAAATGAAGACACGTAACTTGATTTCCATACCTGAAGAAAAGGACTAGAAAAAATAATCGGTAATCAATAGTGAGTAACACTCAGCCTGCCTTGCCAGACTAATCTAACTTGCTTTTATGTAAGAATACCCTTGACCTAACACTCTGCTCAGAGTGCTGCAGCAGCAAGGTCTTTCAGAGATGAATTTGAATGACAACTAATTACCATCTTTGTTGATGGCCATTAGAGTAAGTGCCTTCTGGACAGTAAATTATCTTCCTGGGTAAACCATAAAAGACTTGCCAAGCATGGACACCAATGCCCACACCAACGTCCACCCAATGAAAGGGTGGGGATAATGTATGTGGTTACTAAGGATTCCACATCACCTTAGATTACATAAAACAGTAGGATTCAGGTTGATATGTAGAAAACTACTTCAACCCAAGGGTCATTACAGCTGTAAATTTGTGGAAGTAGAGTGAACTCCACTAAGGTTCCCTCTGGAATCCCCACCACCAAGATATTAGTAATCAGTAGTCCACTATCTGACAACCATAATTGAGATAAAGCAAGAAAAAGCAATAATGCATGCAAAATATCTAGTTGTTGTTTTTTTAATCAAAACTTTCTTATTCTCCCATTTTTACTCCCCAGCAATCAAATGAATCAGTATCTGATACTGTCAGAGGCATTTGAACCAGAGCAATTCCATCTTGAATAGGGGCTGGGTAAAATGAGGCTGAGACCTACTTGGCTGCCTTCCCAGGAAGTTAGTCATTCTAAGTCATAGGATGAGATAGGAGGTCTGCACAAGATACAGGTCATAAAGACCTTGCTGATAAAACAGGTTGCAGTAAAGAAGCCAGCCAAAACCCACCAAAACCCAGGGCAATGAAAGTGACCTCTGGTTGTCTCACTGCTCATTATACACTAATTATAATGCATTAGCATGCTAAGAGACACTCCTACCAGCATCATGACAGTTTACAAACGCCAAGGCAATGTCAGGAAGTTATCCTATATGGTCTAACAAGGGGAGGAAACCTCAGTTCTGGGAATTGCCCACCCCCTTCCCTGGAAACTCATGAATAATCCACCCCTTATTTAGCATATAATCAAGAAGTAACAATAAGTTTAAGCAGCTGAGTGGACCATGCTGTTGCTCTGCCTATGGAGTAGCCATTATTTATTCCTTTACTTCCTTAATAAACTTGCTTTTACTTTACAGAATCGACTCTGTTAAAGCAAACTAAATATGGCCTAAGAAGGACTCCATACTTCTATATTTGAGTCCTTGTGGATGAACTGTAACCCAGCTTCATAGTCAGACAAAATCGAAAGATCATTAGAAACGTAAGCCAGTCTACTTTTTAGAATAAATTCAGCTATACTACTGTTTTTTGTTCCGGCCCCCTCCCACCTTTTTTTTTCTTTTGAGAAAGTTTTGGAAAAAAATAGATCAAGAACTAAGAGAGAAAGAGGAGTATTTTGTGCTACTTAAAGAAAATGGAGTTTGACCTAGAGACCCATTCATGTAAGTCAAGGTACAAATTACACCTAAAGTTAAAATATAAAAGAGGAAATAAAAAGCATGAGTGCCCCAGCAAGAGAGTAAATAATAGTAGTAGAGCTTCAATAGAAAATCTAATAAAGCAACAACACAAACCAACGCTGTACAAATACTAAAAAAATAAAATTACAAACACAATCACTTGGAACTTGAGAGAACAGTCCGAGAAAATTATTTTGCCACAACAGAAGAAAAGCAACCTCATGTCTATAACATAATTCTTAAGAGAGGAGTCCAGGATTAGTTTATAAACTTTCGGTTATAGTAAAATACTCTCCGTTGTTAAAACATCTCTGTGTTCCCCTTATTCACCATATCTTGTCTAGTTCTTATACATTTATAAATTCCTCATAACAAATGGCATGCTAAAATAGCTTCCTTTTCTTTAAGGAAGAAACACAATCATTGTTCATTTAAGAGTTGTAAACTTTTTTATTATTTTTATTGCTCATTTCAACTTCTTCCTTCAGTAAGGAAGTAACAGGAGAAAATATGCTTCAATGTTAGTCCACATTTATATTGCCCAAAACATCTTTAGTTTAAAGCTGATTTCACAGGGAATTACAAACTTGAATGGATCAGTTCATGACCTCCTTTAAAACTAACTTCAGATATGACTGCTTCACGCTTCATCAACTGTCTTTAACATAATGAATTATAAAGCATGGTTAAACCACCTTGCAGGGACTATTAAAAAGTGAATAGAGTCCTTTTACTTTCCAACTTATTCCTCTTAGAAGAAGATTAGGAGGAGATACCAGATGGTTAGTTTTCCATCCATACTAATCTTAAAGGCAGTCAGATGTCAAATGGTCATGCTATCATTAAGCTCTTTTGTGCATAGTAAAGTCATTTTTGAGGGTCACTAGTAGACTAATTATCATAATTACCTAAATTATGTGTTGAACTGCAGTTATATTTATTATCCAATATATAGGATCATGTTCTAAATTGTATTCAATTATAACATAGTAACTGACATAATTAAATTCTAATTGATGTAATTTTTTAAAAAGAACTTGAATAAAAGTTTGTAAGGTATTATCTGGAAAGTAAAAAAATAATGACACAAAAAGTGCAAAGCTCTCAAAATTCAAAAATTTTATCTTAAGCCTAAATAAGAAGGTTTTTCAGTGCCACCAAACAACACTCTGAGAAGACAGGTTGCTTTTTCTCTAAGTCTTTTTAAATCTGTCCTTGTGCTTCCATTCTCAGTAACTTCACCATAGTTTGGGCTAATCTAGTTCACTTCCTCCCTGAAGTATTGCAATAACCTAAATGAGTTCCTTTCTAACTCTCTAAGTGTCATCTAATGCATTCTGGAAGCCAATTATTTCCTATTATATTGTCCAGTTCCAGCATCTTGAGATGGCTTATCCTGTTACCTATACAGTTCTCTGACACTGCCATTCTAGGTCATCAGGTAGTTTCCATGTGGGTAGAAAGAAATGCAGAACACAGTGCTTATGAAGCCTCAGTCACTAACTACCTATGTGAGCATGAGGAAGCCACCTTGGAATCATGATTCAAGGACCAATCTAACACTGGTTCTCAGACTGTCAACTCCCACCTCTGTGCAGTACTTTGATAGTACCAGCAGAAGCAGTCAGAGATCTGGGGGTTTAACTAATTCTTAAAGAGAATTTTGACCAATTCTCCTGGTGTTAGCCCTGCTTTACACTAACTTCCAAAGGCACCTGTCAGCACCAGTTGTTGTCTTTTGGGGTCCACGAAGTAAACTAGGTAGCTTCTTGGCTTTCTGCATAATTACTTTAGGGTTTAAGTATTTCAGTACTGCTAGGTTAGTTATCTCTTGTCCATCCACATTTTGTTTTCCAAAATTGGGTTGCTGTTGTCTCCTCTTTTGTTTTTGTCCTTGTGAGTTCATGCCTTTGAAAAAGCTTCCTTTTACTACCATTTTAACAGAATTTCATAGAAGAGTGAAAGTAAATGCACATGGTTCAATTTGCCATCATTACCTAGAGTTAAGTTTTCTGAAACTTGTTTTAGGAAAAGTATGCTTGTGAAAGCTAAATCCAGCAATCCAGCAGACCTGGAATTTGCCTGAGCTGTGTCATGAAAATAAAAAATATATCTGCACAGTGCAGACACCTAGGTAAGGCATGAAATGTACTGATTAATAGTGTTGCGTTATAACCTGGGTCCAAGGAGTCTGGGGAGATTTGTACTAGCTTGTCAGCATGCTTAACTGGTAACAGTAAGATTGATGATTTGCGTTTGTTCTCTGTGAGATCCTTAGAGGGCCTGTTAGTGGGGCTGGCTATGTAGCAAAAATCTGCCAACACGTCCAGCAGAGTCATCTGGGCCAAGACTCCACTTGGGCATCCCTGGTTCCGAAGTCTTTTGTGCACACATCTGTGGTTTCTGATCTGAGAGAGAAAGTACATCCTGTATGATCTCTACTAAAGAGGGTAATTGGGGCATGCATCTACCTTTCCTGAGTTCTTGCTGTGAAACAGCCTTTGGATGTGATACATATCCTTAACTAAATGCTGTTGCTATATTGTATCATTTTCCTGCAGTAAAATATATGTTTGTGTGCACTGTCACTGTTGATACTGTGGGTCTTATTTAGAAACCTAACACTGTTTAACTGCCACTATTAGTGCAATAAGTAACTACATAATTCTACATTTTCATATATTGCTTCAGTAATTTCTGAATAACAAATAAGTGTGTTACATTTATTAGGTAAAAATCATTCTTGTTGGTTTTGGACCCTAATAAAATAAAAGCCTCAGAATCGGCCAGGAGCTGGGAGAGACTCTTCAATGCAGGAAAAGGAGAAGTGAGAGCCTCCAGCAGTCCACATTCCTGCTGTGGACTCCTATAATCCTAGCCATGGGAAGTCCCCTTGACCATTGTGTACTCTGAGATTAGTACAGGGAACATCCTGGAAACCATGCAAAGGCACTTCTACAGAGAGAGAGTTCACACTGGGTCTCATAAGCCCTCAAGTCTAGGGCAGAGGCAGCATGGCACCATTTAGTGAACACAGCCCCCACCTCACCAGACTGCATCCTGCCGTGCAACCAGGGCTGCAATCCCATGCAGCTGCGCATGCTCAGAGACCTCAAGGACAAATTCCACTGCCTACAACCACTGCAACTGCACACTGCTGTGCAGCAAGGCAGAGGGGAAGCCACCCGCCTATGGCTGCTCCCAGGGAAAGCGACTCTGCCCTCCTCAGTAGTAGGGCTGCAGCACAGCTGCTGCCACCTCCACCTGAGCATCCTACCAGTGGCCTGGGACTCACCCCGTCCCTGCAAATCACAGCCAGTGTCATTAGTTACCACCAGGGGGCCCCAGCATGTTTCTGTTTCTGGCCCTCCTCCCCAATCCAATACTACAGCATACCATCCAGAAGCCTGGGGATCATTCAGCCCAACACACTAATGGTAGCACCTAAGCATGCCTCCTGGGGTCTGAGGCCAGGCCCACTCAACCTGCCATGACTATTACAGCTGGCACCCACTCCAGTATGCCACCTGCAGGTCCAGGGACCAGCTTGTACAACCCATCACAGACACTGCCAACACCAGCCTAGACCACGTGGGTCTCAGAGGGTTGTCCCAACACTGCTACCACTACTGCTCATGCCATGACCACTGCCCAAGGACTTGGGAAACCTCCCCCCCACCCAGCCCACTGCTCCCATCCCCAGCACCCAAGTAAGCCACCTGGAGGCTCAAGAATCAAACTGCTTGGACCTACTAGCACCATCACCAGCAATATGCTGCCATGGGGCTCAAGGACAAGCATGTTCAGCCCGCTGTGATCATTAGGGCCCATAGCTGGCCTACCTGTCATCCCAGTCCCCAGAATAACTTCACCACAGCCTCTACTAACAATCACAAACTAAGCCACCAAGGAAATCATAGACCCTTCTGAGGCTATTTACAACCCTCCTCCAAAAAAATCGTAACACCAGACTGTACTACTGTATGTATCCAGAATTGAAGCCCAAGTGCTACACTCAACACCACAGATACAACTTCAGAAAGAAAGTCCTTCCATATGAAAGTAAATTTTAAAATTTGGGAAAAAAACACTGTCACACTAGATGTGCAGATACGAACATAATAGATACAGGAAGCATAAAAAAGCAAGGCAAATTGATACATTCAAAGGAATGCAATAATTATCCAGCAACAGAACCCAATTTAAGAAACTCACAAAATCCCAGAAAAAGAATTCAAAATATTGATCTGAAGGAGCTCAATAAGAGAATTCCAAAAACAATACAAACAAATCAGAATAATAATTCAGAATATGAATGAGAAATTTACCAAAGAGATTGATATCATAAAAAGATACAAACTCTGGAACTGAAGAATTCATTGAAAGAAATACAAAACATATCTGTATTTTTTTGGGGGGGAGGGTGGGGGTAGGCAGGGTTGCGCTCTGTTGCCCAAACTGGAGTGCAGTGGTGTGATCATGGCTCACTGCGGCCTCAACCTCTTGGGCTCAAGAGATCCTCCCACCTCAGCCTCTCACGTCACTGGGACTACAGGCATGTGCCACAATGCCCAACTAATTTTTAAAATACTTTTTTGTAGAGATGAGGTCTCACTATGTTGCCCAGGCTGATGTCACATTTTTGGGCTCAAGCAAGCCTCTCATCTCAGCCTTCCAAAGTGTTGAGATTAAAGGTGTGAGTCACTGTGCCTGGCCACAAGATACATTTGAAAGCTTCAACAATAGACTAGATCAAGCAGAAGAATCTCAGAACATGAACAGAGGTCTGTTAAAATAACCCAGTCAGACAAAAATAAATAAAAAAGAATCTGAAAGAATGAGCAATGCCTTTGTGACATATGGGACACCATAAAGCAACCAAATATATGAATTATCAGGGTCCTAGAAGGTGAAGAAGAAATGAAAGGGTTAGAAAACCTATTTAACAAAATAATGGATGAAAACTTCCCAAGTCTAGCAAGAGATTTAGACAATAAGATACGGGAGGCACAGACATGTCCAAACAGATACAAGGCAAAAAAGGACTTCTCCATGCACATTATGTTCAAACTGCCTACAGTCAAAAACAGAGAGACTTCTAAAAACAGAAAGACAAAAGTATCATCTATTAAGTAACCCCCATCAGACTAACAGCAGATTTCTCAACAGAAACCTTACAGGCCACTGAGAGAATGCGATATAGATTCAAAGGCTGAAAGAGAAAAACAAAACAAAACAAAACAAAACAAAAAACCCCAAAAAACACCTGCCAGTTAAGGATACTATATCCAGCAAAATTATTCTTTGGAAATGAAGGAGAAATAAAGTCTTTCCCAGACAAAGTAAAGCTAAGGAAATTAATCCCTACTAGACCAGCCCTACAAGAAATAATCAAGTTCTAAATATACATGCATACAAAATTGGAGCACCCAGATTTTTAAAGCAAATATTACTAGATCTAAAGAAAGAGACAGACTGCAGTACAATAATAGTGGGGAACTTCAACCTCGAAACAGAAAATCAACAAAGAAACATTGGATTTAAACTGGACTTTAGATTAAATAGAACTAACAGACATTTACAGAACATTTTATCCAACAACTGCAGAATACACACTCTTCTTATCAGCACATATAACATGTAACATTCTCCAGGATACATATTATGTTAGGTGACAAAATAAGTCTCAACAGATTCAAAAACATGAAATCCTCTCAGACCACTACAGAATAAAACTAAAACTGAATACCAAAAACTTTGGAAACTATACAAATACATGGATATTAAACAAAATGCTACTGAATGACCATTGGGTCAATGAAGATACTAAGATGGAAATTTAAAAATGTCTTGTAATAAAAGAAAATGGAAACACAACATACCAAAACCTGTGGGGTACAGCAAAAGAGTCTCTGAGAGAGAATTTATAGCAATAAACACCCACATTTAAAAAGTATAAAGACTGTGGCCAGGGGTGGTGGCTCACTCGTGTAATCCCAGCACTTTGGGAGGCCGAGGTGGGTGGATCACCTGAGGTCAGGAGTTCAAGACCAGCCTGGCCAACACAGCGAAACCCCATCTCTACTAAAAATACAAAAATCAGCTAGGCATGGTGGTGCGCCCCTATAGTGCCAGCTACTTGGGTTGCTGAGGCAGGAGTATTGTTTGAACCTGGAAGGCGGAGGTTGCAGTGAGCTGAGATCATCCCACTACACTCCAACCTGGGTGACAAGTGAGACACGGCAAAAAAAAAAAAAAAAAGAAAAAAAGTAATATAATCTAATGATAGACCTCAAGGACTAGAAAAACAAGAACAAACCTAACCTAAAATAAGCAGAATGAAAGACATAATAAAGATCAGAGCAGTACTAAACAAAATAGAGACTAAGAAAATTACAAAGGATCAAATACATGAAAAGCTGGTTCTTCAAAAAGATAAACAAAATTAATAAACCACTAGCTAGAGTAACCAAGAAAGGAAGAAAGAAGAAACAAATAAAATCAGAAATAAAAAGGAGACATTACAACTGATACCACAGAAATACAAAAGATCTTCAGAGATTATTATGAACAACTGTATATGTAAATGAACTGGACAACCTAGAGGAAATGGATAAATTCCTGTAAACATACAACTTACCAAAATTGAATCAGGAAGAACACCTGAATAGACAAAAAAAATGAGTAGTGAGATTAAATCAGTAATAAAGTCTTCCAACAAAGAAAAACCCAGAATCAGAATAATTCACTGCCAAATTCTACCAAAAGTATAAACATGAACTAATACCAGTGTTCTCTAAACTCTTCCCAAAAAACTGAAGAAGAAGAAGGAATTCTCCCTAATTCATTATACAAGGTCAGCATTACCCTGACCAAATCCAGACAATGGCACAACAGGAAAAGAAAACTACAGGTCAATATCTCTGATGAACACAGGCACAAAAATCCTTAACAAAATACTAGCAAACCTAACTCAACAACACTTCAAAAAGAAAATACACCATGATTAAGTGGTATTTATACCAAGGAGGCAAGAATGGCTCAAAATACACAAATTAATAAATGTGATACATCACATCACCAGAAGGAAGGTGGAAATTATATAGTCATCTCAATAGATGCAGAAAAGGCATTTGATGAAATTCAACATCACATCATGATAAAAACTCTCAACAAACTAGGCACAGAAGAAACATAACTCAAAATAATAAATGGCATGTATGACAAACCCACAGCTGACAACATTCTGAATGGGGAAAATTTGAAAGCCTTTCCTGAAAGAACTGTAACAAGACAAGGATGCCCACTTTCATCACTCCTACTCAACATGCTACTGGAAGTCCTATCCAGAGCAATCCAGCAAGAGAAAGAAACAAAAAGCATCCCTATGGGAGAACAGGAAGTCAAACTGTCCTTCTCTGCAGATGACATGATCTTATATTTTAAAAAAACAAAGACTCCACTAAAAATCTCTAAGAGCTGATAAACAAATTCAGTTAAGTTCCAGGACATAAAATCAACATACAGAAGTGAGCAGCATTTCTATACACCCATAATGAAATAGCCAAAATAAAAATCAAGAAGGCAATACGACTTACAACAGTTTCAAAAATACCGAGGAATAAAAACCTCTCTAAGGAAAACTATAAAACATTGACAAAAGAAACTGAAGAGGACACAAATGGGAAGACATCCTATGTTCATGGATCAGAAGAATTCATATTGTTAAAATAACCATACTGCCCAAAGTAGTCTATAGAATCAGTGCAATCTCTATCAAAATACCAATGTCATTTTTTCACAGAAAGAGAAAAAACAAGCCTAAATAAAATTCGTATGAAACCCAAAATAGAGCCAGAATGCCCAAAGCAGTCTTGAGCAAAAAGAACAGCATCACACTACCTGACTCCAAAATGTATTGCAAGGGTATAGTAAACAAAACATCGTGGAACTGGTATAAAATTAAACATACAGATCAATGGAACAGAATAGAGAACACAGAAATAAATCTACATATTTATAGCAAACTGATCTTCCGTCAAGAACATACACTGGGGAAAGGACACCCTCTTCAATAAATGGTGCTGCGGCCAGGCATGGTGGCTCATGCCTGTAACCACAGCACTTTGGGAGGCTGAGGCGGGCGGATCACCTAAGGTCAGGAGTAAGAGACCAGTCTGGCCAACATGGTGAAACCCCATCTCTACTAATAATACAAAATTAGCCGGGTGTTGTGGTGAATGCCTGTAATCCCAGCTACTCAGGAGGCTGAGGCACGAGAATTGCTTGAACCTAGGAGGTGGAGGTTGCAGTGAGTCCAGATCACACCACTGCACTCCAGCCTGGGCGATAGAGTGAAACTGTGTCTCCAGAAAAAATAAATAAATAAATAAATGGGCAGGGGAAAATTGGGAAACTGGGAAACTGGATAACCATATACAGAAGAATGAAACTGGACTCCCATCTCTTCCCATATACAAAAATCTACTCAATTTGGATTAAAGACTGAAACATAAGTCTCAAGACTATAAATCTACCGGACAAAACCATAGAAAAACCTCTTCAGGACATTGGTCTAGGTAAAGATTTTATCTCTAAGATCTCAAAATCACAGGCAACATAAATAAAAATAGACAGATGGGACTTCATTAAATTAAAAAGCTTCTGTACAGCCAAACAAACAGTCAACAGAGTAAAGAGAAAACCTTTTTAATGGGAGAAAATGTTTACAAAACACTCATCTAACAGGGGGCTAATATGCAGAATATACAGGGACCTCAAACAACTCAACAGTGAAAAACAAAATCCAATTAAGACGTGGGCAAAAGACATGAATACACAATTCTCAAAAGAAGACATCCGAATGGCCAGCAAGTATACTGCAAAAATAAATAAATAAATAAATAAAAAATTCAGCATTACTAATCGTCAAGGAAATGCAAATTAAAACCACAATGAGATATCATCATACTCCAGTAAGAATGGTGATTACTAAAAAAACAGGAAAAAAAAAACAGATATTGGTGAGCATGTAGAGAAAAGGGAACTTTTAGACATTTAGTGCAGCCACTATAGAAAACAGGGCAGGCAGGCTGAGGCAGGAGAATGGCGTGAACCCGGGAGGCGGAGCTTGCAGTGAGCCAAGATCACGCCACTGCACTCCAGCCTGGGCAAGAGTGCGAAACTCCGTCTCAAAAAAAAAAAAAAAGAAAAAGAAAACAGGGCAGCAGGGCAGGCCTGGCACTGTGGCTCATGCTTGTAATCCCAGCACTTTGAGAGGCCCAGGCGGGTGGATCACAAGGTCAGGAGTTCAAGACCAGCCTAGCCAACATGGTGAATGCCCATCTCTACTAAAAATAGAAAAATTAGCCAGGCGTGGTGGCACACGCCTATAATCCCAGCTACTCGGGAGGCTAATGCAGGAGAATTGCTTGAACCTGGGAGATGGAGGTTGCAGTGAGCTGAGATCGTGCCACTGCACTCCAACCTGGGTGACAGAGCAAGAATCCATCTCCAAAATGAAAAAAAAAAAGAAAGAAAACAGCGTGGAGATTTCTCAAAAAACTAAAAACAGAACTACCATACAATCCAGCAATCCCACTTGATATGGTTTAGATCTGTGTCTTCACTCAAATCTCATGTGGAATTGTAAGCCCCAATGTTGGAGGTGGGACCTGGTGGGAGGTGATTGGATCATGGGGGGTGGTTTCTCATGGTTTATCACCATCCCCCTTGCTGGTGGTGTGCTAAGAGTGAGTTATTGTGAGATCTGGTGGTTTAAAAGTACGTAGCACCTCCCTCCGCTCTCTCTTCTTCCTGCTCAATGTGAAGAGGCCTTCTCCAGCTTTGCCTTCTTCCATAAGTAAAAGCTCCCTGAGGCCTCCCCAGCCATGTTTCCTGACCAGCCTACAGACCTATAAGCCAATTAAACCTCTTTTCCTTATAAATTACCCAGTCTCAAGTATTTCTCTATAGCAATGCAAGAACGAACTAAAACATAGCTCCTGGATATTTATCCAAATAATAAAAATAAATCAATATATCAAAGAGATATATGTATTCCCATGTTTATTGTAGCACAATTCACAATCTCAATGATATAGAATCAACTTAAATGCCTATCAATGGATAAATGGGATTTTTTAAAATGTGGTACATATACACAATGGGATGTTATTTGACCATACAAAAGAATGAAATCATGTCATTTGCAGCAATGTGTATGGAACTAGAGATTATTATGTTAAGTGAAGGAAGCCAGTTAGAGGAAGGCAAATATCACATGTTATCACTCATCTGTGGGAGCTACAGAAAAAGACCACACAGAGGTGGAGAGTGGAATGAGAGATACCAGAGGTTGAGAAGGATGGATGGGTAGTGAGGCAGAGGGAGTGACGAAGAGAGGTCGGTTAATGGGTACAAACATATAGTAAGACAGAAGATGTAAGTTCTAATGTTTGATAGCAGAGTCGGGGGACTACAGTTAACATGATATACTACATTTTTCAAAATAGCCAGAAAAGCCACGAAATGTACCTGACACACAGAAATGATAAAGAGGTGACAGAGACCCTAAATGCTCTGGCTTGATCATTACACATCTATGCATGTAACAAAATTTCACATGTATCCCATAAATACGTTCAAATCTAATATATCAAAAATTTAACATTAAAAAGCCTCAAGTATGAGTAAATTAAAACCTACCACAGAAAATTTCTAAACAATAACAAATAGAAGCCAGCATCAGGCAGCAATGTTAAGCACATTTTTTGTTGCCATGTGGACAATCTATAAATAATTGATTACTCATGATTATCAGCCTGACACTCTACCATCTATTATAAAGTAATGTGCCTTGCACTATGAACTAATGTCATGAACTAAGACAATCAAAATAAGTACAGAAGTTCAGAGATACAGATTTTCTATCTATATACCTGGAAAATTTTAAAGAAATATTATTATAAATTTCAACTATTAGCTAATAAAAAAGAAAAAAGAACTGTATGTATGGTAATTTTGGCCCATGTCCTATAGGAATTTCAAAACCTATGCTGATAGCTTGAATTGCATTTTGAATCAATATTAGTGTTCACTCTGAAGCAGAGTGCTAGTGCATTTCCAACCAGAATAATGTAGCCAAATCTTGCACCTGCTCAAACACCATTCATCAATCACAGTTACATGTGAGCCCACAGCACCAAGCCACCATCGAGATAACTGTGGCCTGGATTGCTTCCATGAAGCTCCCACCAGCAAGGCAACATTGACCAAATTTCAAAATGGGATTGTGCAACTGAGCCAATGTCAAAATCTGGACTCAAAAAGCATAACTTTGGAGTAATAGGTCACAGATGTCATAAGGAGTGGACAAGTACAACTCCTCGAATTAAGAAAAAAAAAAAAAAAGAATTTCTGAATGTCTACCAAGCATGAAGTACTGAGTTAAGAAGTGTTTTACACACAAAATTCAATAGGATAAATATAATTATTCTTATTTTAGTAATGAAAAAGCTAAGGCTCAGTTTTAAGAATGGGAAACAGAATGTAAGTAATATACTGACATTCTCAGTGCTTGAAATGTCTTAAGCAGAATCTGATCACAGGTGTACAGAACTGCAAAGTGTACTTTTTCTGCTGTATCACATTCTCTCCTAAAAAAGCTCTATCACTCTTTCAACTTCTGACTATACATACTCACTCTTAGTATCCCCTCTGTATTTTCTAAGTATAATACTGCTGCTTATCTTGCTCCATTATTGAGTTTCCTAACAAGCAGGCATTTCAAAAAGATAATCATTCATTTATTTATTTAATAATACATTAAATATTTTCTGAATACCAGCCTACTCAAGGTGATCTTTAAATATAGTCCTACATGTAGAAATAAGAATACACAGACCTCAACTAAGGATTTTATAATACAGACACAGAATGCATTTAGGATATCACCTAAAATGAATCTTTCATGTATCCAATATGCATGCCACATCGTATATACTCACACTTTTAAATTTTATTTTCTTTGCTAAATTATGACATTTACATTATCAGCTGCTATTAAACAGTGAGACTACCTGCCTGCCTGATTTGCATGGCTATGCTCTCATATAAAGTACATATTTGTCTATGCAGCAACTCATGTTTGAGCAATCATAATAATGTTTTATTGTGCTTTGCTTTTACTTTTTAAAAAGGCCAGAAAATGGAAAATAGAGGCATTGTTTTAGACATAATACAATTGAGACAAAATAGAAATGGTTAGTCATGCCAAAAGTGATAAATTGTAAGCTGACTGGCTCTGTTTTCAATTATGAGGAAAAATAACAGTCTAAATATCAAAAAGAACTGCCAGATTTCTACCATTTGAAGATTTATTCTGAAAGCCCCCATTTAGTGATGAATAAAACAAACAAGCATTTTAAATTATAAGTTTAAAATCAAGATTAAAAAGCACACCAGTAATTCAGATGCAGAGAGGTCTTCACAGTGCTAGAGTTGTAGTTACACGATTATTACAGGCTCCTTTACCAAGAGAAGAAAACTTAAGAGTTCACACTTCTTTTGACAAATTCTTCAAGGAAATTGATAAGAATCCACCAAAGTAAGGATCAGAATCTCTCATTCATTCCCTTGCAAAATCACTACCAAATACTTTTCAATATCCAAATCAGTTGTTTTAATTTTACTAAATGTCGTTCAAATAAACTGTGAAATTATTTAGTCTATTACAGTAAAAATGTAGCATATTCTGTGTTCAGAGAAGTCGATCAGAAAAACTATTATTTTATACATGAATTTTTCTATATTTAATGTTGAATCCAGTTTTAATTTTTTAAAATGTTACAACTATACTTCAAAAGTGTTCAATAATTATAAAATAATTATAAATTTTATTTTTTCCGCTCGGAGAGATGAATCCCATTTTTGATACTGGTCTATTTTTTTTTTTTTTTTTCAGAAACTCAACTATTAATTTTTAGGAATGTTTTAATTGGAAATTATAGGACAATTTTATCAGAATAATCCCTTTAACAACATGTTGAAGAATAGTATTTTCGAAATATTCTTTCACAGAAATTAGGAATACATTTTAACCAAAAAATTAATTTGTTTATATGTTCAAAATAACGAGATCCTAAATTTCTTTGAGGAAGTGTGCCTTTATTTCACATGGGTAATACACAAGAGGAGAAGGTCTCACCTTTAGTACCTCACTAGAATCAACTATGTCACTGCCTGGATTTTTGGAGTCAATCAAAATTTTAACATTGAAAAATTAGATTCTACTTGGTAAGAGTTCATTCCTCAAATGAAATATTCCTATAATTATTTGCTCAATATTGGTATTCTCTTTATTAAAAAGCTTACAAATGTTAGATAGCACATATTTTTAAGCTTGTTAATGTCTTAAGTTGTCCCCAGGTAGCTCAATATAATGGAATTTATTACAGATCTTTGTTATTTCGGAGTCTTTGAAAGGCATGCCCAGTTCTTTATGGATTGTTTCAGATAACCATGTATTGTTAATAGCAAACTTCTTGGGATGTAGAGTGTAGAAATAACTAATAATAACACTTACATACATTTCTTTGTTTATGCAACAAAAGTTAAATTTGAATCAATGTAATCTAATTTTTGAAAAATCAAAAAGAACAATTTCCTTGATGTTTTATTATAAGTGTTTCTTTTATTGTTTTCAAGTCCATTATAATAAAATGCAATCTTATAAAATGGTATTTAACATTCTTTAACAATGAAAATGCTTGCCACAAAAATATGAAAGGAGAAAAAAAATTGCCATGTCCTTAGAATCACAGGGATGCAACTTTAGTTTTTCCACTTTGATGGGTTATTGCTTTAATCTTCTGCCACCTAGTCAATAGTAATGTGTATAAAAATACTGTGAAATTATCTATCATGTTATAGAAAAAATATAACACAATAATGCATTTAAATCATTTTGAATACTAGATTTTTGAGTTCGGTGCTGTAGTTTGGACACGGTTTTTTTAAAAAAGAAAGAAAGAAAGATGTTACCATACTTCAAGGAATTTACAGGACACATAGCCTCAGAAAAGTGAGATGGGCACTTAAATATTAGTAGAATGAATGAATGAAAAAATGACAATATCACTTGGGTCACTTAAAGAGTCAACAGTAGAAGAGAAGCCACAAAGGAGACTGAGATTGAGCAACCAAATCCTAGGATAGTGCAGTGTTTTACACAACAAGAAAGAGTTCTCGAGTAGAGAACAAGTGGCCAAAGTTACTGGCTGCTGCTGACATTTCAAGCAAGAAATGGAACAAGCATACTGTGTATTTAGCCCCTTAAATGTTAATGGCAATCTCACTGAATGCATTTTACCTGACTGATAGCTATGGCATTCTGAATACAATTGTCTGAGGAGTGAACGGGAGTTGGGAAAACAGACCTAAGTTTAGATTACCATACTGGGAAGTTTATAAGTGGAGTAGGAGCTGAAAGGGTGGCAGTTAAAATGGGATATGGGGTACTGAGTCACTTTTGTTTTTGTTATTAAGACAGAAAGTAAACCTTTTAAATGCACGTGGGGAGGCATGAATAGAGGAGGAGGTAAGATTCCTGAGAAAATAATGAAAGAAAAATCTTGACAGCACAAGTAGAGAGATGTTTTCTCCACCTTGACCTGATTAAAGAATCAATGGATTGCTGGGAATGCAGGTGTCTCATTAGATGTGGTGCTTGGATATTCAGGGAGAGCCTCTGTTCTCTGGTTTTGATTTTCTCTGTGCATTGACAGGAGATGTTATAAGCTGAGAATGGTGAAGGGGTGGAATTCAAAGCTGTTTAAGTAGGTGGTACAATGGAAAAAACAGACATTATATATAGCAAATATTTAGCTTCCTGGTTTAAAACAATTAGTCTAACAGTTGGCATACTAAACCAATAATTTATATATGCTAAAACTATTTTCTAAGATTATTTTCTGTGTAAACAAAAATTCTTAAAGATTTATTTTCTTCAAAATGTTATAAGTACTACATTTTTTGCATTTATTCACTCCACTTCAATACATACCCTTAGTTTTTTTCTGTAATTTTATGAGTATAATAAATATTAATAGATTGGGGGGGTCATATTATCAGATGTTAAACTAACATGGAAAAGCCCATATTAAAAGAGAATGCCATGAAGGCCTTGCTTTAATTTTATTCTTACATTTTAGATTTTTTTTCCCATTTCTAACCCATATTAACTTTTCAAACAAAGTTCATTTTTCTTTTAAAGTCTTCTTAATGATTTCCTTTCTGCCGCAATTACCAGAATTCCTTAAAAAGATGTGACTCTATTTTTTTTTTTCATTTTTAGGATATTTGAGGGGAGAGGTGCTGTTTCACGGTGATTAACAGGCTTAACTTAGAAATTTTCGTTTTAACTTAAAAAGTAGACATTAGGTAAACTATTTTTCTTAAACAGCCATTACATAATGACAATGACTACTCCTGAATTGCTTAATTTCCATTTATCCAGTTAAATGTTTCCAATTCATTTTTTAAAAACATGTTCTTTTCTTAAAATATAGCCAAATGATAATCAGTTTGTAATCTATACAGGAAACATGACTTAAAGTGCCTTAAAAATGTTTTTATGCTTATATGAACTGGGGTGAGGGCACTGTGAAAAGAGAAAGAGTAAAGAGGTAATAGTGGCTTTTATTCTTTAACAGAAACATGGCAATGTCCAGCTCTATAATGAATCTAGAAGCCTAGATTTAGACCACCAGAGGCAGAGCCTTAGATGATAGGTCTTAGGTGATAGTTCAGGGCAGTGCAGTGGCTCACGCCTGTAATCCCAGCAGGCGGGCGGATCACCTGAGGTCAGGAGTTCAAAACCAGCCTGAGCAACACAGTGAAACCCCTCTCTACCAAAAAATATAAAAATTAGCCAGGTATGGTGGTGTGTTCCTGTGGTCCCAGCTACTCAGGAGGCTGAGGCAGGAGAATCTCTTGAAACCAGGAGGCGGAGGTTGCAGTGAGCCAAGATCATGTCACTGCATTCTAGGCTGGGTGATAGAGCAAGATTCCATCTCGGGGGAAAAAACAAAAAAAGATAGCTCAGGATCTCAGGATGTTGAATTGCATAAAGGGAGAAACACTTAATAAATTCATAATATCAGTATTCTTTGACTTAACTGTTAAAGGCAGGTTTTATTTTATTTCAAAAAGAAGCAATGTGAGGCAGTGACTGATCATGCCAACACAATATTCTCACTGATCTGGGTCCAAATCATGGCTTTATCACTTCTAGCATACGAAATCTGAGGTATGTAAGTAATAACCAAGTCACTTAAGGTATGTAAGTAATAACCAAGTCACTTAACTACTGAGCCTGTGTTCTCACCTGAATATTGAACTAATTCACTAGCTTACTGGAGGATCCAATGGCGGAAATCGTAACAAAAGGCTTAGAACAGGACCTTGACATGCAGTAAACACTCAGAGGGATTAGTCATGATTTTAAATCATTAATAGGATGTTTTTGTATATAATTATCTATGTCTAAGGAATTACAAACATTATATATATCTTTTTCTGCCCCTCTTTTAAATAATGTTTCTTCTTTTGGATAATGTGTTTTGCATTTTTGCTTGTTTTTCATGTCAAAAATTAATTAAGCCAATATTATCATTCCCATCAGATAACTCTTAGAAAATCCAATAAGTGACTTATGGGGTTTTCTTTATACTGTTCTATTTTCTGTCTTATTACAGTGGCCATTGCTTATACAAATTTTATTATTCTTTGTGTCTTTGCATAGGTATTTGATAATTGAAAACCATTTCAAGCTTTTGCTGTATCTGTGCATGATTATTATCTTCAGACTGGTAAAGAATAATACTCGATGTAGGCTTCCTAGAAAGGAATTTCAGCTATCGGAGAAGAAAATTGCAACACGTAAACTAGAGTGAGGAAAGGAGGGAACATTTAGAAAAGCTCCCTTAAACGTTTAGAGATAGTTACATGCAGATCTGTCTATTGTAGAAACGATGTTAAGGACATGGAGATTAATGTTGGCTTTGCTGTTAATGTGCTCCAAACAGCCATCATGAGCAAAAGGAGGTCAACCTCCAGTGTGCCCTGGCCATTACCATTCCCCACAAAGAGTCCTAAAAACCATCTCAGAGCAAGACAATGGTGTCTAATGCTGAAGTTCTCTAAAGCCCATTTGACGTGTCTGAGGCTCCAATGGAAGTCAGCTTCCTTCACAACATAAATAGAAGTGGCTGGAGCTCCTCTGAGAAAAAAGGTAACAAGAAAAGTGTTCTCCTCAGGGAATGGGCCCCTGCAGGCTCTGATAGGCTTGATCCTCTGGGTTGCTGGGATCCTACTATCCTGTACACAGCTGGCTTTCTGTGGCTGATTTTCAGCCTGTGAGAGAGACATTTCTGGGCTTCTGTATAGACAGGAGTCCATAGGCCATAGCAGCTGAACATTTCTCCCAGGGAGGCTGGCCAAAAGCCCAGGCACCTCAGGGAATCCAGGATGTTAGAGAAGGAATTTCCTTCCTCTCCTTAGCCAACGAGTGCAGTTGGCTCGCATTCCTGAACCCAAAAAGGATAATTAAGATTAACAAATGTTAAGCTTAAATAATTATGAAATCTTAATGAACTCGTTTTTAAAGAATAACTTTATAACCTTATATAGAAGATAAGTGCATAAACATAAGTTGGATTTTCCTTACCTCCTAAAAAACAAATTTCTAAATAAAATAAGGGCCTGCATGCAGAAAGTTTCAGAGAAGGTAATAACGGGACACACTTATAAAAATAGGAAGAAATCCTATTTACATCTAGACTTGTTTAGGGAATGGAACTTCAGTAAACATTTGCTATTATTTGGGCTTCAGTAGTATTTTATTTTGCTTGTTTGTTAGTTTGTTTGTTTTGAGACAGAGTTTCACTCTGTTGGCCAGGCTGGAGTGCAGTGGTACGATCTCGGCTCACTGCAACCTCCATCTTCCAGGTTCAAGCAATTCTCTGCCTCAGCCTCCGAGTAGCTGGGATTACAGGTGCCTGTCACCACACCCGGCTAATTTTTGTATTTTTAGTAGAGATGGGGTTTCCTCACCTTGGTGACGCTGGTCTTGAAACTCCTGAACTCATGATCCACCCGCCTCGGCCTCCCAAAGCGCTGGGATTACAGGCGTGAGCCACCGCGCCTGGCCCTTTATTTTGTTAATGTAAGGATCAGAATATTAAAAGTGCGGAAATCAGTCACATGGGATAATTATTTTGGTATTGGGTATAACTAAGCAAATGATCTTGAGTATACTCACAGAACTTGTATCAGGTTATATTTAGCTTCTAATGATGAAATTTAGGCCCTCATGTTGGAATTTATCTATTTGCAATGTGAAAATTCACCTTCCAGAAATTCTGAAAATAAGTTTTCCCACATTTACATGAAATAGTCTCAAGATTAAATTCTGCAATGTGTCAGGAAAGAAACTATCATTCCCTTTATGCACAAGAAGCAGCGACCTTTTGTATAAAAATCATATGATGCACTGATTCCTTTACTTATAACTGCTGTGATGAAAGTTATTCTTAATTATCTGACTTTTGATTTTGTAAGGAAGAATATATGCTGTTGTAAATATGGAATATATATCCACACAAAACTGTAAAGACCTGTAAAGACCTTACTCAAGGAGAATATAGAAGTGTCTTTTGGAAATCAAATAAGTGACTAGGCTTCTTTATGATGGCTGTAAGAAGCTCACCAGACCGCCTTGGTATGGACGCTCAGGAAGCTCACATGTTTTTAAGTGTTTTCTGAAATTATCTCCAGGAACAATGTGACTGTGCTGTGTTGGCAGAGCTGAAGAGCCTAGCTTTTCCTTCTCCATACTTGGAGCCCACAAGAGGCTCGCTGAGCCCCATTTGCACATGATTCCCTTCAAAGCCTGATTTGTCCACTCATTTGTCTATTCAAATGCCGTGTCAGTGGCTGAGCTGATTATCTGGATCCTCTAACATTGTCTGCAATGTTCATTTATGTTTCGATCAATGCTGAAATAGCCCACATGTTCCAGTCTGTCCTATGACATAAACTCATTATTTATGTAGCCATCTAAATGCCTATAGTGCTTCACTGTGAAATAATTAGAGCTGTTCTCTTCATTGTTTACACCTCTCAACCTAGGATATCCACCCCACTCAATCCTTAGTGGCTTAGGAAAATGGAATCATTACATTGCCAAATCTCAAAAGATTGAGAGAAACTGAAAATTGTTAAACACACACACACACACACAAAACAAAACCAGTCTATCCTTTCAGTATCTGTGCTATGATATTCCTTTTGTTAGTGCTATCCAAATTTTGTGGAAGGTGTGTATCTTAGATCGAATTCTCTCAAAATCAGACCCTGTGACAAGGACTTGAGTGCAAGTAGTTTATTTGGGAGCTGATCTCAGGAAGCACCAATAAGAAATGCAGAAGAAAGATAAAGAAGAGTGGAAGCCAATCAAGCGTGTGTTGCTGAGTAGCTTGTTACTTTGGGCAACTGCCTAGTTAGGGAATGCTGGCAGACAACATAAAATATGCCTCAGACTTATCTCATCTTGGGGACAAGGGAGCTGGATATTCACTTACAACTTCGATATGTTATTAGCCAAGACCTAACCTCTGGACATGTCCAACCTGCCCTGCATGGGGGCTGAGGGAAAGCCCTCAGTTGGAGAGTGACAAGACTTGCAGCAATGACATGTGACAGCATGGCCAATGCTGAGTGGGTTATGTGTGGAAAATTTTTACAAGGGTAGATACCACTCTTTAGATAGCAGGTGTGATGGCAAAATATTTTAAGTCATACTTAAGTAAAATTAGCAAGACTGATATTTACACAAAAATTCATTTTCAATTGTCTACTACAGGCCAAGACACATTGTGCTATGCAAAAATCCTATAGTAAAGGTTTCTGTGAGTTGAATGCACACCCCAATGTAGTTTTCATTATTCTTTTTCTACATGCCATTTTCATATCTTAGGCATGCATAAAGCATTCCTTACCATCTCCTCCCAGGGAAAAAGAAAACATTCTAAAGAGGTTAGCATGGCACCTTTTGCACCAAATACCCTAGTTCTCCCATTTTCCCCTCTATCTCTATCAGTTCTCACAGTAGTGGTAAAAAAATAATAATAATAAAATAACTGCTAGAAATTCAGCAGGATTTTTTATTTTTATTTCCAAGCCTAGGTTAAATGTGAAAGAAAATTCTGATCAGTACATTTCTCCTTACACTATGAAAAAATACGTAAATATATAAAAGACTGGGTGTTGAAAAACATCTGCATTTTATTAATAGGTCAAATATACAAAATATACTTTGAAATAAAATATAATGGATAGAAATGCTTCAAAACATATCCTATTATATCAAGCCAAGTGGAACATTTTTTCTACCTGTGTGGAAATAAAACTATCATTACATTTTCAAAAGATCTCCCAGAATAAACTTGTTGCCTTGGAAGTAAACATGAAGACTATGAAGTCAGGTCTGTGAGATGGAGTTAATTCTACTCGACTTACTGAGTTAAATGGCACTCTATTTGGTACAGGAGGGATAAGAGGAGGGAGAAAAGACATTTTGAATTTCATAATAATTATATTCAAGGTACAAATACCTCATTTGATCTTCAACTTTTCTGAGCTAGGTAAGATGCTACTTCCATTTTCCAGATATAACTGTGATGAGCAGGGAAGATTTCCCTGCCAGCCCTGAAAAGCAGGAATTATTAAGTGGAGGATAATAAAGTTGGTGACAACCACTACTGCTTATCCTACTTTTGTCAAAAAAACACCTAATATGTCACAGGCCATAGGTTAATACACTCTGAAAATGTCCAACCCAAGCTAAAAAAAAAAATTAGTGTTTTCTGTTGACATACAAACAGAAGAAAATAAGTCTATATGGAAATAATTCTCACTTTATTTTGGGTATAGATTAACAACTCTTCCAGGAGCTTCTTCATAAGAGGTGGATTTACACTTACCACAATATTAAACAGAGATTTTAAATGTGGGTTGACCTGGAGCAAAAAAAACAGTTTATTATTCTCTGGCTTATATTTTATTATGTCAAACAAGCTCTTCTTTCTTTAAAGAGTTAACTAATATTTCAATTAGGTTGTAAGAAGCAGTGAATAGACATCACACTATTATAAAAGAGTTCTTACTAAATATGTATGACTTATTTTAATAATGCTTAAAAGATAATTTATTAAACATTCCTGCTCTGGAGATGTTTGGTAATCTAATGGACACATTGAACTGAGCCATGAAACAGCTCTCTAATTAGAAATGGATAGTCAATATGTAACAACCCATTTGTGTAGATTTAAGAGAATTTTATTAGGCTATGAGGTTATATATTCATATAACTTATGTAAAATATCTTTTCTATGACCTTTATTTGTGAGAAGGAAGTTCAGAATCTCAAAGGGCTTTAAAATACAAAATAGAGTCATTATTTTAGTTAGTATAAATGTACCAAAACATTTCTGCATCCAAGTTAACAGCCTTATCACACTCAGAAAAAAAAATGTGTCCACACAAAATGTGTCTTATTTGCATGCAAGCTAAAACAAAATATTAATTCTTAATAAAATGACAAATTTAAAATGGTAAATAAATGATGATTCATAGTTTTGAATATTTTGGCCTTTGAAAGCAACAAAGTAAATCCATGGTATGATTCCAAACCAACAATTAATTTGGTAAAACCATGAATGGTACATCACTCCTGGAACAAATCAGGTCTTTATTAGAGGAGCTGGCAAACATATATGAGCAGAGGAACACTTGTTAAAGAAAACACTGGAACACACCAATTAGCTTATAATGTTATACAAGTCAAAGTAACATTGTATATGCTAGTCACTGTGACAGACTCAGTCTAGTGCTGATAGGACGCCAGGTTAAATTATTAAAGGGCAAAGACATCCTTTGAGCAATTTTCTTTCCCCTATGGGAGACTCTTCCGTTCCTCAGCAGCTAAGTGAATTTTCCCAAACTTTTTTTTTTTTTTTAATTTTATTCTTCAACATTTTAAGTCTGGAAACCTGTGCCAAGCAGCATTTATATATACATGAGTAGGGAGCATTTGAAAATGTTCACTACTAAGCTCAGTTCAAAAGCACATCACATTAATATTGTTGACAAAGTCTTTTGTGTGTAAAGTATTAAGACCCTCCAATCTCCCATCCCGTGATGCTCATAACACGATATGATCTTGCTGAGGATGTCAGCCTAGTGACAAAACTGCGTTACTATTACTGGGTGCAGAGTGAGAAGGCATACTCTTAACATAATACAGGATTTAAATAAATGCAATCACGAGACAAGTTTTACTTTTCTTTGGCCAAGGCATGTAATAATGGTAAGAGAAAATCTAAGTGACTCCCAGTGACCTGGGCTTTGAGAGGTCTGCAAAGGAAGGATATTTTCTGTTGGAAAACTAGCTTGCTGTGCATCTGTCAGGATCATAGTGATGGAGGACATAACTGATTAACAGAAATAGGAACAGAGACCAACTAGCACTGACAGTCTCAAACCAAGAGAGGCCATATGACAGCTTCCAAACACTGGGCTGAGAACTGGTTTTTCTTTCTGCCTTAACCAATTCAAGAAACAAATGGGATGATCTGTATTCGAGGGACACTTTATCTGACCTCTTAGACTAGGTTCTTCAAAGAACTAGAGTCTGTAGAATCCCCTTGGACTGGCAGGTCCAGCCTGGACTTAAGATACCAAAAATATCCTTAACTTTTCTATATACAGGTATCTATTTATGTTTAAATTAAAACTATTCTATTACTCATAGTCATAGTCATAACACATTGGTCATAGTCGAGAATACCCCGTCAAATTTTTAGGTAAGGCTACTGGAATCAACACTTGTTATTTACTCAGTGATAGCTTAGGGATTGGGATGTGGACCTCAAAATATGCCCTCTGCCTTCTTCTATAAAAAGTAGGGAACAGCCAGGCAAAAATGTACAAGTTACTCCAAGGGGAGAGTTAGTAAGATCTCCATAGAAGATGGCAAAAGTGGTGGTACTCTGGCTTTTCCATGAATAAGTGGAAAATCATGACTTGTTTAATCCAAGTTGTTGTAGCATTTGGCAAATTACTCTATCAGATTACTACACTGGAAAACTGCTTAATGCAGTTGAGTATATTTTGAGAGGGAAAAATAAATTCCAGATAAATAGAACAAAACTACTAAAATAGAACCGTAGCAGTAATGTAATGGTACGTTTTATACCCCTTCTTTGTAGTATTTTTAATTATCCTACTTACATGTATTTTGTGAACTGAATCTTATGTTTTATCAAAATAATTTAAAAAATTGTAACAGTACCATGACATTTCTACCTGATTTATGGTGGTACAACTAGCCATGCCTAAACTGTTGTGCTATCTTGAAAAGAACTGTCACTGCTCAAACAGAATCAAAGTGAAGAGTGATAGTTTTTCCCACCTTCTTCCTTTCAAACTGTCCATAACCTAATGTTTTAGATATTCCGTTGAAAACAGGATATAGTTTAATTTTTACAATGCAATCTGACAGTCTATATCCTTAAACAAGACCACGTAATCAATCTATATTTTATGTCATTATCAAAATATTATGATGTGACTTCATCATCTTACATTTTCTATTGGTGCCTGTTGTTCTATGTTATAGTTTCTCTCGTTTTTTGTTCTCTTTTAGACTGAGTGTTCTTTGTACAGAGCATTTTACTTGTCTATTTTTATACACTTTTGTGCTCTCTTAGATTTACTCTAAAAATTGCATGCATCCTTAACTTATCAAAGTCTTACATCCTTGTTCAAATAATTTAAGGGCCAAAGAACCAATTTCGCTTCACTTAATTTCCCCTTGATTCATATTATTTTTGTTTTTTATTCCCTCCATTCAATTTATTCAATTTCAGTATTATTTTATGAAACCAAATTTCATTTAGATTTCTCCATATATTTACCATCTTCTTTGCTCCTTACTGCTTCCTACATCTCTGGGATAATTTTCCTACTACATAAAGTAACTCTTTTAATATAGGTTTGCTATTAATAAACTCAGGATTCTAGTTTAGTTTTGCTTGAAACTGGCTTTATTACTTTTTTTGCTTTAAGAACATTTCCAAATCCGTCAACATAAATTTGTCTTTTTCTCTTTTATTTTTGTTTTTGGAATTTTATTATGATGGACCTAAGTGTCGTTTACTTTATTTTTCTTTTCTTTTTGAACTGAATTTTTAAAAACAGTTCTGGAAAATTCTCAGGGATTATCCCATCAGATACTGCTTCTGCCTCTTTCCTGTTTTTCTGGAACTACAATTAAATGCATATATAAGGTCCTCCCACTATTTCTTCTCTTACACTCCTTTTATTTTCCTACTATATCTTCCTGCTATAATATTTATTGTTTTGTCTGCCTCAAGTTACAGCTCGCTGATCTCTCTATTGGATCTAATCTACCATTAAACTCATTCAGTGAATACTTAGTTTCAATTACAGCATTTTCAATTCATAATCTTAATATGATTCTTTTTCAAGTATGTTATGTCACCTTTACAGACATTTTCAAGTTTGAGTTTTGATCTCAATAAAAATAACAAGTATATATTTATTTTTATAGAGCTATATTACAGTTTACATCTGATCATTTAAATATTTTCAGTCCTGGTGCATCTACATTTTTTTAACTTTTCACTTCGAAAAAATTTTTAAAATTACAAAAGAGATGCAAGAATAAAAACAGAACATAGAACACTCATATAATCTTTCCTTGATTCAAATATGTACATTTCCCTCTTTGCTTTACCATTTTACCCATAGATAATTATGGAATGATCTCATTTTCCCTAATTCAAACTCTTTATCCAGATATGCCTGAATTTGCCCCTTGTATTACGCAGCTTTGCAAGCCAATAAATTCTTCTAAGCTATTTTTAACTGGATATCTATCTTTTGTAACTCAAATTCTGAACTGACACAAAACTTTTAAAATCTATGTACGCAATAACATTCTGTGTATAACTATAGCATATATCTCCTCTCAATACTTGCATGTCAGCAAGCAATAATCAAATGAAGGCAAATAAAATGATAAATGCTATAGTAGGACTTACATCTAAAGAGAAAATGAAAATGTTAATTAGCATATTTAATTTTTATGTAGCTAAATATTTTAATGTCCTAATTATTGATAAGTTGCCTTAGGAAAACTAAAATGCACAACCATGATAAATGGACAAAACTGCTCCCAAATCAGTCCACAGCACCTTAGTTTCTGCCACTGTCCTTATATAAAATGTTGAATCAAATGTGAGACATTAGCAAACAAAATAACTTCCAGAAGTGCTTGAACACAACTGAAGAGTTTCTAGTCCAAGCCTCAAGGTCTCTGAAATGGCCTTTAACTCATCTTCCAGCAGGCTTTTTTTTTTTCTTGTCATCAATTCTACTCATGTCAGCCAGAGAACACATTACCCCACCTTCCCATTCAAAACCCTTAAATAGAACACTAAAATCCTTTCTACATTCTACAAAGGGCTCATTAGCAGGCTCTGGCTACCTCCTCGACCACACTTAGGGAATTCTTATCTCCAACCACTACTCCCCACTTAGGCCATTCCAGGAGCCAGATTGCCTGAGGTGCCTCTAGGATACCGGTTTGATTCCTTCCCCAAAAACCCTGCCTGGAAGATTTTTCTTTAAATATTACCATGGGTTGGCCCTCATTTAACCCAGGTCTCTGATCAAATAGCACACTTTGCAAATAATCTTTCTCAACTATCCCTTCTAAAATACACTTCCTATCCTTCCATCAGTGTTTCTGCCCTTTCTCTGTCTTGTTTTTATTCATAGCAATCATACTACCTGAGATGTAATACTGTTTATGTTTTCTCTCTCTCCCTCTCTCAAATGTAAATAAACACTGTCAAGGGAGATACTAGCTCACCAGCACAAACATAAGTTAATTAGTGAAAATAATGTGCCCTGTTGAAAAAAAATCATTAATTGTAACTTGCTAAACGGAAACAGTTTGCTTGTGATCTCTACTCAGAAAATCTTTTATATATTCTTGTCTATTGCTTTTGAGATACTGGCTCACCAATACAAACATAAGTTAATCAGTGAAAATAATGCATTCTGTGTAAAAAATTATTAATTGTAACTTGATAAATGAAAGCAGTTGCTTGTGATCTCTACTCAGAAAATCTTTTATATATTCTTCTTTACTGCTTTTGTGGTATGTACATGACATTGCTGTTAAAACTAACATGTATTGCATGCATGCAGTACCCAAATATTCAGTTTAGTAGACTTGTGGCTTTTGCCTGTTTTGGACAATACCATTTACTGAAAACCAACATTTGAATAAAATTTATAAATAAGAATCATCTAAATATTTTTCCACATTGTTGAATACCTATTTTAAAAGTCAAAATGAAAGTGCCATATTAACTTTGTCAAATATGTATTTGCTTAATGAAATATATCAAAACTATCAACTTAACTTTTTTGCAAAAAAGTTACCCTTCATTGCTAATGAATTGGGTTCTTAGAGTTATAAATGTGATTTCAAAAGGAAAAGAGAATATAGATGCTATATGTTTTAAATCATTAGATGACTGAGATTAGTAAACAGCCTAAATAATTTTTAAGAGGTAGATCAGTGTAGCTATGGAGCCCCACTAGGACATGAAATTTTGTGTGCAATATATACTGATTCTGCCACATACACAAAAAGTGGTTCATAAATATAGAATAATACCAAAGAAGTAGGTATGTAATTTTAAGGTCCATAAACTCTAAGTTTCCATCTTTTGTATATTATCTATTTCTTCATTCTCAGAAATTATCAACTCTTGCTATTTATTTGAAACTTTACAGTACATTAATTTAGCTTAGAACTAGCCCTGAATGTATAAAAAGTAACTGAAAAGAAAGCAAAGCAAATGTGAGGAAAGAAAAATTGAGGAATAATGATTAATGCCAAATCTAACCTTTCTGCTCTAGAGCATCTAGCACCAAATATAGACCAAGTTACTTTTAACAGTCTCTGCTATGATTTCCTTCAATTATGAGCTATGACAAGTCAATTTCTTGACATAAAACACTAATAGGGTTAATTTTTTAAAAAACAGAAAAGAACTCGTTTGAGACTCATGGCACCTTGGATATTAAGCCAGGTATTACTGAATATGTTACATTTGCAACTGGTAAAGTTGCAGATACCACTATAACAATGAATATGACTAAAAACATCTAGGAAACAAGGGTCCAAGTATAATGCCCCAGTCCAAAAGGAGTTTATCACTGAGATTCTGAATACTGACATCATTGCTTTAGATATTTTTGGTTATTTTCAGGATCTTGTACAGATGAAAAGGATCAGCCATCAAGTTATTTGCCAGGCCACCGATGGCACTATATAGTTCTCATATCCTATCTGATTTAAAGAGAAGAATTATGTACAGGATGTCATTTCCTATTGCCAACTAAAGAAAAGGGGAAAAAGCTAACAGAAAATGAGCCTTTAAAAAAAAATCTTAGAAGAAATGTGCTCAACTCCTCACTCTTCACCTATACCCTTCAGAAAAAACATTAGATAGTAGTAGCCAAATCTCTTCATTTCATTTTTCAACTGACTACATAGAAGGAATGTTATCGGAGGGATTTTCACATTGAATGTTAAAGTATCAGTTACTTCATTTCTCAATTTTATATTGAAATGGAAAATAATAAAATAGCAAAGTATATGACAGAAGACATGAATAATACAGACAGAAATTATAGTCAGTGTCTAAGAAAGATAGGGCAGTTTTTTCCCTTATTAGACTACCCTAGGCCTGCTCAGTTGACATCTTCTTTCTAGTAATAGATATCATTCTACTTCAAAAACTAAAAAACAAAAGGAGTACATGTTTTGTTTGAGGTTCTGGTATTAAATTCTTGGCTCTACCAAAAACTCAGTTTTGGGCTTGTAAATATTATATAACCTGTATGTTTTTCTCAGTCCCAACAGTTATAAAATAGAGATATTATTATAGTAACATCTACTGCCTAAGGTTTTATTAAGTATTCAATAATATAATGCCTATAAAAAGATTAACAATTCTATTTCTAACACACAGTAACATTCCAATAATTATTTTGTGTTACTAATATTACTCTCCATAAAATGCTTAATGGGATAGCAACTATTTTCCCATTTACTAAATTAATATTTTAACTTTATTTTCAAGTTTTGTGGTCATGCTTACTCCTAATCATGGACTCAACCTTGAACAATAAAAGCAATTTTAAATGAATATGTTTTTCTATCTTGGAAAGCTTTTGAAGGTCTTTCTAGTAACAAGACTCACAACTATTTTAACTATCAACTGGTATGAGTGGGGAATTTAGAGGAGTAGAGAGTGAAATCTCTGAATTTGAACAGGGAAAGGGAAGGGAAGATCTTGGAAGGGACATCCCTAAACAGTAGAGCAGAGGAAAAAGAAAGAGGCTCAGCACTATATAAGCAAAACAGAACGGGTTCTTTAACATTCCATCTATTAATATTTTCTGATGACAGTCCTGGCAAACCATGAACAGGGGCTGGGGCAGAAGCAAGTCCTTTTGACAACCACCTCACCATTCATTGTCCACCATGACTTCAAAATGATTCCATCTACTTATTAGTGCACTCTTAGAAAATAACATCTTTATTATGGAGAAATCCAAAATCATTTCACTTGACAGGAAAAATAAGTACATAGAACTACAAAATGTTATGCTTCAGACATAAGATGACACTCATATTCTTGTTGTAGTCTCTCTGAAATTAACTATCAGCTTAATACTTTGAAGGTAATGTGATAATCAACTGAGCAAAGAGAACAAGATAGACTATGATATAAAATGCATTTCGATAAAGAGAGATAATGTTACCACATTCATTCCCCAAAGAGACAGTGAAGAAACATATATACTTCATTGTTTCTTCCTATTTCACTTCAAATTAACTCATGTATAAAGGGAACTTTTCCACTATATTTTAGTTATTTGCTCTTTTTTTGAAGATATACCACTACCATGGGTAATCTTTTCTAGGATATATCAAATCTGTGGGGTAAATATAATATCTTTGCTATCTTATTTACTTTCCCTGAATTTATTTCAATGAAATACGCAGAATTTTAAAAAGATTAGGAGATGGTCCAATTGGGTAAACTTTTACAAAATATGTTCATAATTGCCTTTTTTCTAACTAATTATTCTAAAAGAGAATACCATTTATAAGAGACACAGTATCTCTTTAAAATGTTTAAAAAGTAACCATGAGGCTTAGTGGGTTTAAGAAAGGGAAAGACCAGCATAAGGGCTTACTGGGCAGGGAAAAGAGTGTTAGATTAATTTGAGAAGCAGTCAGGAAGCTGGCTGAGAACTGTCCAAAATGTCTGAATTTGTTCTTCTAAAAGAAAGAGAATATCATGAGAAATGAGACTGAAAGGAAGTTCCCTGATTAAGATGCACTTTGTTACACAGAAGAGAATGAGACAACAGTTTTGAAGACAACATGCATTGTATTGCATGCAAACTCTGTGATAAACACACCTATATAAGGAGATGAAAAATCTCACACTACTGAATAGTGAGAAATAAAACTATCCAAAACCATGAGTAATATTCAGTGCAAAATATTAAAGTCAAAAGGGAAAATATAGTTGTGTTTTTTCATTTAAAAATTTTTTAAAGTTATAAAATATTATAGAAAAATGGACATAAAAATAAAGAGGAAATAATCTGTATTTTCACCATTTTACAACATATTTATAATTTCAGTGTTCATATGTGTATATTTTGCCTATTTAAAGTAGGACTTTATATAATTTTGTACCATATTGCCCCCAAGAAACATTAAAGCATGTGCATTTTTACATTTGATTATAATCATTTTATATTTTATTATAATCACATATTTACTCTTAATGGTTGCATATTATTCTCAAATGTATGTGCATAAGTCTATTGTTGGCCATTTGAGTTATTTCTGATTTTTTATTATACATAATACATTCATCAACATCTTCAAACATATGACCTCTTCCATATTTTGTACTATTTCTTTAGAATAGATTCCCAGAAGTAGTATTAAGGATTAGACAGTCAGAATTTTTTTTATAATTATCTTCCCCACATACTGCCAAATTGTTTTCCAAAAGGGCTGTACCAATTTTAATTGCACCAAAGAGTATCTGAAAGCACCAGATTCACAGCATACTTGTCAACACGGAACATGATTATTTTTAACACTGTTATTTAGTAGGTGAATAACTAGTCCTCATATTCTTCCTATAATTTAGTCTAGTAGACCGCAGGATGGCAAAGGAGAAAATCTGAAATTAAGGAACAATTTAACAGAAATTCTTTATTCTCGTGGCTATCTTTGTGGTCAAGATAAGTTAAACAGATGCTGAAAGATCACCAAATGAGATTAGTTCACAATAAATGTGTATACACACAAAGCATGCTAATAGATAAGTGCAAACCTGGGTAGGGGTCTCTAGACAAATGCCATGAAACCAGGTATTTGGTCCAGTCTTATTCAGCATTATTAATCACACAACTGAAGACAAGGAAGGCAAGATAATCAAATGTGAAAATAAATACACATATATTTTCACAGTGAACAAGCACACATACACTTTAAATTCGCAACTCCACTTCTAGGTCCTTTAGTTTCTTGTACACATGTGAAATAATGTGCACAAGGGCTTTACAGCATTGGTTGTGTTAACCAAAATATCAGAAAAAATATTAATTGTTCATCAGGTGGGAAGTCTCATAATAAATAAATTATGGCACTTTCAACAAAGGTAGTATCATGGAGTTGAGGAAATGAATGAGGAAGCTCTTGTAAACTTTGACAGTCCTCCAGGATTGCTGTGTTTAAAAATCAGGAAGCAAAATATGTATATAATATATTAACAACTGTCTAAAAATTGGTGAGAAAATATTTAGTGTATGTGCATAGGCACAGTATCTAAAAAGATACTGTGATGGTTAATTTTATGTGCCAATTTGACTGGGCTAAAGGATACCTAGGTGGCTGGTAAAACATTTCTAGGTGTGTCTGTGCAGATGGATGAGATGAGCATCTGAATCTGTAGATTGAGTAACAAAGATCATCTTCACTAACCTGGAGGGGCATTATGCAATCCTTTGAGGGTGTGAACAGAACAAAATGTCAGAGGAAGGGTGAATTTGCTCTCAGCTTGAAGTGGGACAGCTATCTTCTCCCGCCCTTGGACACTGATGTTCTTAGATCTTGAGCTTTCAAACTCAACATAAATTTACACTATTGACTCCCCACATTCTCAGGCCTTCAGACTCAGACTGAATACTACCAGCTTTCCTAATTCTCCAGCTTGTTGATGGCAGATTATGAGAATTCTTGGTCCCCTAACCACATGAGCCAACTCTTATAATCTCTCTCTCTCTCCTGAGCCAATTCTTATAATCTCTCTCTCCTCTCTCTCTCTCTTTTTCTCTGTATCCTCACATACACACACTTTATTGGTTCTGTTTCTCTAGAGAGCCCTGAATAACATATTTTGGTGCCAAGAGTGGTTCTAGAGGAACAAAATTTTAAGGACAAGTTTTCTGAATTGGTTCTGGGATCTCTGGATTTAGCTCTCTAATCTGATTAGATTTATTGGTGCGAATTTAATGGCCTTATTTCCACTGGTAAAGAGAACACTGAGTATAACAATACATAAAATACTGCACTGGATACTTCCAATCAACCACTTATAAGAAATAAAGAGCTAAGGGACTCTGTATATGATACTTTCAAACATTTTTGAAAACTAAGGGATATAATCATGTTGCTGGACAAAGTGGTGAGCTCTGGGATTTGAATTCCCAGCTCAAGTGCTGCATAAATAACTTAAGAGCTTCTGAGTGTCCCATGAAGGAGAGCCTTATCTCCTGTATCTGCAGGGCTGAAATTGCTGAAAATCAAACACAGAACTTTATCCTGGGATTAGCTGAACTACAACACAAGTTCAAATTCTAGCCTTTCAGAGTATCTACCAGTAAAGTAAGGGTATTAATTGGGGAAGAATGGAATACTGTAAATTGGGATGGGAAGGTATGGAAGACCTTGATGAAGCTGGGGACAGTAAGCTTAAAAATTCTGATGAGTCTTCTTTGTCAGGGAAAGAGGTCTCCCCAACCCAGTGAAAGCATCCTTTCTGTCTCCAGTAGAAGCAGCCTCCCACTCCTATTGATAGCAACCTCCCAACCCACAGTGGCATTGGCCTTTCCAGCTCAGTCTGAGGGGATAAACTCTGAATTGCTCATGGAAACAATAATGACTTCCCCTGAGGTCATTACTATGCAAGATAATGCTCATTATCCTCAGGCTCCATCCCACTCCTGGTACCAAAATTTGTATTAGGGTTCTCCAGTAAAATGGATGCAACAAGGTCTCTCTCTCTCTGTGTGTGTGTGTGTGTGTGTCTGTGTGTGTGTGTGTGCGTACGTGTGTGTGTTTCCAAGAGCAGGAGAAAACAGATGTCTCAACTCAAGCAGAAGGAGCTATTTGCCCTTCCTCTACCTTTCTGCTTCCTTCAGGATGATTCCCATTCATACTGATGAGGATAGTCTTCTTTAGTTGTTCTAATGATTCAAATGCTAATCTCTTCCAGAGGTATGCTCCCAGACACACCCATAATGTTTTACCAGCTACCTAGGCAACTTAGACCAGTCAAGTTGACACATAAAGTTAACAATTACAAATACCACGAAACTAATAAGAGTGGTTACCTATTTGAGGAATGAAAACTAAGTGTATGCGGAAGGATATGAGAGAGAGAATTTTACTGTGTGTTTTTGGAACCAGTTGTATAATATATTATCTATTATAAAATTAAACACATTAATTTCACAAAAGGAAAAAATAACCACAAAGCTGGCCCTACCTTATATTCTGAAAAGAAATCAGCTGTCAGATTGTACATTCTCATGAACCAGAAGAGGGCAATGGCTACAAGGCAACCAATGATCAACCAATTTTATTTTTCCTCTTTTATTCTTTTCCAATATTTTTATTATTTGCTCAAATATAGTTCATGAGATCATCAAAATCATTCTGTGCAGAGCTCAGTCAATATACCAAAGTGCTGCTCAAAAATATATTACAAGATAACATATTTATGCTTTTAGAAAAATTCCATTTCTCTGCCCAGACCCTTTGTTCTTCTTTCAAAGTTATAATTTATGAGCTACAGATATGAGCCAAGAGAAAAAACCTCAAAACTTTCCATGATATTTGTTTTCAGATTTATGTAAGGAAGCATGAGTTTTAGCTTTATTATAATCATATTTAATAGAATCTTTAATTGTATTTAATAAATAACTGGGCTAGACTAGAATAGCTCATATTGTCTCAATTTAAGCTTGAGTTAATACAAATTAGCAGGACAACTGATAAGATACACGTATATACATATATATGCAATTATTTTATCTTTTTTTAACCTGATATGACAATAAAAAAATTTTATTTTAATTACAAAATGCAAATACATCTTAAGTTCAATTACATTAAGATAAAGATGTGAAAAGCAAAGTCTAAAATTACCCCTGAAAAGTTACCAACTATGAAATTAGCCAGATATCACTGAATATATAGTAACGATATAGAAAATAGAAATTTGTACAAGTTAGTCCTTTCTTTCCAAAATTAAGCATATCACTCCAATGTTTTGTTTCCAATACAGCTGTCTGGAACCCAAAGCCATTATCGTTTCACCCATTTTTAGTTTGTTTCAGTATAGTTTTTTTTTTAATGATTATTAAAGTAGTGCCTGTTCCTGGCAAAAACATTTTTATATATTTAGAAATGAAATCCCTATCATCCTACTAGGCAAAAATCAAAAATGTTAATATTTTATTTAACCTTTTTTATATATGTAAATCGAGTCCTTCTTCATACTAAATTTTGTATTCTGCTTTTTTCACTATTATCTCATCACCATTTTCCAATGTTATTATCAACAATTGAAAATCAATGATTTAATAGTGTATGCCACAATTTAATTATTCCCCTTTTGTTGGCCAAATAGTTTATTTCTACCATCACACTACTACAAATGTCTCTAATTAATTCCATGGAATTAATTCCTACAAGAGATATTACTGAAACAAACAGTATTTTTAGGTTTCTTGATATACCCAGTGGATGTCTGTTGTTTTTACCTATCGAGGAGACATTTTTCCCTTCTGCTAGTAACAGTCCCTTGATCTTCCTTTCAATGTGGTCTTGGCTGGGCACAGTGGCTCACACCTGTAATCCCAGCACTTTGGGAGGCCCAGGTGGGTAGATCCCTTGAGGTCAGGAGTTTGTCACTGGCCTGGCCAACATGGTGAAACCCATCTCTACCAAAAAATAAAAAATTAGCCAGGTGTGGTGGCAGGTGCCTATAATCCCAGCTACTAGGGAGGCTGAGGCAGGAGAATTGCTCTGGGAGGTGGAGGTTGCAGTGAGCTGAGATAGCACCAATGCACTCCAGCCTGGGTGACAGAACGAGGCTCCATCTCAAAAAATAAAAATAAATAAATAAATAAGAATACGGTCTTGGTAGGACTGGTAATCAAAGTGCCCAATGATCCACTGACTAAGGCATCATCATGAAACCAAAGCTAGTAAAGTCACACTTTCCATTCTAGGAATTTGAGCCTGAAGCACACAGACACATGAACAGAAAAGTACTGATGCTGATTTAGCCCATCAGTGATGGTACCCAGAAAGGACTTCATCATTTCCTCTTATGTTCTCTGCAGCCATTCTGTTTTCTCTCATTTTCTTTTGATTCTATAAGCTTCAAAATACCTTCCTTTGTTGTGGATCTTATTCCTTAAATTAGTCATGATTCATTTCTATAGCATGCAACTAAAGAATTCTGTAAACACCAATGAAGAATCTTACCAGAAGTTTAGGAGTATCTGTAGTTACTGTGTCCAAATTATATTCAATGCACTCAGAATAAAATGATGAATATGAGCCTCTTTCTTCAAGAAGCTTTCAGTCCACTAAAGGAGATGAACATAAACTAGGAATTTCTACATTGAGAGAAATCTTCTAATAGGAGAAGACACTGATGTTGAACGTACTTCCTCTATTTTCCACTTACTTGTAATTATGGTATTTTTAACTTAAAGTTGTTAACTTTTATAAGGTAAAATCTTTTCCCCACTATGTTTCTGTTTCTGGAGTCTTTATTTGCTCTTAGCTTGTTTTAGAGTTTCTTTATGTTTACTCTCCCTTCATCTGATATTTATTTTAGAATGCAGTGTGAGGTAGGGAGTTTACATTTTTCACAAATAATTATTCAGTTTTCCCAGAACCATATATTAATCATTTTGTACTTCCCTACATATCTGTGATTATTTCATATTGTGCTTTATTTTCGCATATTTTAGAGTTTGCATCTGAGGTCATTTATTCTCTTCTGCATGTTTGTCTGCATGTTAATCATCACTTGTAATACCTTTAAATACTTGAAAGTGCAGCTTCCCTTAATGCATTCTTTATGTTAAAATCCTTTGCTGTTATAACCTATTTGTTATTCTAGATGAACTTTAGAATCGCTGTAAATTTTACAACAATCTCTTTGGAATTTAACTGCGATCATCTGTATGTATATATGTGAATATACATATACATTCAGTATTACTCTTTTTCTCTACTTATTTACATTTATGAAAAATGTCCCTTAGGAAGTTTTTGAATTTTAATAGCTTCTGATTCTTGGCTTATAATGACATAAAATCCGGAGAAATTTTCAGGCGGCATTGAAATAACTCTTTATAACATTTAAAATATAAAGTTCAGCCAGGTGTGGTGGCTCATGCCTGTAATCCCAGCACTTTGGGAGGCCAAGGCAGGCAGATCACCTGAGGTCAGGAATTCAAGACAAGCCCGGCCAACAGGGTGAAACCCTGTCTCTACTAAAAATACAAAAAAAAAAATAGCCAGGCATGGTGGCAGGCGTCTGTTATCCCAGCTACTCGGGAGACTGAGGCAGGAGAATTGCTTGAACCCAGGAGGAAGAGGTTGCAATGAGCCAAGATCACGCCACTACACTCCAGCCTGGGCAATAAGAGTGAAACTCCATCTCAAAATAAATAAATAAATAAATAAATAAAGTTTAAAAATGTATATATGTTATATAAATTCTACATATATATGTTTATAAATAATACATATATAGTTTATAAATAATACACATATATGTTTATAAATAATACATATATATGGAGAGAAAGACCAAGAGAGAAAGAAGGAACCAACAGAGGGAAAAAAAATGACACTTTTAGCTGCCTTCAGTAATTTCGGGATCGGCCTATTTTGTATTTCAGTCAGCAAAGCTAGAAACTAAAGACTATCTTTTATTTCTTTGCATAAAGGAAATCAGGCCAAAATAATGACTAAAATCATTTTATCAATGCAATCTATTATTTGTTAGTTGTTGCTTATTTTAAAATACAGCACCTCTCCTGTTTATAATTAGCTGGGTTCACTCAAGAGAAACCAACATGCATTACTCATATTTTTCATCTAACTCCTCAAAAATTGGAATTCAAGCAATCAGTGATGCTATCACTATTTTATAAAAATAAAAACTAAAGTAGTGATAAACTATGATACATACTCACCAGCCCTATGACTGGCATAGACAGATACAGAATTGAGGAGGCCTAACTATTAGTTCATATGCCCTATTCACAAAGCCATGGTGCATTTGTGAACATTTAGTACAATTCTTCTTGTCTAGTAGTATCTAAATTTCCAACTAATTGTTTGCAAACAACCTCTACCTCTGGCAGTTGTTTTTGCCTGAGTGCTAGGGTCCTAGAAAAGTTACCCACATGTCTTACTGTTCAGTGAGGAATTGATTCAGCCCTGACGTCACCTATATGTGTCAAGGAAACATCTCACAGCCAAAGACTAAACAAAGTGCTAAGTACAATTACTCATAACTAAGTGCAGTATATCAGTTATAAACCATCTCTTCTGTTTCAAATTAGTATTTTAGGAGAATGATATGTCTCTTCAAACCCCTGTGGGAGGTGTTTTCTGACAGAATCTAGCAATAGGTTTATTTTTTTCTTTCAGAACCAAGAAAGAGGTTTTTAATTGTTTAAAATCCTCTCATTATCCATGCAATTTACCCCTCTGTACCTAGTTTTTTTTTGTTTTTGTGTTGTTGTTCTTTTTTTAAAAAAAAAAAACTTACAGCAGTAACTTTTAAATTTTCTTAAGCATTTTTTTCTTATTCTAGAACATTCAAGAAAAATAGTAACAAAAAACTGCACACAGTTTTGGTATTTTCTGGAGTCCCTGAAGTTTACCTGTCAATCACATTGAAGTCCAAAGTGATTGACCTTGGGAAATAAAAGGTCCTGTAAGAAGAGGAAAATAAGAAACCCTATTTTAGCAATTCTATTCTACCTGTTATATTCTATAAACTAAATTCTATAGAGTCTATAAATATATGTATATAGAGTATATACATCTGTATGCTATAGACATAAAGAATGAATTAAATATAAATATTTTACTTGCAAAGTTACCTCCAGCCTTTTAAATCTTAGATAACGTCTCTAAATGTATCCCAATTTCTCATTTTCTTGGTCCTAACACAATATTAATACAATGTAATAGTATGCCAGATATTAAAATAATAACATGCACAAACTAGTAGATGCAGTCATTTCTCCTCATATTGTTTATTTTACAAAATGTACAACTGTTCAATGAGTAACTGGCAAAGAGTTAACTTATATACTTCATTGTTAACAAATAGTGTTTCTAGATCTTCTACTTCAACTGAACTGGCCATAAATATCAACTTCCTGGAGTAAAGTTCTTCCTTATACATAGAGGAAGTTGCACGAATCACCTGGGTTCTTCCCAGCTCTAAGTACCTGATGTTTGCTTAGTTCTCATTAACAGTCTCATAATCAGCTGGAGTGTGCTAGATACGGTAACCATTTGTTGGTTTACTTGTGGTTTAAAAACATTGTTTTCCTAAAGTTTTGCATTTAGGCAGAAAGAAGAAAAACTAGGGCAAAAAAGATAAAGGCTTAAATGAGTGGTGAATGCATTCCTAAATCTGGAGAAATAAAATATTGAGTTGACAATATCAGAAAGTCTTTCTCCATCTCCTAAAACTGGGGTGGGTGGCAGCAATCTTGAAGGCTTTTCTTGAATGATGTACCCTGCTCTATTGTCCTGTAATCATACAACCTGTGAATAAGTTGGCACTAATTCATCATGTACTATAGCTTCTTCAGAGTATAGTTTCAGCTTTGGTCTAATACGAAAATATTGTTCGCAAACCAGTTTTTGAAAGTCAAGCTAGGTTCCATTCTTCATATGAGGATAAGTAATAATTCTGAGATGTAAGCTAAAGGCCCCAAAGAAAGTAATGAAATAGAAGTACAGAAAGCGACACTGGAATCATAATTGTACGGTTTTTTTGGCAAAAAAGAATAGAACCTGGGATCTAGGTAAAATTTAGCAAAGTTTGATCTGTTATTGGACTGATTGCATACACAAATCTATTTTTAATTAAGAACAAGCTTACTTGAAAATTGCTGTTTCAGCATTTCTTACTAGATAATCAGATCATGAGTCTTTTTATTTTTTTGATGCATAAACTTTAAGGAAACTTTGACCTCAAAACCTACTGTTTTTTTTTTTATCAGTTTTTACAGAGGTACATAAATGTGATACTTTCAGTGTAGAAGAGAAAGAAGAATTCTCATTACAAATATGCTTTTGAATCTTTCCTAACTACTAAAATTCACTCATCCCTTTTGAATGAAGTTCTGTAGATATGACTTTGCACGGTCATAAATACTGTTATTTTGTTTAAATGTTGTTAATTTGGAACCATTATGTTAAAAGATAATGTTGTCCTCTAGTTCCTCTGAAAAATATTATAATTTGATTTTAAAGATATTTTAAAGGATAGATATCTTATCATGTTATTGCTGAATAATCATCTTTAGATCTCTCTTTTTTGCCTTTAACCCTCACATATTACGCAGCGTTACTGTTCTCATACATAGCTTCAGGATCAATGTGTATTATTTTTCCGTTCTTACATTAATTTGTGTAGGTATATATGAGTGGGGATGGATAAGTTCAAGAGAAAATGAGATGGAAAGAGATTGGTCCATGAGATGTAGAACTTAGAATAAATAGGTTGGTAGGAGATAAATATTCTATGTAAGTTATCACTATATTTTTATGAGCTATTGCACCCCAATAGAATACAAACTGCAAAAGGGTGGGGATCTTTGTGTGATTTACTCATACGAGTATTCATTGAATTCATACAATAGTGTATGTATTCATTCACACAGTCAAAGCAAACAGAACAGTATTTTGCACACAGTAGGAACACAGTACAATTTGTTAAATGTTATTTGAATAAACCAGTATCATAATAATAGATTACTAAAGAGAACGAGAATATTCCTTTATGACACACATTCATCATTCAGAATAGATTAGTCAATTTGTTTCAAATGCAGCATGGCAAAATTCCTTCTGAGAACCTTTCTAGTATGCATGTGTTTTTGTGTGGTGAGAGAGAGAAACAGAAAGAAAGAGACAGAAAGAGACAAAGAAAAAATGAGAATGAACTTCTGATTTACTAACCAGTTGAAGTTTTTAATTCCCCTAACATTGTTAGTTTTAGAAAAAGAATGATTTCACTATTAATTAAAACAAATCGCTATAAACTTCACTTTCTTACCCATTCACATACAAACACTAATCGTGACTACCTGACAAATTAAATAAGTTGTATTTCATAAAATAATTGTATCTATTGGCATTGCTATTCATATTGATGTGATCTTCTTAGAAAAGTTATCCGATGAGTATTAAAATTAATATCTTGTACAAGTCAAAAAGTGAATTTAGTGGCCTAGGGTCTTGACAAGTTGACATTACTTGTATTACTAAAATTCATCTAGAATATATTGCAGTCTAAGCTCATGGGCTGCCCTGAAGCAAAACAAATTAAAGCTTAAGTACATTCGCAGAAATGGTACAATTTGAATTGCTTGTATAAACCAAGTGGCTGGCACTACCCATTAGCTCCCAAAAGCCTGTGCCCACCCCCAACCCCAACTCTGGATCATTTATGTTTACACTTAAACATATTTCCTATGGCTTTATCCCAATATTTATGACCATTGACACAATTCTCTGTACTTGATTATATTTGTCCTACTCGTTTTAAAATTAATTATCTAAAAAAAGATTTTCTCCAAGTAAAAGTTCCATAGACACACGTACACACACAACCTTAAAATGAGTACAAAGGCTCTTAATTCCATTTTAAGACTTGTGGCTTACTCCAATACATAATGCAGTGGATATATAAAATGTTACTTGATGTCAAGGTGAAAAAGCACTTTCTTAGCCAAGTCGTTAAAATTTTCCTTAGAAGTTCCATTTTTAGTATTGGCTGTTACTGATAGCTTAGTTTTAAGTTTATTTTAAAATTGTTAATAAGTATAAAACACTTTAATCCTATTTCCCCCATATCAACCTATGAGGAAAACAAAAAGTTTTACCAGCCCATAGTATTGCATAAAAGAAACACAAAACTAAAATAAACTGCTTAGCCTGTTTTAATAACCTTAACAAAGTCCCGAAGGTTTCAATAACTACAATATTGCAATATTAATCACCTGGAAGCAGGTAAATTTTGTATAGAAACAACCACCACAAACTATATACTTTCTTTAATCATATCAGAAAACCACACTTTTAAGCCAGACATGATGAATGCTAAGAAGAAAATACTTAGCACCAATTTTTTTACTAGTCCAAATGCAGTATGTGACTAAAATCATAGTAAAAAATCCATTTACAGCACAACAATTAAGTGATGAAAACCATGAGACCATCCTTGGACCCAAAACTGACATCACTACTAGTTTATCGTAAGTTATTCATCTGCTTTAAAATAACTTAGCTATTAAATTGGGAGAAAATAGAATATTTACAATGAAAAATAACTATCGAAAAATGCCTGACATTTTTGGACAGCTCCCTCCTGATTTTCTATAGCATTTCTATTACGTGCCTTACTTTCATTTTCTCTGTTTTACCAAATCAGAAATGAGCCCAATCAAAGTGGTTTCTGCGGTTTGGTTTTGGGTATTTTTGTTGTGCTGTGATTTGTTTTGTTTTGGGACAAAAGATCCCTCTAGTGAAAGAGATTACGGAGCCACATAACAAGAAAAATGCTGTCCCCAGTTCAAGATCCGCCTCTCTGTATTGAGCCAATTTTCGTTTTACCAAAGCTGGCAGGCAGGGAGCTGATGTTCCACCTCCATTCCCTGCTGCAACCCCATCGCCAGTCAAGGACCGGAGCCTCGCCCCATCTGAGACAGTGGGGAGTGCTCCTTAGTATTGAGGTATTTCAAGAACTTTCCTAAGCAGATACTCCCACGGAGACAAGGAGCCACACAGAAAACGATCGCCAAGAGTAAGTTTGTGCGTCCTGAACAGGGATGGAGAAGCCACTGCACTGAACTACGGAGATTCGGATTTGGCCCAGTGGCACCATCCATTTTCAGCAGCGCACAGAACTCGCCTTCTGCGGAAGGCTTTGCAGCACGGGTGGAACTCTCGATAGCTTTATCAAATAAGATAATCTAATATGAAACAAAAACGCTCTGGAGGCAGCTGGGTACCCTAACCTGATTACTCTGCGTGGTTAACGTGCCCTAGGTCTGATGGCCCAGACCCCAGCGGGCCTGAACTTTGTCGGAAGGCGGAGCCGCCAGGCATTTGGCAGCTGCCAGGGGCGCACCAGGCCCGGTCTCAACCTGGGAGGTCACGCGGGCCAAGGCGGCCTGGGGAGGCGGTGGCCCCACCTGGACGCCGGGCGTCCGAGCCCCGCTCCGCCTCCACAGAGCTGTCCCGCTGCGCCCTACGCCGCCACCAGGCAGGAGGATCCGCTGCCAGTATCTCAGAGTGGGACTCTCCATCCTCAAGTCTGCGCTCCAGAAAAGTGTAGCAAGCCTCCCACGCGGGGCTTCAGACACCTAAAAGTCGCCACTCCCCCAAAAGTAACCTCCACCTCCACCCCCAACTTCTCTTTCCTCCTTTTCTTCAGCAATGTGGACCAACAGTTACTTTTCCCTCTCCTCCCTTCCCCTCCGAAGTCCCCGGGGCAAAGTGGGACTTTGGGGAGCCTCGGGGAACGCGCCTCTCCCCTGGCGCGCCAGGTCCACAGCTGCTTTTTATCACCGCAATAAAGTTCAATTTGCTCGGCTCTTTACGAGCCACGGTGGACTTTCCCGTGCGCTCCGTGCGTTCTCCCTCCCGCCGAGCCAACAGCACCCTACTCACTCCAGCCTAGCTTGGGTCCTTGAAGGACGTCGGGCCACGCAGAGGGGACCCACTGTTCTCGCTGCAAAGTGCCCCAAGCCGCGCGCGCGCACACACGCATCCACATCCACACTCACACAATGCCATCCCCGCGCTGTCAAAGTCTGTCAGCGCGGAAGGGAGAACGCACCAGCTGGAGCCGCACTGGCGCGGGCAGCAGCCCAGCCCACCGTCGGGCCACGCAGTCCGGGTCCCAACACCTTCGTCGGGATGCCCCGGCCACCACGCGCCTCGTAACCCCCAAAGACCACGCCAGCCGTCCCGCGGGCCTCGCGGGCGCTGCCGGACAGGACCTTACCCGCAGGGCGCGTGGTCTCCGGCCGCTGGGCTGGCGCGCGGGCCACAGAGACGCTGCAGCCAGGGTCCCGAAGATGCTGCTGCTCCGCTGCCGCTGCCCCGATCCCCGGCGCCAGCATCACTTCTCTGCCGCCCCCGCCTCCTCGTGCTCCGCTCTCTCGGCCGCCCCTTCCCGGCGGCCGCCTGCAAGACCGGCAGCGCCGGCGGCGCGGCGGGGTGGGCAGCAGCGGAGGCGGCGGCGGCGCCCGCGCGAGCTCGCCCAGCTGCACTAGCCGAGCAGCCGCGGCAGCAGCCGCGGCGGCAGCCGGAGCACCCGAGCCCGGCTGCGCTTCCCCGGCGATGGCTCTGGCCTCGGCGACTGACAACGCCCGGCAGCCAATCGCTGCCTCGCCCCGCGCGGCGGGGGGAGACCAATCAGAGCGGAAGGCCCAAGGTTTTCCTCCGCCTTTGCTCAGCGGGCTTGTTTCCGGGAGAGGCAGCGACGCTGCTGGGGTTTGGGATGGGGGAGGCGCGGGAGGGGCGCAGGATGGGGGACTCGTGGCCCCGGAGCCTTAGGTGAGGAGGGAAAGCCGGACCCGCAGGGGTGGGCCTGGGGCGCTTTCTGACCGCCAGGAGCTCGCGGCTTGGCAGGAAAGGGCGCCGCGGGTTGACTCTGTCCCCAGAGCCTCGTCCCTGCGGTTCAGCGTCTTGGCATCGCTGGGGTGAGCGGGGAGGGGTCGCGGGACCCGAGTACGAACGGCGCGGCTGGAGAGCGAATCCTAGGAGGTGGTCGCCGCCTTGAAGGAATCACGCGAACAGTCACCAGACAGCGCCCCCGTCCTTCTCCCTTTGGCAGCTGAAAAGAGTAGTACTTCTTAGGCTCCGAACCACTCATAGTAATCAGCCCCGAAGTGTCCCCAGCTAGCAAAGACGCACACGGAGAAATGTCGGAGTTGTAGGCAGAGTGGACCTTCCCTGTCTTCCCTCCAAATAAACGCCCCTCACCTCCCCACCCCAAACGCAACAAACAAACAACCTTGAGAATGGGGAAAGATAATTTAAGCAGCCAACCTAATTGGTTTGCTTCCTTTTTTCCTTTTTCTTTGGATAATCAAGTCTCAATGTTCTAATAGTTTTTTTTTTAATGTGTGTTTGACTCAAACACTAGCGAAGTAATGTTATTTAGCAATAAAAGAAAAAGAAAACAAAAGCCCCAAAATGTTTTTCTGCACCACTCTCCCCTAAATTGTAATGATCTTTCCTTATGGAACATTTTCAGTTTCTTTAGTGCAAATATGTCTGAATGGCTCAGAGTTCTACCAATAAGTTTATATTACAATGTTCTAGTAAAAAAAAAAAAATAGTTGTACATGAAGGTTTTAATAAGCATGGGACCTTCCCAAAGTGACCCTCTCTGATAAATAGTCATACCCACGTCACAACGTTGTTGTGAGGGTCAAAAATCAAGTGTGTATATCAGCTACATAGTTGACAAATTGCTGGAATTCAATGTGTGTTAGCTATGATGCTGCAGCTCTTCTTGCTAATTGTATTTTTAAGTGATCCTTTTTGTTTGCAATAATAATCACTCTTTTCTTCACTTACCTTACTCTAGAAACTCCATATATCCTGTGATCACCAAAACAAACCCTGTCTAAATTTTATTAGCATTATGAGGAAAATTTGATTGCAAAATAGATGTGTATTGCCATCTTTTAGTACTATAGAAAGTGTGTGCATATCATCACTGTTTTTTCCAATTCTCTTATGCCTTCCTCCCCTTCAGTAATTTGACCAATGTAGTTTGGGAGCAAGATGATTTCTTCTTAAAAGAACTGGCTGTGCTAATAGATAAGTTCATTTTTTAAGGCTAAAAACAGAGAATATGGACCACACCACACTAGATTTTTAATCTAGAGAGGGGTTTTTGTTGTTTTGTTTTTAGAAATTGTATATGTAGTTCTTTATTATTGTGTGATGAAATAAAATCAGCACCCTAATTGACTATATGAGGTAATAAAGGGGAAAAATGAATAATAAAGGAATAAAAGAGTGAAGTTGAAATCTGGGAGAGAAAGAAAAATATATTTATTCAAAAATATATTTTATTCATGGGGAGGAGCTGATATTTGCAAAATGTAGAAATCTTAAAACTTAAATCTCAAAATCAGAAAATTAAAATGCAATGACAATTTAGAAATATGCCTGATAAAAGGTAAGTTTTGAATGATTTTCCATTAAAAGCTAATTTTGACTTTAGAATGTTGTAAGCTACGTGGAAACTCGCAGAAATGTGCTGCGCAAGTATCGATGTGATTTTTCTAACCATTCTCCCATTCCCTGCCAATTATGCTGTTTTCCAGTATTTTATATCATCTTTCCATGTTTTTCAATATTTTGCAACAGTTATCCCTGAAAATACATGGGTCCTATGTACCATGTTTCTTAGAGATTAAGACAATTAAATGACTATCCTACAGAAGCAAAAAAGCTAAAGACAATCAACAGTCTGCATACAGATATAACACTAATATATCACTATTGCTATCATATCACTAATGCTGTATAAGCAGCTCTGAGAATAAAAAAACTTCATAATTAACGTACTAATGGTGAAAACCATGAAATATTTAAAATCAGTAAAGATGAAAAACCAAGACAAAATTTTTAAAGTATCTGAAAAGATTGCATGTTAAGTAGGTTTTCATGCATTATTATGAATTTCATGGGATGTATTGGACAGAAAGTCCAGTGTTACTTAATTATATGACTGTTTAATAAGATAATTTAATTTAATAACTTTTTTTGGCCTATGGATATGTCTGTTTTTCTCCTTGTGCAATGAAAGAATTCATTCCACTTGTTAATAGAGAAAGAAATTGGCTTGGTCAGTACCAGCAATAATGGTCAATAATGATTGACCTAATCCTGAAAGTATGTAAAATAACTTCGTATTAATTGATGTAGAAAATCTATATTTATTAGGAATAGGAACTGAATACTTCATTGGGATCCATTATGACAAAAGTTACATCTAGCAGGCAGAAAACTAAATAAGAAGTGAGAGAAATTGGTCTAGTTCCAGCTCTGGTTATGTCTGGGTGAGTAATCACAGGTCAGTCACTTAAACTTTCCCAGTATTCCTTATCTGTAAAGTAGAGATTAAAAACAAAATAAAACCTATAGCTGCCTTTCTTAGAGATGAGGATTAACTTATAATTGAAACTGCAAGCCACAATGGACTCTTACAGAAAAGCCCTTCTAAAAAGGTGAAGAACTGGAATTTAATGATAAATACTACCCTCTCTCAAATGTGAATTAGTTTAATTCTTACAATAGCACTGTTCATTATGGATATATAATATCTATTTCTAAAGATGAACATGTTAAGTTTCAAAGAGTTTCTTTACCAATTTTAGGATAAATTGACTATCAGTTACACTTTATTTGTTGATGTTGCCCAGCTTAGAATGTTTTTCCTTTAGTTCCTTCACTATGCCACTTCCAATATTATTAAAATATGCAAGTTTAATGGTTGGCATTTTAATTTAAATGAAGGGCAGACTTTTATGTTTTATTATTGGATGTAAATTACACCTGCAATAAAGCCTATTTCCCTAAATAATATAACTTGTTAGATAATTTCAAATACAGAACACCTCAATTATCATATTTAAAACTATAAAACATCTATAGCTTTGTGCTCATATTAAAAGATTGCTACATTAGGTTTTCTTTGCATTGAAAGATTGAAGCAAAATCAAGAAGACAAGAATGAAAACTAACAGAATAGATTAGATTCTAATGAGTTAATCATAACTAGCACTTTTTAAAATATTCTTTATACGAGGACCTGTGTGTACACACACATCTCTCTCTCTCTCTCTCTCACACACACACACACACACACAAATATAAAAAACGAAAATCATTCATCAAAATTTTGTAGGAAACAGGATTCCAAACAGGCAAGTGTTCAAATTCCTAGCCCTGTCCTCTTACCACCACAACATACTCATTGCTACTGAGATGTGAGAGTTATCAATAAAGAGGAAATCATTGAAACTAAGATAATGTAAAATATTTCAAAGGACAGAGTATAGCAGGGCAACAAAACTAGAAGATCGTTTATAATTAAGAAAAAGTAAAGATAGTGTTTATTTTGGAGCGGGGCTGAAATTTGATCAGAAAATCAACTCTTGACTGTTAAGTATTGACAAGAGATGGTGAGAATGGGTGAGAAGATCTTCGGTTTCCTTTAGAAAGAATTGTGGTAGGGCGATTAGGGTGACAACTATTTGATCCACACAGAATGGGGAAAGGATAATTCAAGTGGGATGTTTACATTAGAAAAGAGTTATGTTTCTTTACATTCAGTATTTTAAAATGGAGGTAGAGTCATGATTTATGCAGAAGGCTGTATAAAAAACGAATTGACATAGTTTCGTAAAGTCTTAAATTATTAACAGACTTTATTACTGTTATGTTTAAAACAAAAGCATGTTTAAAGATATGCAATCCTTCATTTGAGTGTTTGTTTATAATGTTATAGAAATCAAGTCATTACCAAAATTTCAGAAAAGATACCTCTTTACCTCATTAGATTCCATTTTCAATTTTTATGATTTAGAATTTGGTCATTTGCTTGAGTAAGAGAATCCAACTTCTATTAATAATGAGTTTTTTTTTCTTTAAGCTGTGATTACTTAAGAGCAGCTACATATGACATTGGTGCAGCATGACATGGAAAAGTAGAAGGAAGGCGTGTGCTCATGTGTGTGTTTGTGTCGGGGAAGGGGGAGTAAGGAAGAAGTGAGAGGAAAGAAGGAGTAAGGAAGGAGAAAAGGAGCAGAGTTTTCAAGTTATTTGTAAAGCATTCTCTATGGCTTCATTAGTCAATACTAGGTTCTGAAGCCACTTAAAGCATGGGACACTATAAAATTAATTTTAAAAAATTAATGACTCCTGTATTACCATAACAATGCTATTTAAGTGTCTAGCATGGTGATAGGAGCTCAATAAATGTTTGATCAAGGAAAAATGAATGTATAAATGTTACATGGGGTTTTGTGGGGAAGAGCAGGGAGAAATGATGCTAAAAGTTGAAACCAAACTATAATATTTAACATGAATTTTTGCAATTATGACTATTTTAACTTTACATAAGTTAAATTCTAGCAGTAATTTTATTTTCTATTGTATCCCAGGATTGTTGTCCAGATTACACAGGCAAGTGCATTCTTCCCTTAGACTGAATCTTCACTTCCTTTTAGCATCCCAGACCCTCACTCAGTTTGGCTTTTAACAAATTCTCCAGGTGTTTTAGGGTGATTAGGAAGTGAGCCTAGAGAATAATCCTACTTGCCTCAGGAGAAAACTGCTAATAAAAGGTCAAAGCTGAGTTCCTAGGGACTGGAGATATGGAAGCTAATAGCATGAATCATCATTAGCTTTTACTGATGCCAAGTCATGCAAGTCTGTGAAGTTCATACAGAAAGAGAAATTTGGATCAATAGGACTTTATGCTACCATGCAGCTTGATAATTACTTTCTAGAAATTAAGTTTGCCAAGCTTTTTTTTCTTAAAAAAATATTATCTGCTCTGAAAGTCTGCCTTAATCTCTGTACCGTATGGAAGATAAACCTATAGTGTTTTCCTTTAGCAATTTCTTTTTTTGTTGTTTGTCATATTATTATGGAGGTTAGCTGCAAGCATATTTTATATTCAGTAACCTTTGGTGTCTATTTAACAGTGGATCATATTTCATAACAGGATTGATATTTTAAACCCACTTCTATAAATGTCTATACATCAAGTCGCCAAGAATACTTCAATACCTGTGATGTAGTCGGTTAGTACTGGCTGTTGACCTGGTGATTCTAAGGGGACGTAGGCTATGTTGTTTAGTTGGTAAGTGAAGCATGCAAGTCCATTGTTGCTTCTGTTTTATTGCCTGCTGGCTACACAGAGACCCAATGAGCACCATAGAACACCTTCACATTCACGAGGAAAAATATAACAGACTTGCACATCTCCCTGTTGAAGTCCTTAAAGTAAAATGCTCAAAAAATATTTTATATACCTGCTATTTCAAGAATTTTTGACCCCTTAAATCAGAAAGTTGATAGCATGTTTATGAGCTTAATACCATGTAATGTACCAGTTATATTGCATGTAGACTCAAACATGCCTAATTGCCTTTATCTGTTAACAGAAAGGATTTTTAGCAGTTATTAGAAAAAGTGGATATGTTTTTTTATGGTAGAAAAAATTAATCTCCTTAATATTCATTTAATTATAAAGTGAAAATACAGTTTCACACTTCACAATTTAAAAAAAATCTAGATTATGTGAACATTAAAAATCTTACAGTCCACATCTTTATGTCCAAGGTTTGCAATCCTTTCTGAAATTACTTACAATTCTATTACTTTATAGATTATTCTTATCTCTCAAGAGATGTGAATTCTTCATAATTTTATGTGAGTATCCGAAAACAAAAACCGTTTTCTTTAATTTTTAAAAATTTAGTAATAATGGCTTCTATTTTTGTATTATTCAGTGTTTTGGTTGAGATTTTTTATTTGTATATACCATATTCAGTTTTTAAAAATTATACTCAGCAGCTAAACCTATATAGTACTTGACTTGAGTACTTCATTCTTAGAAAAGCAGTTCTGATTATTATCAGGCACTGTTCGATTAAGACATTAATTACAAATATTTATAACAAGGGCATTACAAAACATGACTGCAGAGGGTAAGGTAAGTCAGATTTCCAGCATGATACATTTTTAACATCTCTATTAGGCTTTAAGTACTAGAAATATGTTATATTCAAATTAATGTTATTTTATATAAGAAAGATGACAATGTATTTTACTTTGCTTGTATTTATCTCCACCAGCCTGCTTGGTCAGCTCTCAAGAGAGCCACTATCCTGTGATTTTTAAGCCTTTTATGTAATTATCCTTGAATAAATCCAGTGCTAAGCCAACAGCACACCCAGGTTTACATCCCACAGTCAAGTTTACCAAAGGTGTTATAACAGGGCTGTCTATTAGATGTTATAGAGAATCTCAAGTGGTTGCAGCAAATTGGAAATCTCTTAATAGTACATTGAATCAGGTACTTTAATGTAACTAATTAATGTCTTTTTGGCCTTAAAAATTTTTATTTCTGGGAAGTGAATAGGAATCTTTGAAATCTAGAAGAAATAATTGCATTAGAGCTAGGAGATAACTTCCAACAGCTGATATTGGTACCAGACCATAGATCCTCTTTGTTGGGCTTTAGCTTTTGAAGGCAAGAACATCACAATTTTCTAGATTGTAACAGAGTAATTGAATTAGGCACAATTTCAGATTAGTCAAAAGAAGGAAATAAAATAACTAAAATATATGAAAGTACAGTTTTGTGCTTGACTTTTAATGAGAAATTAATGAAAACCATTGGGTCATTAATGTGTTATGTCTATAGTCACTTAAGTGGAGTGGTTAGTACAAATTGATACAAACACAAGTGAGCTATATATTTTTCAGGTTATCTAAACAATAAACACGTGATAGAGCTACAATAAGATGGATCCTGGTTTTGGTGATCAACTGAAAATGTGTTTAACAGAAGCATGATTTAGATCATTTTGGAATACTCAACCTCAAAACCTCAACCATTCCATGCAAATTTTTATTTATATCAAATGAGTATTTACAGAGAAGTTTTAAAGTGTTTTGCTTTCTAGGCAATAGAATGAATTAAAAATGTAGGTTCTGGGGAAAGATCAACCTGAGTTAAAATTCTAGGTCTACCTCTTATGAAATGTGAAATCTAGGCAAGTTTCTTATATCTTCATGTCTCCATTTCCTCACTTATGTAAATAAAGATAATAATAATATCTAGTTCTTAGAGGTACTTTGGAATTTAAATGAGATAATATGTACAAAGTACTTAAGTATCTGGAAGATTATTGTTCAGTATACATTAGCTTTGTAGATAAACATTATTATTTATTAATTGTTATAGTAGCAGTAATTATAAAGTTGAGGTGGTTAACTTGCCTCAACTTCCATATAATATTTCAAAGTTCAATGGAGTCTCAGACTTTTGTTCATGTGTTTCCCACTAAAGCAGATATGTTTCTTCATTGCAAGTAAATTTCGTGGCTCATTTCACCACCTTTTCTCAAAAACTCTTTTCTAAAGTATTCATTAGTGTAGCTATCTTGCAACACATAAACTATAATATACCAATGGTGTAACACAAGGGGATTTTTTTAAAATTCATTCTTTTTCCATTAATATGAGGAGAAAGGACAAAGGGGTTTGCTCCACACAGTCATGTAGGCACTTTCATCTTCAACATACAATTTTCAAACTCGTTCTGGAACTCAATATACTGATGAAAAAGGCATGCAAGAGCAAGAAGCATCATTTAGGTGTGACATGTGTCATTTACACTGACATTTTATTGGCCAGAATTCATAGACATGGCCACATCAACTGCAAGAGAATTTGGGGGTAACAGACTAGCTATGTACCCAGGAGGAAAGAGAAATGCTTTCAGTGAACAATTCCTCAGCTTCTGCTGTCCTTTTTCGTTTCACTCAAGCCCTCTATGGTCAGAAACCAGTTCCCAACTAGATACTGCATCTGGCTCAAAATCAAGATGTGCACATTATTATCTACCAGAATCTAATGTGCCTCTTCATTAACTATAAACTAAAAGACAAGTTATCTGACATGAATACTCAATGAACAATGGCATATAAAGTAGCAATTGAAAACTATCTTTTTAGAAAGGGTAATAATGGGATATACTAAGGAGATACTGGTGCACAGCAGTCAAGAAAACTTTATTGTGGACCTTGTGAAATTCCTGATCCTGGGTGAGGGGAAGTTCCTTAATGAGGCCCTGATTCTACTTTCTGGGAGGAACGCTTTTGTGCCTATTTCTGTATGGCCCTGCTTCCACCTGCAGGAAGTTCTTCCTTGTAAATTATTCTCTATGATCCCATTTGAAGCTGGTGATGCTACATATGTCTGTCCTGTTTGTGCAGCCTGCTTCTTGCTGGTGCAGGTTTGGGAGCTTGATGGTTGTTTAAAAACTAAAGCGTCAAAGTTTTTTTGTTGTTGTAGTTGTTTCAGAAGTGTGAGCTTCTGATTTCTTTGACGATACAACTTATCAAAAATGTAACAGGCTTTTGTGCTGTTGTTTCCAGACAGTTGTGTGTGTTAGTATCCACAGTTGAAGTTTTCTTCTTAGACATAATCCTCAAGACTTCTTTATATGTTTTTATCCTTACCCTTCTGCCCTTAGCTTTCAACCCAATGGAAGGTTCCTTGAGGTCAACATAAATGAGTGGGGTAAACACACATTTAAACTAATTCAGTGGACCAAGTTGCTCATTCTGTTTTTAAATTGTAATCCTTGATATGTGAAGACTAGAATCAATATGATTTTTTTTTAACACTTTTACCTCCAATTTTTTGGACTTTCACTATTCTCTTTCATTACTGCGTGTAAACTGACCAATTCTTAACAGACTTCCTCTCTCTCTTTACAAATACCTTCCTAAATTTAGCTATTACCAAATAATGTACAGTATTATGATTGTGTTTTTCAACTTTTTCTCCTAATTCTAAATGCTCAGTGGGCACCTAAATTTTATTGCAGACAATTTTTCCAATTATTTTGCCTGTGCATGGTATTATTATTCTACATTTTTCCAACTCATAAGATTAATTTGCTTGCAGTGCTACCTGTTAGGTTTTTGTTTTTTAGCACCCCACTTCTGGTACTAATTTATGTGTTAGTCAGAAGAATACTAGCTGATTGTGACAGGTAAACTTAGAAATAGCATTAGTTCAATATAGTGGAAGTTTATTTCTTGAACTCATAAAATCTAATTGAGGGTAGGTAGTTGTTACTGTACTCAGTCATTCAAGGATACAGGCTGATAGAAGCACATCTATCAGCTTGTATTATAAGATTATATAGGTGATTCTTATGGGCCAGGCTTGGAAATGATATATAGTAATGACCAGAATAACTAGAAAGCATGCTGAAAAATGAACTCTGGCTGTCAAGAAGGAAAGGAAAGTTGACTTGTTGATCAGCTTACTAGTTCTGTCTCACCAGTTTATTTCAGTTCTTACTGATCTCTCATTACACTCATTATCATACCATATGAGGTTATTTTTCATCACATACCAGGAACTATATGTCTATTCTGCCTTATCTCCCACCCAAATGAGAAGTGTTTGTGTCAAATATATGACACACTTGATTTGCATGATAATTATTTGTGTATGAGTAGCTGAGAAAGCTCCAGCTCTTGAATCAGTCAGTCCTTGGTTAAAAACCCAGCTCCGCCTGGCGCAGTGGCTCACGCTTGTAATCCCAGCACTTTGGGAGGCCGAGGCGGGCGGATCACGAGGTCAGGAGATTGAGACCACGGTGAAACCCCGTCTCTACTAAAAATACAAAAAAAATTAGCCAGGCGCGGTGGCGGGCGCCTGTAGTCCCAGCTACTCGGAGAGGCTGAGGCAGGAGAACGGCGTGAACCCGGGAGGCGGAGCTTGCAGTGAGCCGAGATTGCACCACTGCACTCCAGCCTGGGTGACAGAGTGAGACTCCGTCTCAAAAAAAAAAAAAAAAAAAAACCCAGCTCTATCACCTATTAGCTGTGTGATGTTGGATTACTTAACTTCTCAGAGCATTAGTCTTCTCATTTGTAAAATTAGGTTAATAATAGTTCCTTTGAAGGGAAACTGAGAAGATTAAAGAGATAATGGCATAAGGCAAAGTATCTTTTTTGTTGGGTGCATATTACGTACTAATTTACTTGATTAACATTACTGCGAATGAAAGACAGTTGGTGTACAAATTCTAGAACAGAACACTAAATGCAACCTTTTCATTAGTAATAAGCCTCCATGTCTTGATTATTATCAAGACACAAAAGACTCAAACAGCCCAAAGTCTTGAACTTTCTTTTAAATTTTATCTTTAAATTCAGGGATTCTATGATTCAAATTCACTTCCACACTACACATTTTCTCTCTGGAGTCCATTCTTAGGTTTTAAAGCTTTTTATTTTATATTACAAAGAACTAGGCTATACTTTAAGTAGCATAACCAAAGACGTGTTAACATTCTGATCAGTTTTCAACATTCACCTTGACATTGCAACAGTGATAGCAGAACAGAAATTAAATTAAAAAGAGATAATCAAAAATATAGAGAGAATATAATATAGGTTGAATTTTAAATAACACATTTATTCACTCATAAAATAAAAAATGTTTTTTGCACTTTCATGCTTAATAAACTTAGAAAACATTTCTTTATCCCTTGTTTTTCTCTGTGTCTGAAAGTATTTTTTCTGCTTTTTGATACTATAAATATATATTTATTAGCAAGAAATATGTTTAAAACATATTGTTAAGTGGAAACAGTAGGTTAAAAACAAATGAACTTGTTCTGACAGTGAAAAATTGATAAGTTGAACTTTATTGAAATTAAAAATCCTGCTTTGTGAAACACCCAGTAAAAAAGAATTAAAAAACAAGGCATAAACTGGGAGAAAATACATTCCAAACACATATCTGATAAAGGCCTTGTATCCCAACTATGCAAAGAGCTCTTAAAACTCAACAATTAAAAAAAATTTTAAATGAACAAAAGAGCTGAAGAAACAAAAGATCTCACCAAAGAAGATAAATAGATAGCAAACAAGCACGTGAAAATATGTTCAACATCGTATGTCATTAGGGAATTCAAATTAACACAACAACAAGATGCCACGACATACATATTAAATCCAAAATACTGACAATAGTTACTGCCAGTGAAGGTGCAGGGCAACAGGAACTCTCATTCATTACTGGTGGGAATGCAAAATAGTACAGTCACATTGGAAAGCAGTTGGGCAGTTTCTTACAAAGTTAAACATAGTCTCACCATATGATTTAACAGTTATGCTCCTCAGTATCAGCCCAACTGATTTGAAAGGTTATGTTTGCCCAAAATGTTTATGCCTTCATGCAAATGTTTATAGTAACTTTATTCATAATCAGAAAACCTGAAAGTGACCAAGATGTCTTTCAATAGGCAAATCAATAAACAAACTATAGTATATTCATACAATGGGATATTATTCAACAATGAAAAGTGAAAGTCATATGCTAACAAGCTACACAAAGACAGATGAATCTTAAAATACATACTTCTAAATGAAAGAAGCCAGTCTGCAAAGATTATATACTGTGCTGTTCCATTTGTATGACATTCAAGACAACACAAAACTACAGAGATAATAAACAAACAGTGATTTCCAGGAGTTCAAGTTGGAGTTACTGAACGGCTGATCAGAATGGATTTCTTAGAGCCGGGCGCGGTGGCTCACGCTTGTAATCCCAGCACTTTGGGAGGCCGAGGCGGGCGGATCACGAGGTCAGGAGATCGAGACCACGGTGAAACCCCGTCTCTACTAAAAATACAAAAAAATTAGCCGGGCGTGGTGGCGGGCGCCTGTAGTCCCAGCCACTCGGAGAGGCTGAGGCAGGAGAATGGCGTGAACCCGGGAGGCGGAGCTTGCAGTGAGCCGAGATCGCGCCACTGCACTCCAGCCTGGGCGACAGAGCGAGACTCCGTCTCAAAAAAAAAAAAAAAAAAAAAAAGAATGGATTTCTTAGGACAGCGAAAATGTTCTATATGATACTACAATGGTGGTTACATGACATAGTGCATTTCTCAAATCTGTAAATTTACAGCAGAAAGAGTGAAACAATATGAGCAAACCAAAAAGAAATCATTTAAGATGTCAGCAGATCTTAGAATGCTTTCATTTATTTATATATTGTATATATATATAGATACAATATATAATAGGATAGGTAATATATCTTAAAAGATATATATGAAAAATATATGAAAGTTATATTCATATATACTTATAGAAGATGTTTTATATAAATAAAGCTACACATATTACACATTTCAAATAAAACTACATAGTATATTAATATAAGATTTACAGGATGTATGTATGTAATATATATTTTATATATATATTCTGTAAATAGCAGTGATTATCTCTTGATGATGGGATTACATTGATTTTCTATGAAAGTTATTTAAATTATATCAAAATAGGAGGAATGGGCACTATTATACAAATTCCAAACCATAGTTGAAGCACTTCTTGGCCGACACAACTTCTACCACTGAAAATTCTGGCTCGTGGAGACTACCCCAGCCCCACTAACATCCAAGCCTTTGACCACTCAGTGTAGCCTTCCTCACCAAGAAGACCAACACACTCAAAGTGAGTTTCCACCACTACAGCCACTGCACTCTTCACTCATTTCTGTCTATACTGTCAGAAGTTATGAAACAGGAAATGATTGATATGGTTTGGCAGTGTCACCACCCAAATCTCATCTTGTAGTTCCCATAATCCCCGTGTGTCATGAGAGGGACCCGGTGGGGAGGTTACCTCCATGCTGTTCTTGTGATAGTGAATGAGTTCTCAGGAGATCTGATGGTTTTATAGGGAATTTTCCCCCTTTTGCTTGGCACTTCTTTCTGCTGCCATGTGGAGAAGGCTGTGTTTGCTTCCCCTTCCACCATGACTGTATGTTTCCTGAGGCCTACCCAGCCATGCTGAACTGTGAGTCAATTAAACCTCTTTTCTTTGCAAATACCCAGTCTTGAGCAGTTCTTTGTAGCAGCATGAGAATGGACTAATATAATGGTCTTCCTCCATCTGTTGCCAACTCGTCCTCACTGAAACCATTGTCCCTTCCTCCAGCCTAGTAAGTAAATTCTTATCAGGATCCCAGCTGCTTCTGCTGCACAGTAGCAAATTGCTGTTGCCAAGGCCATCCAAGCTTTCACTGGCACCAGAGCTGCTGGACCTCTCCCTGCCGATCTTCCCTGACTGCCCAGCAGCTTTTGGCAGAGAGGATCCTCACTTAATCCTACATATCCTCTTAGCTTGGCTTACAGGACACAGGATTCTTTTGATTTTTCTTCTATTTTGCTGTCATCTCTTAAAAATGATGTAGCTCTTGTGTTGGAATGTTAGAATATCCTCCCACTATACTGAAGGATAGATTGGCCAGATTCTCCCATCACATCTTGAAGAGTAAAACGTGTTTTTTTGTTTGTTTGTTTGTTTGTTTTTGCTGATTTTGACTTTTTTGTGTGAGTGTAGTTTTTAGAAAAAAAATCAAAGAAGAATATTTGTCTTATTACTGCATCTATTCCTCACTGTTTTCTTTCCATTTGTTTGCTGTTTTTTGAAATAATAATAATTATTGATGGCATCAAAATTGCCACCAATAAATTTTAAAAAGGATATTGAAGGAGCAGATGTCATTTTTTGTAATGTTGAAAGGACAGTATAAACAATAATTCATTCTCAGTCTCTCATTGGCTACCTCTCAATGGTTCCTCATTCTTTTATTTCAATACTTTTTTGGATGAATAAGTCTAGTACAATCAATATTCTTATGCTAGAAATTATAAATGGGCAACACTGTGGACTCTGGTCTTCATGTATGTTTTCTCTGGCCATTTAGTGTCTTGAAACAATTTAAAATACTAACCATTAAAATCTGGGTGCTTCAATATAAAAATTTTAATTTCTGGCTTATCCCTTTTAAAAAAGATGATTATCTGCCAACACTGTGTCCACATTCTACAAAGCAACAATATTGCACCTAGTGCTGAGAAAAAGCCGTCCACTTGCGATCAGCTAAGCACACTCAAGTTTGCCACAGACTTGCCACCCCACTTCGTTCTCTGTTCTGGAAGATGAATATTAGATACTATTTATGATTGAACTTGCGTTCTATATCCAATCTGCTTACCTCATTTAGAGACCCTGCTTGACTCTCTGGGCATTTGTAATGTGTATTTTCAAACCTGAAGGGGAGAGACAAGCAGTGAACCAAGACTGTAGCGGTTTCTATGTCCTCTGCTTCCTAGACCACTCTGAGCATCTGTCCTAAATACAAGATTTGAAACAAATGGAAACATGTTCAACTTTTTCACTTTCATTCAATATGAAGAATGTATTTAGGAAAGATATAATGATGGATTAATATCAAAATTACCTTTTCATTTCCTTCTGCTGTCAAACTTCTGGTAAATCCAAACTTTTTTTTTATGTCTTTTATAATCACAAGGAAATGTTTTATAGTTATAGAAAGAACACTTGATTTGTAGTTAGAAGACATGGCTTTGTTTTAGATCTGGTATTCACTAGCTGTGCAACTTTGGATAAGTCACTAAATTCTTATAAACACATGTGTGAACATCTATAAAATGGATGTATCTTTTCTCTCTTTCACAGGGTTAAGACTCAAGTATGATTATGAGTGTGAAAATCTTAGCATGAACCTCTTCTTATAAAGGATGGGTTTTAAATGTACAAGAGTCTCTCCAATGCTAAATGAATGAGTTAATGAAATTTAGATATTTGTCTAATTTTTATTACCTTTTGACTCTCTGTGGTAGACAGAATCATGCCCTTCCCAAAGATATATGTTATCATCCCCAGAACCTGTGAATATACAATTAATACTTGCATGGCTGAAGGAACTTTGCAGATGTGATTAAGATAAATATGGTGAAATAGTGTGATTGCTACTTTGCTAGCAAACATAAGCCAAGGATTGCAGGAGGCATCGAGGAGCTGGAAAAGGCAAGGAAACTGATTATCTCCTAGGGGCACCACAAGGAACACAGTCCTGTGGAGATCTGGATTTAAGGAGTTTTTTTCTCTCAGAAATGTAAGATTATAAATTTGTGTTGTTTTAAGCCACTAAGTTTGTGGTAAGTTGTTATAGCAGCAATAGGATACTGATACATCCTCATAACTCATTCAGTCTAAACATTAAAGATAAAAGGGAAATATGCACTGGCAATATCTCTTCTTTCTTATTCAGGCATTTGATTCTTCCAGTCTTAATCCTCATCCCACATGCCTCTGGCACATCTACTTGGGCACATTTATTCTTTATCTGATTATCCTACTCCAATTTCCATAAGCACCATCCTATTCTTGGCATTACACCTCCTCTCCAATATTTTACCCAGTTCTTTTTTGTTGTTGATATTTAAATAGTTTCTCAAATTCTCCTGCTTATTTTGTCAGTGTGAAACCAGAGTAGTAATCTCTGAAAGCCTCTTGGGCTGCTCTTACTTTTTTGACTTATGTTACTCATTGAGCAAGTATTTTCCTGCTTCTCTTTTATTTGTTGTGTTGTTTATTAGTTTGTCAGCATCAAATGTTTTCTGTCTTAAATCCAAAGCTCATTGGTACCACATACAAAGTTCAATAATGTATTCTGCAAACCTAACATATTATCATGCTCATGTACAATTCTGTTGCTTTCATCAGTCCTTATATATTCTGTCTAGAAAACTTCATTCACATCCACATCCATTTGTATGACTGAATCCCAAGTCCACACTTCTAGCTTTCTATCCTTGTCTTTCTTTATTCTTGTAAATGAGGATACAGACATGATAAAGACACATTTGCAACCTCAAGATGTTTTACAATTTGTTAGGAAATGTAGAGGATAGGAACCTAAGTCAGTCTAGGATGGTGAGAAAATATGCTTAAATTGATGTTGAGACACACATATGAGCTATGAGTTAACCTTGTCAAAGCAAAAGACAAAGCTTCTAGGGAGAAAGGACAGAGAGAGAGAGAAAGAGAAGAGAGAGAGAGAGAGATTAACACACTATAACATGCAGATACACACACACAAAAGAGGAATGTTTGTGGAGAACACTTCAACATACTGTGATGTTGTGTGTGTGTGTGTGTGTTTGGAAGAGTTAAACAATTGGAAAACAGAGACAGAGTTCAAGATTCCAGCCTTGAGAATCAGTTACATGATAGTAGGATTTCTTTATACAAAGTGAGTATGCATGTGGATAAAATTGCCCAGGTAGAATGTGTAATGACTGAATGGGAGAGGGTTGAAAAGAAACGTCTGGGGAATAGACATTTCAGGGAGGGACAGAGAAGCAGCACATGGGAAAGGCAAGAACGAGCAACTAGAAAATCGGAAGAGAACCAGGAGAGGTGTGTATCATAGAAACTAAGGCAGAAGATGGTTTCACGGTGGTAGTAGTCAATGATGTCAGACATGGCAGAAAATAGAATTGAAATGAAGCAGTCCTCCCATTTCTGGGGCTCTTTCCGGGTGACCAAATTTAAGAAGAGTCTCCACAGTTTGAGGGATTCCAGCATGCAGGAAGATGCCCAAGATCCTCAAGACAAAAGGGGAGGTACTGTTAAGGACCACAGAAAACACAGAAGTTCCAAATGCCAAGAGGAGAATGAGAAAGATCATCAAGTCCGGGGAGGTCAGTAGAGTGTATGAACATTCAATTTAGAGTCATGAGAACAAGGGAAAATACTCATGGAACCTGGAAACAGAGTGGTATTGAAGGAAGCTTAAAGGGCCAGAGACAAATAGATTGAAAAGTGATTGCTAGGTTCAATAATTAGGATGCCACTGGTAAAGGCTGGGCTATTTCAGTTTATAGTTGGTGGAGCTGTGTATGAAAAATGAGGAGGAATCAGTTGCAACAAAAAATGTTTTCAGGCTGCTTCCTTGGGAAGGAGAGGAGACACAGTGTAGCTAAAGGAGGATATTTTATCTAGAGATTATTGTTTTCCTTTAAAATAAAAGTGATGGGAAGAAGAAAGACAAAAGGAATGGGTGGAAGTTCCAGGAGACAAGAAGCTTGATTGATGAACAAGGTCCCTAAAAAGGCAGGAGGATGGAAATCAGAAAAGATGAGGCAAATTTAACCACAACTTAGCTTCTGAGACTGCTGTATTCTACCCAGAATGATAAAATGAAGTAAAATTTAAAAGCATGGGAGACCCTTGTCGCACTATTTAGAGGGGTTTACGCACAACACATTTATACCTCTAAATACAGTCTAACAAAATGTTCAAAAGTATAAGCTCATTTTGTATAACAGATCAACAGTGTATTTTTTAAATTAATACTGAAAAAGTCAACTCTTAGGATAATAAGATGACACCAGAATCTATTAATTATATTCCTGGTTAGTGCATAATAAATCACGTACTTGATAGGGAAAATAAACAAACCTCCAGTTTCTCTTCCACAGCCAGAAACCATTCCTGTTTTCCCTAATCATTCAACATACTATTCATTGTAGGTACTAGTAATTTTATATCTAATAGAATTGAATTAACTTGTTAATTAATATGTTTGAAGTGTATTTCAACAATTAGAATTCAGACTTTAGAAAACATCTGTGTCTGATTAGACATCAAAGCTAGGTATCTCTATAAATAGCATTTTAATACTTGAAAGAAAAATATATACCCATTTGTATAGCAACAATATCTATATTCTACTCCATGAATCCAAGCCCTAAAGACCACTTTTCTGTTCTCTTAACAAGAACACAATATGCATCTTTTGATAACACAAAGACATGGATTGAAAGTAAAGACCACAACTGCCAAAGTATTCCCAAATTTTTGCATCTCTAAAGCTTAAATAGGCACTCAATTTGAATAATTGCCAGGAAGAACATAAGAGAATATGCAAAATATGGAGAAAACTGCAGGGCTAAATTGTCTTAGATGGCCACACACCAAGAGCTGTCCCTGCAGAGGGAGAAGAGGCAGCATAGTAGCAGTGGTGGTAGCAATGGCAGCTATAACTTTAAGTAATCCATGGGTGTGTCGCATGCCATTGCCTGGCTGCAAAAATGTGAAATTTCCCATCTTCTGCTCCAGCAAAGAGACAGAGTTCACAGATAATGCAAAGCAGTAGAAAACGCCAATGCTAAACCCATTTGCGTTTGAATTTAGAATGCTTTTTCCCCAGCACATTTATCTGAAAACACTAATTATCAACTTTGCAACTTATCTCTTCCTCCCTTAGAATTTGAGGCTGGAGCCATATTTTTGCCAACCCATTAATAATTTCTATTATCATTTTCCCGCTTTCCTCATTCTTGTAGGTTTAGCAGGAATTCTCTAGTCTCTGGCATGGTGTTTTGAAAAACTCCTGAATATAAGGCTGAGAAGAGTAACTAAGTCAGTCATCTCCTCGGGTCTCACACCTGGGATCCTCACTTGTTCCAAAGGAGCAATACTGTGCTTTGGATCTTTGCCCACATAACTGCGTAACTGAGTCCTTATTGGAGCCTCTCGCTTGCCGTGTGTATCCTATTGAGCAGCTCCCAACCCTTCTACAGCTGGGGGCTGCTTTGAACTCCTAGGTCTTCTACAGATTTAGGTTTGATTGAAACTCCCCTGCCTGATCTCCTACTTTCAGTTCTGTAACATAAAGTACCTGCCTGCCTGGTTTTGACTTCACCTGTTGCTAACTCCTGAAACTCCTGAAGCTATGTACGGCTGGCTGCTCTTCGAGAATATCCTTCTGGTGCATATTGCTCAACCTTGCAGTTGTTATCCACGTGTTTGCTTTCACTGAGATTCATTCATACATATAAAAGTATCTATGAGGGCTTACTAAATGAAAGACTATAAGCCAGACAATTACAAATCTTAAAGAATAGTAAATATTCAGTTAAAAGATACCAAACCTCAGCCGGGCGCGGTGGCTCAAGCCTGTAATCCCAGCACTTCGGGAGGCCGAGGCGGGCGGATCACGAGGTCAGGAGATTGAGACCATCCTGGCTAACACGATGAAATCCCGTCTCTACTAAAAATACAAAAAAAACCCAAAAAGTTAGCGGGGCGTGGTGGCGGGCGCCTGTAGTCCCAGCTACTCTGGAGGCAGAGGCAGGAGAATGGCGTGAACCCGGGAGGCAGAGCTTGCAGTGAGCCGAGATCACGCCACTGCCCTCCAGCCTGGGAGACAGAGCCAGACTCCATCTCCAAAAAAAAAAAAAAGATACCAAACCTCGCCTTCCTTTTGTCTCTTTGTGGCAGAGGTTCACTTACGTGGATATTTCTGTTTTCTTCCTGGGCCTGAGATTGACTGCCTTGCCCAGGCTCCCTTACAGGTAGGTGTGGTCTTGTCACTGAGTTCTGGCCAATGAAATGCAGGCAAAAGTGATGCACACTACTTCCAGGCCTGGCCCACAAAAGCCTCCCACAGGTGAGCCTCATTCATTTTACCCTCTGCCTATCAATTGAGAAGACTCCAGGGCCCCAGAGGAGGACAGGATTTGCACCATTTGGAAGCACTGAGTTCCTGAAGGAGTTTATGAAGCAAAGCCTCTTCCTCACCAACCCTTGTTAAATTGGGATTTGAGAAGAATTAAAATAGTCTTGTCTTAAGTTATTGAGTTTTCAGGGTTTATCTGTTACAACTGAGGTTACTGAATCTAACCTGTGTGTTCTTTACCATCTTTGTTTCTGGGGTTTCAGTCCCAGAATCTGAATCCATCTATTTTTACCTGTTATCACTGATGGAGCACCCTATTTATGTTGCTACTCAATTTACTTTTCCTCCGTCTATTCGTTACCACCCTCATTTAAATGAAAATAAAAAACAATCTACTTTTACGCTGGATGATTTTCTCTTTTACCATTTTCCACACATCTTTACTTCCCAGATCCCCCAGATTTTGTTAAGGCATACTAATTTTTAGTTAGTTTCCTAGTGGTCTTGTATCTTACTGTGCTCGTCACTTCCTAAGTGGGTGACCTTGGTAAAGTAGTTTAACCTCTTCAAGACAAGTTTTTGTGCGTAGAGATAAAAACATCTTATCTCAGAAGTATCTTGTCAAAAGTAAATGAACATCAGTTACCTCAATTACAAAATGATAGTACTAAAATAGATCTCACATGTTTTAACATAACCACATATCAAGTGGTTATTAATACATTATTGTATTAATGAACTTTGGCAAAATGTAAGCATTCCGTAAATATTCCCTTCCTTATCCCATTGCCCTCTGTTAGTAGCTCTGTTTGGGCACCAGGATTGAAGAATCTCCTGCATAGTGCTGCTATTTGCTACCCATGGAAACCTATGACATTCATTCTGTACTTGTCACATGCTAGTGTTAAGGTAGACAGAGGCAATATGATGTAACTAATGAAACAAGTGGAAAAGCTGGCATGGGAGTAGGTGGTTGCAGGCCCTGAGGGCAGGAGAAAGCTGAAAAGGAGGACTATAGAGGAAACCTTTAGCTGGATCTCAGAAAAAAACTGCAATTGACCGCAGGAGCAGCAGAAATCCACAGTGTGCCAGATATACTTGCTGGCACAAGTATACTCTTTTCCTTCTGCCTCGGAATAAAAATATCAGTGGAAATTATTCTATAAATGTGGCCATTATGTTTTACTTCTGCTGATATTGAAGTTCCTTATTCCCTGAGGACACAGGTGAAGGTGGAAGGGAGGCAGTGGTCTGGGTAAGTTGGAGACGCCAGCCTGGAATTGAACATTTTCTGTAGGCAATCTCTCTCTGGGTAATTGAAAATGGGTTCTTTGAAATGCTAGTGATTTAATAATTTTCTTATGAATTAAAAAATAGGCACATACTCTTCTTTTTTTCTTTATAAAGTAACCATTTAAACATCATCCAGTGTTGGAAGTATTTCTAGCTTAAATATTTCAAAACTCTTAAAATTAAAAGGTTTAGTATTTAGGGCAAATAGTTCCTGCCCTGTTTCACATAACCAGGGCTGAACCTTTGAAGTCCTGGCATTTCCTGTCACAGGGACAACCGCTGCCATATTTTATGGCTTCATGGAGAGTGAGGTCATCACTAGCAGCAGAGACATTGATGTCTTTCTCTAAGTTATTCAGTCTTCTGTTCTCACATATGCTGATTCTTACCTGACATCTTCTCTTTGCCACGTTCAATTGCTTTTGTTAATTTCATCGATTTGAAAAGAGCAGTTCTACTTTCTGCTTGCCTTTAAGGTTAGGAGGATTGATGTATTTCTCTCATTCCATTCCAGGCAGTTGATGACATTTTCAATAAGTGATCTTATTTTTTTTGTCTCTACTTTTCATTATAAATACATCTTTGGAATGTATAGGCATAGATACCTGGTTATACTCATGGTACAATGTGTGTGTGTGTGTGTGTGTGTGTGTATACAAAAACACATATGCACATAGATACCCTTTCACACACATGCAAACACACAAAATGCAATGTGTATATACAGCATATATATATATGGGTCTTTAGTATAATATATAAATATATATAGTCATAGGCATGCTACTGCTGCAAACTTATATTTTAATATATGTGAACATTTTGTATATATAATCCATTTTCACACATGATAAAGTATTGAGAAGACAGATGTATGTTGAAAATCCCATATGTAATGGAATTTATTGGTCGGCTATGACTAATTTCAGTCTGTGTCTCAGTGCTTACAAGCTAGGTAAACTTAGTCAAGTAACTCAATCTCTCTAATCCATAGACTCTTCAGCAGAAATAATAAAACCTTATCTCATACCATACTCATACGATATTTGTGAGGATTAAGTGAGATCAAGGCCCATATTGTTTGTCCTTGCTGTGAGCTTGGAACACAGTGAAGCTGAATACATACTACTCATTTATGGACATGTATCCAGACCTGTTTTTCCCTATTTTTAATTGTTGTTAAGAGTATTATCAAACTTACGGACTTTGTGGGTTTTCTAAATTCATTAAAATTATCAATATGCTACATTTCTAAATATATTGGCTTTACATGTGTCCAAAAACATATAAATTATGACATTTTTCATCCAAATTATGAATAAGACTTTGATTAAGCATTGGATGTTTTATAGTTCTAGAACATTCATGTAAATACATTTACATGTATACAAACACACACATATATATATATATACACATATATCCATAAGTGAAATATATGCGTATATATATAGCACAACTATATGCAATTATAAATGCAAGAGCATACAAATAAAGCCGGTGAATAAAAATTAAGTGCATGACAGAAAATTATACTATTTTCCACAGAGGTTGCTTAATTGGAGGAAAGACTATGGAACTTCAAACAATAGCTGTTTTTCAGGTCTTTGTTCTGTCTCAGCACTTCTTACACATTTGATCTCAGACAACTCAGTATCTATGAATCTAATTTTTCTTGAATATAAACTAGAGATAGTAACATCTCTTCTATGTGTAATTTACTGGGTTATCTTGGGTTAAATACTTAAACTATCTAAGCTTCAGTCTCCTCATATTTTGACTGAGGTAAAGATTTACCTACAATGTAGTGTTGTTATGAAGATTAAGTGACGTAAGTCATGTTACCATGCGATATAAACTATAATTATATAAACTTCTATAGCCACTAAAAATACAGTTGTTACCATAGAGGTTCTTACATTTTAAAAAATTGAAAGAAGTTCTTATACTTTAAAATTCTATCTATAATACTATTTTATTTATATACAGGTACATCTTTTGAAATGTGATCTCTAAATAAAAACTTACCATCATTGCAACCTTTGACTATCCATCCTAAATGTGCTGTATATACAAGTTAATGTGCAGAAAGTCTTAACTTCCAATATGTGGGAAATGTATACTTTAAAGGATGTTGTAATGAATATTAATACAAATTTCATAGATGTGTGTATATATACGTGTATATAATATATATATGAATTTGTCTATTCTAAATTAATGAATTCATTTTGGCATTATACAAATTTCATAGGTGTGTATATATATATGTGTATATTATACATATATATAAATTTGTCTATTCTTAATGAATTTATTTTGGCAATTTTATGATAATAAACATATTTTTCTGTAAAATCTGCCTATCCTTATTTGTAGTAGTGAAATCTATCCATTCAGCCTTTCTCTTAGAAATCAGCCCAAGGATGCCATTGGCATCTAGATATGCAATGTGGGAGTAGAACTGCAGTTAGTTCTCTTGGAGTTATTGCTTAGACATATCAGCATAGTCTGTGTGTCACTTTGCATATACAGTAATCTAAAAAAAATCCAGAAGATATTCTTACCCATTTCCTTATGTTACTCTAAGACAGTGTGTACTGTGTTTCAAGTTTTAGATTTATAGGTTGATTGACTCTCCCAACAAAATTTATCAAATGTCTACCACATGCCAAACTTTTTGCTAATAATTGGTGAAATTTGGAGAGTAAAATTAGACCCAGTCACTGTCTTTGTAAAGCTTCTAGTTAGTATGGGGGTTTATTAGTCTGTTTTCATGCTGCTGATAAAGACATACCTTAGACTGGGCAATGTACAAAAGAAAGGTTTATTGGACTTGCAGTTCCATGTTGCTGGGGAGGCTTCACAATCATGGCAAAAAGTGAAAGGCACATCTCACATGGTGGCAGACAAGAGAAGAGTGCATGGTCAGGGAAACTCCCCTTTTAAAAACCATCAGATCTCGTGAGACTTATTCATGATCACGAGAACAGCACATGAAAGACCCACCCACATGATTCAGTCATCTCCCAGCAGGTCCCATCCACAACAAATGGGAATTATGGGAGCTACAAGATGAGATTTCAGTGAGGACACAGAACCAAACAGTATCATCCCACTCCCCGCCCCTCCCAAATCTCATGTCTTCACATTTCAAAACCTTCCCAACAGTCCCCCAAAGTCTTAACTCATTTCAGCATTAACTCAAAAGTCCACAGTACAATGTCTCATCTGAGACAAGGCAAATCCCTTCCACCTATGAGCCTATAAATTCAAAACCAAGTCAGTTACTTCCTAGATACAAAGGGGAACAGGCATTGGGTAAATACAGTCATTCTAAATGGGAGAAATTGGCCAAAACAAAGGGGCTCCAAGCCCCATGCAATTCCGAAATCCAGCAGAGCAGCCAAATCTTAAAGCTCCAGATGATCTCCTTTGACTCCATGTCTTGCATCCGGGTCATGCTGATGCAAGAGATGTGTTCCCTTGGTCTTGGGCAGCTCTGTCCTTGTGGCTCAGCAGAGAACAGCCTCCCTCCTGGCTGTATTCATGGGCTGACGTAGAGTTTCTGCGGCTTTTCCAGGAACATAGTGCAAGCTGTCAGTGGATTTACTCTTCTGCGGTCTGGAGGATGGTGGCCCTTTTCTCACAGCTCCACTAGGTGGTGCCCCAGTAGGGACTCTGTGAGGTGGCTCCCACCCGACATTTCCCTTCCACATTGCTCTAGCAGAGGTTCTCCATGAGACTCTTGCCCCTTCAACAAACTTCTGCCTGGACATCCAGGCATTTCCATACATCCTCTGAAATCTAGGTGGAGGTTCCCAAACCCAAATTCATGACTTCTGTGCACTCTCAGGCTCAACACCATGTGGAAGCTGCCAAGGCTTGGGGCTTGCACCCTCTGGAGCCACAGCCTGAGCCGTACTTTGGCCACTTTCAGCCAGGGCTGGAGCAGCTGGGATGCAGGACACCAAGTCCCTTGGCTGCATTCAGCAGGGGGATGCTGGTGCCTGCCCATGAAACCATTTTTTCCTCCTAGGCCTCTGGGCCTGTGATGGGAGGGGCTGCTTGAAAGGCCTCTGACATACCTGGAGACATTATCCCCATTGTCTTGGGGATTAACATTTGGCTCCTCATTACTTATGCAAATTTCTGCAGCCAGCTTGAATTTCTTCTCAGAAAATGGGGTTTTCTTTTCTATCGTATTGTCAGGCTGCAAATTTTCTGAACTGTTATGCTCTGCTTCCCTTTTAAACATAAGTTTCAATTCTAAACCACATCTTTGTAAATGAACAAAACTGAAGGCTTTTAAGAGCACCCAAGTAAAATCTCAAACACTTTGCTGCTTAGAAATTTCTTCCACCAGATACCCTAAATCATCTCTCTCAAGTTCCAAGTTCCACAAATCTCTAGGGCGGGGGTAAAATGCCATCAGTCTCTTTGCTAAAAAGGTGACTCATAGCAAGAGTCACCTTTGCTCTAGTTCCCAACAAGTTCCTCATCTCCATCTGAGACCACCTCAGCCTGGATTTCATTGCCCATATCATTATCAGCATTTTGGTCAAAGTCATTTGACAAGTCTCTAGGAATGTGTAAACTTTCCCACATTTTCCTGTCTTCTTCTGAGCCCTCCAAACTGTTCCAACCTCTGCCTGTTACCCAGTTCCAAAGTTGCTTCCAACTTTTTGGCTATCTTTTCTGCAGTGCCCCACTATACTGGTACCAATTTACTGTATTAGTCCATTTTCACCCTGCCGATAAAGACATACATGAGACTGGGCAATTTACAAAATAAAGAGGTTTATTGGACTTACAGTTCCACGTGGCTGGGGAGGCCTCACAATCATGGCAAGAGGTGAAAGGCTTCTCTCACATGGATGGCAGACAAGAGAAGAGAGCTTGTGCAGGGAAACTCCCCTTTTTAAAACCATCAGATTTCGTGAGACTTATTCACTATCATGAGAACAGCACAGGAAAGACCCGCCCCCATGATTCAATTTTCTCCCACTGCATCCCTCCCACAACCCGTGGGAATTATGGGAGCTACAAGATGAGATTTTGGTGGGGACACAGAGCCAATCCATATCGGGGGTAAGGGGATGTCACTGGTATTAAATAGTTTGCAAGACCATGTGTAATTACAAATGTACATGTGCTAGGAAGGAAAAGTGAGAGTCAGAGATGTTTAAGTAGTAAAAATCAACTGGGTTTGGTACAAGATTTAAGTTGTGAATAAATGAAAGAAATTAGGGTATAAAATATGACTTTTGGTTTTCTGGTTTTAGCAACTAGATTGTCTAAGAAAATACTCACAGAGACCCAAACTTGAGGTTAGAGGTGGGTGACACTCTGATCAGGACATGTTGGATTTAAGGTTCCTTTGAAATAGCCATAAGAAACTATCAAGTAGGCAGTTGTCTATATGATTCTAGAGTTCAGAACAGAGCTCCCAGAAGGTAATATACGTGTAGGAGCTACTGGTATTAAAGAGATAATTGAAGCCTTGGATGTGAATAAAATTGCTAGGAATAGTATAGTTGACAACAGAGATTAGTAGAATGCTTTGAACAACTATAGTGTGGTTATAGGAAATTATGTTAACAGATGTACATTTGCTCATAAGCACAATGACTACATTAACAACAACAAATCAATGCAGGTATTAACATAGTTGAGAGGAGTAAATTGAATAATCTGAATAGCAACTGGTAACATAAATATTATTCACTTGATGTTATATATTTATCCAACTAAGGTTTTTAATTTATAACAAATGTGTGTTCAGAATTGGTGATTTTGATAGCACAAAGATTGAACATGTTGGCTTGCTAAAAACAGGCTGGACAGCATTGAAAATTGTTAATATTGATGGTTTTATAACTTGGACATTATTGAACACATACACACTCCCATTCACACATGCAAACACACACACACAATATTAAACTCAGGGATTAAGACTGAAAAGAAATCAGTTAATGAGCTAGGGAATGGCATTTACTAATTTTTTTTATTATTTGTTCTTAGATATTTCTAGTGTTAATTATGTTTTATATATCATCTCAGTTAAAAGCCATTGAAGCTTTTATTGAGCGATAGATATTTTAGGTTAGAGTTCAGAAAATAATGAATTATTTTGGAATTGTCTTTTAAGTTAATTTTTGTTTAAGGAAACTTCTATATGGGAAAATAACAACAACGTAGAAAGGTGTTTTCACCAGAAGTATTCTTTAACCAGTCTGCCCTCCTCCTGAAGGAAATGATTTAACAGGGGTTATTGGACTACCTTGAAGACTAGTAAATAAATATCTGTCACCATTTTACAAAACATGCAGCAAAAAAGAGGGTGAATACAGTAGTGGTCATTACCAATTATTGCATCTTTAAGCCTTTTAAATTTTCATGTATTAGAAGTGATATTAAGTTGATATGATAATGTGAGGGAAGTGTCCAAGTACAGCCCAACACCTTTGCTGTGTTTCCAAAAAGAGTCTTAGGTACAGGACGTGCTGGCTAACTCATGTGTTGAATTGCATGCAAACAGCTCAGCCAGTACACCCCTGTTCCCTCTATATCTGACACACGAAAACCTTTCTCAGAACTGCTTAGTTATGTGTTTATCAGTGTCCCTTCAGCACATTCCTCCTCTTCCCCCAAATCCTGTATTTCAGACACCACAGGAAAAGGGTTTGGATCCATCTACTGCAGCAAGAAGTGGGGTGCACGCAGCCAAAGGGCCACTGTCCTCTTCAAAATGGACCTACTAGCCTTAACATTGCAAGGGCCTGAATCTTGTGTACTCTCTCTCTCTTGCTGTAAGTAAATACTCTAGCACCTGAACTTGATGTGCATGTTATCTGTTTTCAGCAACTTTGAATCATTTACTGGTCTCTTCCTAGGTGGGCTTTATCTGCCTTTTAACATGGGCTGCATTGATGTGAAATTCTATCCTACCGCACAACCTGGCCACATCGTGAAACAGACAAAAAGTTAACTGTATATTGAATTAATATTTGTAATAAAACACATTGATTTTAAATAATTACGACGTATATTTCCCTGATGGCCTCAATTCTTTACCACTCCCTGCATTCACACACATTGGCAGTGCTGTCTCACTTTGTTTCTTTGAGTATAAGACTTGCTTTGGCTATTAGAATGAGGCAGCAGTAAACTGTGTGCCAGTGCTGAGCCTAGTGTGTCACTCCTCTTCTCGTTTACTTCTTCCATTGCCATGAAAAGAGCATGCTCAGAGTAGCTTGCAGGACACAGGAGGATGATGAAATTACCTAGGGTGGAGCTGTCCCAGGTAAGGTGCCCCAACCAAGCAGAGCCTAGAACACAGTTCCCAGCAGATGTGCTGATGCTTGTGTGAGGCCCACAAAGACCAGCAGAACTACCCAGTTGATTTGGGGGGATGCATCTTTAGCATCTTTAAGTAAAAGTGTAGGTAATAATGCTGCAGTACAACAACAACAACAACAATGATAATAATAATAAAGAGAGGAATAGGCCACTTCTGTAGGTTCAGAGGAATCTGCTATTTTAATATTTTTGGTTGTATCAGCCAACATATAACCATCCATGTTCAAAATCCCATTTTTTCCCAAAAAAGTCCCTGACTGTGTTAGGGAGTTTCACTTTCCATGGAGCTCAGCCACTCTTACTTTTAAATGTTGATTTCATTATTCATCTTTTTGTTAATTTTTTTCTCAGCATTTAGCAATGACTTCCAAGTTCCACTTTCTTCATAATCGCTATTTTCCCTACATGTCTCAGATATTTGACACATGGTACCAGCTAGGCATTTGCTTCACCCAGTAAAGTCATGCTAGTGTACCACTGCTGAGAATTTTAACAATCGCACTGCCACCTTGTGCCCATTGCCAGTCAGGCAGAAAAGAATTCAGCTCCAAGATACCATTCCAGTCTCTGCTTTTTGGGCCACTCCTAATACCAGTTAGTCCAGGCTGGGTTCTCCAAGAAGTAGATTCTGAGCCAGAGATTAATGCGTAGGAGGTTTATTAGAGCATGCTGTTGGTATCAAGGGAAATAAAGGGAAGGGAAAGAAGCATGATTGGACGGAAGCTGACCTGAGATGTACCCTCAAGGGAGGCCTCAGCCAATTCCATAGGGAGTTTTGAGCTGGAGTGAGAGTGAGCCTTAAGAGTTGTGCTGAGTTGTCCTTCCATTGATAAAAAATGAAAACAGTCCACTTCGGAAAGTCAGTTATTTTAGCTAAAGCAATCCTGGCCAGGGAGCTGACAGTTAATATCCTTCTGGGGCCAGCACTTCGATCATATGTGGCAGTAAATCATTCCTGAAGAGGAATCTTGATTGTGTATCATAGAATCCACAATCACATAATTACAACTAAGTAAATTATGACAAAGTGAAGACTGATTATTTAAACCCAAAACACTTTTCCACCTGTTTACTGTTATTCTGCTGTCTTCCAATTTAACAGGACTCGGTTGCTATCCATTTTCTTGGATTTCCTACATTCATAAGCATTAACTGTACTGAGTTATTTCATTTTATGTTTTGAATGCCTCTTCCTTGTCTGAGAGCTTTACATAAAAGATACCATAATTTATCTATTGTTTTCTTAATCACTCTTCCAATGCATTCAAATGGTCCCATAAATGTTTGTGGAATGGCTGTTGACTGGGTGATGCCATAGTATTTATTTGTCAGCCTTTCTATCCATTTTCCATCCATTTTATTTTCTATAAATCGGTACTACATTGAGGAAAATGAGCACACTATAGATATTCTACGTTATCTTCTCTCTGCCACTTCATTTGCATACTAATATATAAAGTTTTAAAATTTCTCATAATATCTTTTGTGAAAAACATCCACAGTAAATGTCAGGTAGCTTAAATTACACTTTTAAAGGACTCCATCATTGTTGAGGTTAAATCATTTTTAGACTGTATTTACCAAAAAATATTTCATGTCTTCTATTAAAGTTAATTTCTAAAGGGTTGAGGCTTAGTACTCTTCAGCACTTCTCATATGTTCTCATGGCTCTTATTTTGAATATAAATATTGTTTCTGCTGCCTATTTCTGATCTCCATTACATTTGAATTTTTTAACGTAAGATTTCATATTATCATTAATACCTTCAGAATTCAAAACTTTTACATTAGATTTAGAAATCACTCTCAGTTCTCAGTAACATGTCCAGGAAGAAAAAAATATATTGCACTTCTCTTTTACTTTAACATCGGTGATTATCTTTCTATAAGTTCTTTTTCTTGGCAATGAAAAAATTTTCCATTTCCCAATTGGATAGTAACCAGTAGTCAGTAACTACCAAAACACAGCAGAGAAAGTACTGTTTTTCTATTTTTTGGTTTCTTGAAAAATTAATATGTCTTTAGAAATTATTCTAGAGATGTTTATAGAAAACTGTTAGCTTGGGAGAAAATATTCCCAATGTGTAAAATGGTTGTGCATTAGGGAGTGGGTGGTAAGTTTGCATTTGTCAGTTTTATTGTAGTTTGAGAAAACCATTGTCCCAATCCAAAGAAAGTGTTGCTGTGAGAAAACCATTGTCCCAATCCAAAGAATGTGTTGCCAAGAGCCCCAAATCTGTTGCAAGGATTGATTGTGTGGAAGCTGCAAAAAAGACAATTCAGCACAATTTTCTGGGAAATAGAACATTTTTACAAGATTCATTGGAAGGTCCAGTCTTGAATAAATAATGCAAAACCCCTTACGTGCTATGCTCTGCCATCACACAGCCTCCTGTGGAACAGCTTTTGGTCAATCATGGATCCATCTTCATTCCTTTATAAGATAATTTGGTTTATGGAAATATTAATTTTTACAACATAAATCATGTATTACATAGTTCTGTGACGTAAATCCCAAGAAAAGAGTATGGGAAGTTGTTACATAACATTAATAGCTATGTATTTTTTTAAAAAAACCCTAAAGATTAAACATGGTTACCACCATTTATGGGCTGAATTGTGTTCCCCGCAAATTCATATGGTGAAATCCTAAGCCACAGCACCTCAGAATGCAGCTCTTTATGGAGATAGGGTCTTTCAAGAAGTAATTAAAGTAAAATGAGGTCATGAGGCTGGGCCCTACTCCAATATGAGTTGGAACATTATAAGAAGAAATTGGAACATAGACACATACAGAGGAAGGCCATGTGAAGACACAGAAAGAAGATGAGCATCTACACGCCAAGTAGAGAGGCCTCAGAAGAAACTAAGCTGGCCAACACCTTGATATCAGACTTTTCTAATTTCCAGAATTGTGAGAAAATAAATTTCTGTTTGGTCACTCAGTCTGTGGTACTTACTTATGGCAGCTGTAGAAAAATAATACACTGACTGCAACAATAAGAAAACTTCACTGAATTTTTGATTTGTGTGTTTAGCTACATTTTAGATCCTAAAGCTTGCTATTTAGCTGGAAGATTTTGTTACAATTAGAGCGAAACCATTACTAAATAAAATTGTATTTGCATATTTGGATTTGTAAACTCTTACATGTCATTCAAGAAAGGTGATGCAGCCAATAATCATAATACAATGCCTCTTTCTGATTAAAAATTAAAAAAAATGTTTTCTTGAAAGAAAATGTGGTACATATACACAATGGAGTACTATTTAGCCATAAAAAAGCATGATATCCAGTCATTTGCAACAACTCGGATGGAACTGGAGGTCATTTTGTTAAGTAAAATAAGCCAGGCACAGAAAGACAAACACCACATGTTCTCATTTATTTGTGGGATCTAAAAGTCAAACAATTGAACTCATTGACATAGAGAGTAGAAGATAGTTACCAGAGGCTGGGAAGGGTAGTAGGAGGAAGGGGGTTGGTTAATGGGTATGAAAAATTAGAAAAAATGAATAAGACCTACTATTTGATAGTACAACAGAGTGACTATAGTCAATAATAACTTAACTGTACATTTTAAAATAATTTAAGGAGTATAATTGGATTATTTGAAACTCAATGGATAAATACTTGAGGGGATGGATACGCCATTTTTCGTGATGTGTTTATTTCACATTGCATGCCTGTATCAAAACATTTCATGTACCACATACACATATACATACCTACTATGTACCTACAAATTTTTTTAAAAAAAGATGAGGGCACAAAATTGCTTGTTGATTAAATGAAAAATCAGAACAATCATTATTTTCATTGTTTTCCCTGGTGTGCACAGCAGCTACTTTTAATCTTAAATTTTACCATAACTGAAGAGGGAGCTAGGCTACCAAGATTAAGTGGGAAGAGTCCAACAAGAGGACCTTTGTAAAGCAAGAGTCACATTCTTTAAAAGGATCACTGATACTGAGAAACTATACAGTAATACTACGTCATGAGTTTTCACAAATTATTTCTTTCTCCATGAAAACTATTGTGTTAGTATAAATGATTATAGAAATAATACTGTGTCCTTCGGAATATTTGAAGGGTAAAGTGCAGTAATTCAGTTTAAACAAAAAAATTACTTTTGTAGCTCTGGCCGTTTTCTTGCCAGACTTTCATAGTATTTCATTTAATTGGGTAAAAGTGTATGTTATGAACTGAATTGTGTTCCCACGAAGCTCATATGTTGAAGCCCTAAACCCCAATGTGACTATATTTGGAAATACATCCATTAAAAAGGCAAGTAAGGTTAAATGAAGTCCAATGAGTGGTTCCTAGTCCAAAAGGACTGGTACGACTGGTACTCTTTTAAGAAGAGAAAGAAAAACCAGGAGTGTGAGTGCACAGAGGGAAGACTATGTGTGGACCTCAACAAGGTGACCATTGGCAAGCCAAGGAGACAGGCCTCAGGAGAAACCAACCCTACCTTCAACTTGACCCTGTACTTCCAGCTTTCTGAACTGTGAGAAAATATATTTTTGTTGTTTAAGCTACTCAGTCTGTGATATTTAAGTATGGAAGCCCTAGGGAACTAATGCAATGTAGGTCTTAGATATCTATTAAGAACATTAACTAGCAAGAGGGAATTTGTTAGTCTTTCTGAAAAGAAATAGTTTCCAACACTGCATTTTGGTTTTATATTTATAGAATGTCAATAGTTTGTGTTTATGTAGGAGAATATGGGATAAGGCCTGTTTCATATATGTACACTACAAATTTATGCAAAGCCACTTATTTATGTTCATTTTTTTCAGAATCATAAAATTTATTTGAGGAAGAACAAATTTTTTTTTTCAGAAGCCAAATTTTTTTTTTTTTTTTTGAGGCGGAGTCTCGCTCTGTCACCCAGGCTGGAGTGCAGTGACGCGATCTCGGCTCACTGCAAGCTCCGCCTCCCGGGTTCACGCCATTCTCCTGCCTCAGCCTCCCGAGTAGCTGGGACTACAGGCACCCGCCACCACGCCCGGCTAATTTTTTGTATTTTTAGTAGAGACGGGGTTTCACCATGGTCTCGATCTCCTGACCTCGTGATCCGCCCGCCTCGGCCTCCCAAAGTGCTGGGATTACAAGTGTGAGCCACCGCGTCCGGCAGAAGCCAAATTTTAAAGGAATATGTTTTCACGACAGAAAAACTTAATATTCATCAAATATGATAAGAAGAAAACCTGACAAACTGTAGTGATATGATTGTTATACTTATCAATTACACAGCACAAGCAATACAAATGCAATGTGAATAATTTATTTAAGTAACGTCTAAAACCTGTCTAGTTAATTTCTGAGTATGGACTTCACATTATTCTGGAGGAAAATCAACATTTTTCATTAAATGTTTATAGACACATTCTATGATAATTTAATATAGGTAATTATTTCAAGAACAATAACCCTCATATCTTTAAAATGTAGAGTAAAAGAGAAAATGAAAATGTTACATTTTCTAATAATACTGTGCCTTCAGTTTGGTATTTTATTTTTTCCAGCATTATTTTAGTGTGGGTGGTAAATACTTGCCTCAAGACAAATACTTCCCAAGTCATAAGGAGTATATGTACTTAGAATGACAGTATATATCGAAAAAAGTTACAGAAGTATTTTGGTTTGCACCTCAGGTGATTCAATTTTATTTCAGAGGAAATTACACAGAAGTTATAATAATTGTGACAAGTATCAGCAGTATAAAAATCACACCCATGATGTTTTACAGGAAAACAGAACAATATGCTAAAGTGCCATTTGAATGGAAAACATATCCATAGTGTTTCATCTCTTCATTCCATTTAAAACAAAAGTAGATGTAAATAAATTGTGAAAAAAATGACAAAGTGTAATACAAGAAATATCCCATTGAGATAGACATGAGATTTCTGAACATTATGTTTACATCAAGTTCCTCAAAAGGGTATCCAAATTCATAACATTTTATTTCAGAACATCAGTATCTCTCAGTGCCTAAGTGTGGACTGTCACTGGCCAGAGATATTTTACTCAGTGTCACTGTAGCACCTATTTCTTTTAATCTGCTCTTCCACCGTGAGTTGTTCTGACTGCACCTCCACTCTGGGAAACAAAGGCTTAGCTGTACATTCACGGCTCGGGGCATCAAAACCTGTGTTTCCATTATTGCGGGCAGCTTCTATTGTTTCACCATGCCAATGTTTAACATCTTTTCCAAATTCGCTTAAATCCAAGCACGGCATATTTTTAACTTGATATACAGAATCTATTAAATCACAATTGAAAATGTTCTCATTTTTCTTGGAAAATGCAGTGATTTTCACAGTGTTAGAAAAGAAAAAGTGTACATTTTTGCTCTTTGAATGGCTTCCTTTAATGTTTAAGAGATTTGTATCAGGAGAGATGAATGAACTTCCCCCCTTTACCATAAGGTCTCTGCTGAGGCTTGGTTTTGGAGCAGGCTGCACAGGACTGCCAGCAGCTGCTCCGTCAGTCTGTTTCTTCAGAGCCATTGCTAGTACATTCCTCGAATAAGTCTTTTCAGATTCAAATATACCAAGTAACTCTGAGATTCTAGATGTATTTTCTAACTTCTCAATTTCATATTCATTTGCAGTGTCATTTGCTTCACTCGACAAGGGTAATAGATCAGGAAATTCTAAAATAGATGTCTTCTGCCTGCAATTACTCAGATATGAGACTGCTACATAATTGTTATTATTATTCTTATTCAAATTCTCTTTATGATTTTCTGGCATCACCTCATCATCAGTGTTAGTAACCTGTAAAACTTCTGCACCATTAGTTTGGTTAGTTTTTTCATTTTTCTCCTTTTCAGCACTCTGCACAACCACATTATTGTTGTCATTAAGATCCATAGCACTTTTCCTGTTACTCTTTGTATCTTCAGCTTCACTCAGCCTATCTTGCACATTCTTCTTTCCTTCCTTCTTTTCATCTTTGCTTCCTTCATGCATTTTCATTTCTTTGATTCCTATAACATCCTCTTTCTGACAAACATGGGTGGACTGTAGATAAGGCTGCAAAAAAGGAAGGTGATCTTGTCTTTGTCCTTTATTTTCTGGAGTTCTAACATCTTCTAGCAGAGATTCACTTTTAAATTCAGGGGATAGCAGGGTTGTCATTTCAGGTGGCCATTTAGGTTTACTCATTTTGAGCTCTTCCTCAAAGGGTAAGGTTTTCTTAGGGATCTCCTTGGAAGGAGGCCAAATGACTTTTAATTTTCCCCTTTCCCCTAATTTTCTCAAATCATTCCTTTGCCCTTTGCTGTTACCAGCATCTAAATGTTCATTACGATCTTCAGGTACAAGGGTGTTTTCTGCAGTATTTTTACACATATTTGGTTCTTCATTAGGAGTAAAGTCCACTGATCTGCTTTGGTTTTTGCAGCTCCATCTATCTTTATGCTGCTTATGTCCAAAACCTTCATCATAATTTCCTTTGGATTTGAAAAGTTGTTTAAAGTGAGGTTTGCAGTATATTTGTCCATGAAGTGATGCATAATTTCCCAAACTGCCAAAAAGCAAACGAACACTTAGCAGTTTGTATTTACTGTAAGTTCATAGGGAATTGGGGATTAATTATTTCAACGAGTTACAGACTAGTAAACTTAAGTTACTAGCAATGGGAATGGCCCTATTAGTTGAACATTTCTGTTAGATAATATTACCACCAATACTTCGTATGATGTATGTCTTGCAGTGTTTAGAATTTTATGATGTGTGTCAGGTACCGGCATAATAGGTATTATAGGGTAATGAACATATAGTTATAGATGGTACAGAATGATAGGACTGAACTTGTGCTAATTCAATGATTTATGTGAGGGGTTGTAATTTCCAATAAATCCTGAGTAGCAAACACATACAAATCAACAATATGAGCTTCTTTGTTAACTGGATTTTGAACAAGCTGGAAGGTGTGCCTAACAATTGCTTATGTGGCCTCTTTAAGGAGATTAACAAATTGAGTGATATAAAATTAAAATGAACTCTAGTCAGAGGCAGGAGCATAGTTTTTGAATATCTATGAATCTACACATAAAAACAGATACATCAACAAGATAGCAAAACTTAAAACCCATGGGTAACATTTACCACAAAATGAAGTGACAAGGTAGCCCCCTCAACATCAAAATACAAAGAACTAAGGAGAAACCACCAACAGACACAAGGCCAGCATGATGGTCTCTCTCATCTGTATTGGTGATAGCAGAGGGAGCAAGGAAGATGTCTGATGGACCTGAAAATATGAGACCACAAAATAACCAACTAATATTTCCTGGAAAGTATCACATGCCAATCAGAGAACAGCACCCGAAACTTCGAGGAGATTTGTCCTCTCCAATAGACAATGAGTGTAAGGGCCCTGTGGTAAGGAAGACTTGAAGAGGCTAATGAGGTTGAACTCCTAAAACTGGGCTCCCCTTTTAAACAGAATCCCTAAGTGAGAAAAAATAGGAGAGTGGAATCAAGATTGAGCAGGATAATGATTACAGAAATGAAAGAGAAGGTTCTGAAAAATATGGAGAAGAGGAGACAAGCCAGAGAATTCTAGAAATCAAGCTGCCTTATCTTCCTGATCAGTATATGAAAACTAAAAGAGGTAGCTCTGTGAAGTTAGAAAAACCATCCTGATTTTTATCCTTCTAAGGTTTGGGAAAACTAATTTTATATAAAAATAAGCAACAGAAATGTACCAAGGTAAATCACATACGAAGTTATTAAAAAAAAAATAAAAGTGCAAAGGGCATTATAATATCCCTGTAGATAATGAAAACATGCCAGAAAAACATGCTTTAAAAATATATCAAAAATTTAACCTATGACCTCAAGATGAGTTAAAAGACATTAAGAACATGATAAAATACCTGAAAGAACATCATGAATCAGAATTTAAAATCTCATAAGTGAGGTGCCAGAAATCAGAAAAAAATAGAAATAAACGTAAAAATATCAGCAACAAAACTAAACTAAAAGAAATACAAGAGCAAATAAACACAATAAAAAGTGACTTAAGAAGAGAAACAGAAGAATGAAAACATAACCTTTTCAATAATCAGAAAGAAATAAATATGAAAAGAATTTGAGAGAAAGAGACAGATAATAAAAATAGGCAAAAAACATTCAAGGTATAGATGATAGGAATTCTTAAAGAAAAAACTATAAAATAAAATAGATTAAATATTAAATAGTTATAATTAAAACAAACTTTCTTGATACAAAAAAGTATGCAACAACATATAGAAAGAGCACACTGGGTTACTGACACTAGTGAAGAATGACCAATGCCAAGAACTAATCTAGTAAAATTGCTAGATTTTAAATAATAAAAAGAAAAAATCTGTGGGTATATTTAAGAAAAAACATACATCTTATAAGGAAAATAAAATTAGATCATTATCAAGCTATTCCAACACTTTATATCAGAAGAAAATAAAATAATGTATCAAAGAATACAATGAAAGAAAGTATAAGCCAAAGATTTTAATTTCAGCAAAACTGACTTTTTGTTATAAAGGTCACAGACAAATTGTTATCAGCATGTAAGAATTCAGCAAATACTGTTTCCAAGAAGAGTTTTGAAGAGTCTACTAGAAACCAAGCTTTAATATCAGAACGACTGCAGAAACATCAAGGTAAGCATTGGTGGTGGGCATTAATATCTTGCAACCCGAAAACTAAGATGAAATAAGGGCAAAGAGGGAGATAACATGGTATGTAGTGGCTATATGATCTGAAACTGAAGATGTGGTACAATAATTTATAAAATGGGGAGGGCAAATGTAACTTTTAAATGTTTTGATAATGAAATTAGTGGTGCTAATAGATGATACTTGCTATGGGAATGGAGAAAAGTATATAGCTGAAGAGGTATTTATGGGGCAGAAATTGCAGGACTTGGTGATGGCTTGAATGTAGGGAATGAAGGAAAGGAAGGAGCCAAATATAACTCCATGCTTTGGTCACTGAGTTAATGTTAATGTCATTTACTGATACAGTAGCATAAAGACTGTACAGTTAAAGAAGGAATTTAGATAGAAGAAAATGGGGCATATTGAGTTTGCTGTACTTATGAGAAATCTAATTGGAGAAGTATATCAGTCATTGAAATATAAGCATCTGATGCACAGAGAGATTTGGCCTAGCAGTACAGACTTCAGAGTCATTACCACATAGATTATTTAAATCATGGGAGTGGATGTGATTCACTAGAAAGAAGAGAAACATTGAGAAGAATAAATTCCCATAACATAATTGTGAGGACCTCTCACATCTTGGTAATGGACAGAGAGTCCCCCACACAGGTGCCTGAGAAGGAGCACCCAAAGAGTAGGGGGAAAGCCATTATACTCTGTTGTTATGGAAACCAAGGGGAAAAAATGTTGCCATGAGGGTGTTCGACATTGTCAATTAAAGTCAGAAAAAATATAGTCTGAGAGATGCACATTAGATTTAGCCAAAAAAAAAAAAAAAAATCAATTTTAGCATCTCAGACTACAGTCACACCAAATGTCACATTCAGTTAAATGCATTTACTTCAAGAGTTTTGGAAAATGAATGCACTTTAACTGTGTGGATAGGGTGTTTCTGTTTGCTCCAGAGAAAAAACAGAGTTTTTCTCTTACCTGTCACTGATATTTTTCTAAATTTCAATGTCATTTTTAAAAACTTAGTCTAGCTCAAAGACAGGTAAATTCTAACCTACCCACCACTTGTTTTGGTATATGAAGTTTTATTGGAACACAGCCAAGCCCATTTATTTACAACCACACCTATTTGTTTAGTTAGCTGTGGCTGCTCTTGCTCTCTAATAGAAATTGAGTAGTGACATAAGCAGTATGGCCTGCAAAGCCAAAATTACTTCTGATCTAGCCCTTAACAGAAAATGTTTGCTACCTCCTGATCTAGAGTCTAGACTTTAGACTAACACACTAACTTAAAAATCTTGATTTGCAGAGTAACTCTTAATTTTACTCATCTGTGTGATTTTTGTGTTTGGACAAAAGGGATGCTTTTGGATTTGATTAGAAAAGTAAAATTCCTAAAGGAAAAAGCTCACAGAAATACATAACAGAACATGAGCAAATCTCCCTGTGTGGTTGTGTTAACTGATGCAGCAGCAAGATCTGGAAAAATGTGCATCTTCCTAGAGATATGAGGTTATACATATAGTGCAGCTCCTGGAATATTTGCGGCAAAGACAATTAAACATTTTACCTTAGTTTACTGTTGCAATGGTGGCATCGGAAGCAGGACTTATGAAAATTCTGCTTGTCTGCCACTAGGCACTCCATTGGATAAACTGTCTTTTGACAAAGTGTACATATTTCCTTGTCTTGGAGCAGCAGCTTCTAAAAATAAAAATTTACAAAGCCTTCTGTAGTGTTATCTTCAGTCATATTGTAAAAACATAACAAAACAAAAACACATATTAACTGGCCATGCGGTTAAAGTAGAAAAGCTCTAAGACTACTATCCTTATGATGTTTCTCTGGACAGAGACTAACCTATCATTAGGTTTAAGGGTCTGGTAGGATGGTCTATATTACTCTAGTGCTTCTACCATTGATAGATTGTACGAGTAGACATTTATGATTTAAAAAAATACATGAGTAAAATATGTTCATTAGACATATAAGTACATTACAAACATATATATGTGCATATATATGAGTATATTTTATATATATATAAACACACACACATATATATATAAAATACTCAGCAATGGGGAGCTCTGAGATAACCTACCATTCTAGATAATTGAGTTTTCACTATATATAAAGGCTTGCACCCAAGGTGGTCAAAAGTTTTTACTTCTTAAAGCATTTTAGATAGATCTTTCTGAAATACATACATATGTTTTTTAAGCCAAGGATATTGTATTTGCTTCAATATTTTCTTGATGACTTAGAGTTGACTGTAAGATACCAACTCTTAACTGTAATGCAATGAGACTCCTGAATACATTAAAATGCTCGGGGTCATCTGTCCTCAATCTAACTGGCTTTAGATTGTGGAGCTTTTTGGATTCTCGCATCACTGCTTATATAGTTTTCCTACATCTTTTCTTGCTCTTCTAAAGCACCTATGCTCACTTCCTGTGGCTTTCATGTAAATGTTAGCCTCTATGAATAATAGTGGTTCTATTACTAACCAGTGTTTGTATAGTGGTTTAAAACTAACACAGAACTTTCACTTCAGAATTGCTTTTTGTCCTCACAGTGATCCTGTGAGAATGACTAAGCTTTGGTATTAGTTATTTATAAGAGAAAATATGCTCAGGGTCCATTATACAAATAATTATATTTACTTTAGTGCCTAGATGGTCAATCTGGGCCACTGAGTGAACTCTTTTGCTTATTTGGTTCTAGTAGAGGACACATTTTTATGTTTATCACAAGTTTCTTTGTATGTTCTATGTGTTTTTGAGCTATCTTAACAGAAGCTGAGCATTTGAAATTAATTAGACAGTTTTGCTTAATTATGCCACAAGCAAGCACATTAAGAACCATATTAACCTGATAAACTAGACACATATGTTGCAAATATGATGGAGGCATAATTATTAGTTTCAGCAGTTTTTATTTTTAAGCTTGCTGTTTCTTTCCATCTGTCTAAAAGAATGGACTAAACTAATGATGCACATTAATTATATAAAGTTCTTTTATCATGAAGCCTCATTAACTGCAAGAAGTAGGGAAATGAGCTGTTCTTTGATGTCAAAAATCATGTACTAATTTCATATGATTTAAACCTCCCTCCTTCCAAATAAAATCAAAATTTTAAAATGTATTGTTTACGCTCATTTGTGAATGAGGTTGATTGAGCAGTGATTTACTTTTTAGAAAAGTGAAAAAATCAGTTATAAAAAAATGTGGCATCAGAGAAAACTAACTCTATCCAACTCAGTAGCAATAGTTGAATATATAAAAGGTCTAATTCCACACCCACACTTTTGTCAGAGATACAGATCAATAAAAATACTAAAGCACACATGAAGAACGTAAACTGTGTCTCAGACTTCTATCAGTCTGTATTGAACTCAATGCAAATATCATTTAAACCTGGCAGTTAAAAATATGTCAATATTTGGTCAAGGGATATTATTTATTATTTAGAATAATTGCATGAAATTAAATTATTGCTATACCTGTTGCTTTATCCAAAGCCTTATTTACCTTGACAAATATGTCCCAGTAATTTGTATAATAGTATTTGTTATTCTCACACAGTGCAAGTACATCATACTATATGCTTTTGTGAAAAGAACATTGTAAAAGCAAGCATATAAAGGGTATATAAGCATACATGGGAAGCTGTTAGTTTTAGGTTATATTGTTTGGTTGTTTCCACACACTCTTTTTAACTGCACATCATTTTGGCTATGGAACACATGCCTTTAAATGGTTAATCTTCTTTAACACATTGCAAGCTCATTTACCACTTATAAATGCAGATTCCTCTTGGAAGGTGGTTCTCATCTCAGTTGCAGAAGCATCTGAGGTTGCATATCCCAGGCTTTTAAAAACTCTTCCACTCTCCTGCCACGTCTTTTGAAAATTTTTTCTGACTTCTTTAGGTGAATCAGAAATATCTAAAATATGTCCAGCAATGACATCCTCATAGGTTGGTGGGGCATGCTTGAAGTCACAGCCAGATTTGCCAGCTTCTGAGCTATGTGATGAAGACGTTTTCATCTTTGACTCAACAATTTGACTCTCAAATGCATCCATGCCTGAGAAATGTTCACTTAGAGACCTTGTTTCAGAGCAGATCCTGGGCTGCTTAACAGGAATCTTTTCTTGCAGCTCTCTAGGATGTTTGCAAGAAAAGTCTGTAAAACTCGTGTTTCCTAAAGATGTTAATCCAAATTCCTCCTTACAAAATGTATGACTTTCTTGTTGTATATTATGGTTTGTTTCTCCATTTGCATAAACTCTTCTATTTGACTTTGCTTCAGAAACTGGGCCATGCTCAAATTCCCTGAACCATCTGTTTATTTCATTTTCACGGTCATTCACGAAATTTTCAGCCATTTGAACAGTTCGGTTGGCCGCTTCATATCTCTGTGTGTGCTCTGACAGGCGAGGAGGCACTTCGACCTTGCGGATGATTTCAACTGCATCATAACTTTCAGCGTCGGGCACTATGTGATCAGTGGAATTTAGTTCATCGTTATGAACATAAGTAGCCCTCTTCTCCACTTTCCTGATTTCCTCTTGAGCTTCGACAGATTCTCTGAAAGAACCACTAGCAGCATGATTTATATTTACTGGTATTGTGATTGTAGGTGGAGAGTCCCTACCACGAGTTTCTATCTTAATTTGACGACGAAGTGTTGCAGGAGACATGATGATTTCAGACCTCTTCTCTACAATTGGAACTGGGGTTACTGCTGGACATGGGATGGCCCCTTTGGATAACTTTGCAGTGGTGTCTTTGAGTCTGACAAGTTGTTCAGAGCGACTCCTGGGTGGAGAAGGGGAAGTGTTTGCTCTGTGAATTTCAGATGTTTGCGACATGGGCCTTCTTGGTGGGGGTTCAACATAACTGTCCTTTTTAGAGGACTGAGAAAGCTCGTCCTTAGTAGGGTTTTCTGTTCGTCGGGCAGTAGATTCTATTGTGATAAAAGTTGGTGACGGTGGGCGTGATTTTAAAGAGGGAGGAGGCATGTTGCTATCATTGAGTTTAATTTCCTGATGGGTTTTCACGTGACTATGAACAGTTGCTTCATGATGAGCTGCTATTTGGTGCTGTACTGTTTTCTCTTTGGCAATTTTATTTTCTTTCTGTTCACTATTTTTATTGCTGCTGACATGAACATTAGATACTTTGGATGATGTTTCATCAAGACTAGTGGGTTTATTTCCCGGTTTTCCTGTTTTGGAGGACATCATGGCTGTCTGAATTATATGTTCACAGGACACAAGCATATCTTCCGCTTGAGTTTTAATATGTGTTATTTCTTCTTTTACTTTTTCTAAATTATTCTCCATGGCAATGTGAACTGCATATTCTCTCTTTTCTTCACTTATCAGCCATCCTGGGATAGTATTTAACAGTGTCTGAAATGTTTTAAGGCCACTTTTATTTGGCTCTGCTTCAAACTGTTTTACTCTCGACAAAATCTGTTGTAGTTCTTCACGTTTTCTCAAGAATTCCACTATATTTACGGCACATTTTCCACCATCCTGCTGGGATTCTTTCACAGAGGAAAAGAAAGATTTGTTCTGTGTAATCTCTTGCTTTGAATCTTTAGTATTAGAGAAGACTTGTTTCTGTTGTATGCCCTTGACTTCGAGACATTTTTCTTCCTGCAGACTATTACGTGACTGGGGCAATTTTTTATGTTCAGCTTTACTTTCAGAGGTCTGTATTTGTGTTTGTTGAAAATTCTGAGTCTGTGAATCAAGATGTGCATCAATAACCTTTTGCTTGACGACCTTTGGTGCTGATTTATTCTTCAGATGTTCTTGTTTTCTTTCAGTTATTAATCTCTCTTCTTTTCGACCAATCATTGATGGTCCCTGATTTTTTTCTTGACTTCCGGGAAGTTTCCCTCTGTCAGATCCCCTAAATTCTCTTTGCTTCCCAGGAACTATCTTGAGCTTATCTTCATGTTTCTTCTGTATGGATTCTGTAGGCAATTGTATTGTCACTCTTTTCTCCTTCTTAGGTAACTGATAATGTCTTTCAGCCAGAGATTGCTTATGACTACATTCAGTGCTTGCTTCAGTTTTCTTGGTTTCCAGATATTGTTGTTTGGTAAAGGTTTGAACATCTATCTCAGATTGCTGTTTATGACTTTCATAGCTGTGATCTGTTTCATTTAATGTATGATCTAGAGTTGGAAGTTTGATGGTTTTAACTTTGAAATTTGGGGAAACTGGTTTGCTTTGGGGCAAGTGCAACTGCTCCAAATACTTCTTCTGTTGTGTTTGTTGGGTACTACATTCTTGGTGACTTTGTTTAATTTCGCAAGCTGATTTGGATTGCATAATGTCCCTTGAGCTTTGTAAAACTTCCTTTTTCATCTTATCTTTGTCTTCTGAGGCTGCTAAACCATGGTGGAGCCTCTTGGCAGCGACTGTTACTGGCGATGTTGTGGAGAGTTGGTTATCAGAACACACTCCTAGTATCCGAGCATTACTTTGAGAGCCTGGGCTGGGTTGAACCACGGTGCATTCTGAATCAATTCCAGATAGGGAAACCTCCTCACTGGTTTTTCGTAATGGCATTTCCTTTTCCACCTCTGTTATGTGTTGATTTTGGCTTTGAGTTTTAACAATGTTGTAGTAAGAACTCTCCTGTTTCTGTTTTTCAATTTCTTCTTTTTGTTGTCTATATTTTTCTTCAGCAATCATTAAAGGTGTCTTAAATTTTCTCATATAAGGTTTTGGACTTTGTTGTCCTGAACTCTCTGGAAATGAATGAGATTTTATAAGAGGTGCAATCTGTTTTTTCTTGGGTGCTGAAGTTCCTAGAACTGTGTGTGAGAGACAGTTTGCAGAGTCAATAGATAATTGTTTTCTTTCATCAAGACTCTTACTAATAACATTCTGCTTTGTCTCTGTGTATTCACTGCTGGTCGTCACCATTACTTTTTTCTGATCCTTTGAGGTAGTAATTTGACATTCCATATCTGACAGGGAGGTTGCCAATTCAACTTTGGGAGAAAAATCGTTCTTATTATCTTTTATATGCTTGAGAAGTTTGGGTTTGGGCAATGTGGGAGGTGGCAACACACCTGATTTTCCTGTTATGATTTTAGCCTGAGAATTCTGAGAGTTCGAGGCTTCTTTTTGGGAATATTGTTGCATGAGGGCTCCACTGTGCTTTTCCGGAGCAGAGGAGGAAAGGAGATGTGCTGGTTTTTGAGATGAAGTTGGAGGAGGAGGAGGCGGCAGAAACATCGATGGACTTTCTCTTTCAGATTTCTCATCTACTGGAGGTGGAGGAAGAGGGAGGCCTGGAAAACTTTCAAATTCAGCGTTTATCTTCTCTGTGGACAGTGAGGGAAGACACCCATTTTTTTCAGGAAACATCATTAAAGGAGGTGGAGGAGGAAGAGGAAATTCAATTTCAGATGATGCATTAGAAGGTGGTGGAGGAGGTGGAGATGGAGGTGGAAGGGGGAACTCACTTTCTTTTACATTATTCTCAGGGTTAAAGTTGATTGGATTCAAGGACCTTTCCATTGCCATTTTTAAGTCTGTGGAAGTATTTGTTTTCATTAGAAAGTCCTGGCTTTTCAAGTGAACATCAGTCTCCTGCTTTTTGTTGGTTGCCTTAAATGTATTGTGACTTTTTTCAGAGACTTTCACTTCCGTTACATTGGATGTGTCTTGCTCTACAGGCAAAGGCTGCCACATTGGCTGAAGGTTTATATTCTTTTTCTTTATGTCCTTATTAGAATATTTTGTTTCTTGCTTTAACAAAGTTTGCTTCTGAAAGTCCCCTGAAAGGTCGTAAGTTCCTCCAACCGGCATGCTGACTGGATGCTGGGTGGGACTGGGCTTGCAGCTTTGTGTATCAGTTAATATTTTAATATTTTTGGTCTTTTTAGGACTCTTTATATGAAAACCCTCCGTTTTCTGGTGGTCATTTCTCAGTTCATATGTCTGCTGCTTTCCAACAGTTTTATCAGCAGATTGGATGGAATTAAAGACATCATCCTTCTTCAGCTCTCTCACTGCCCCGTCTGATTCTTTAGTTGTTAGATTATTCTTAACTGACACAGTTGAAGTTAATTGTCTGCTCATATATTCATCTCTAAGATGCTGTTCTCCTGTGATATCAGTCCAGACACCCATTTTGTCTCCTGATTCCAAAACATTTTTAATAGATTTACGGTGTGAATTAGATAGTCTTCTAAGGCTTTTCTCCAGAGCATCATTGCTTTGTTCACGATCTATGACAATCTTTACAGTGCCTCTGGGGGCTTTTGGATGATTAACCTCAGTTCTTTCTTCTACTAAATTGCCATGACAAGATTTCCCCATAGTTTGACTGAGAGTATCTGCTGCCCCTTGCCACTTGGCTGCTGGCTCAAATGGTCCTGGCTTTGGCTGAAGAAGACTATTTTTGTTCCTCTGGACAGCAACCTGATGAATATCTGTTTTCTGCTCTCCTGAGGATCCTGCCATCACAGCTTGAGCATCTTTTTTGATTACACCTTCTTTACGTACCTCTTTGAAACTTCTTTGTGCTTCTTTCAAAGACCTTAGTGATGTTTCCAGGTCATCTTTGAGAAGCTCCTTTTTCAGAATTTCTGTCTTTGTATTTGTAGCTTTTTCAAGGCATTCAATAGCTTTCTCAATATCACCAGGGATGGCATCAGGCTGTTTAGATTCTTTCCATCGATGGCTTGATTCTTTAACTGACTTGAGTGTGGCTAGCATGTTACCTTTTATAATTTCTTCTGTTTTGGTCACTGTTTTCTGATTTACAGCCTGGCTGAGGGAATTGAGGGTTGATGTCAAATCACCTTTTATAATCTCTTCTTTGGGTATCTTACCAAATGTACTCTGAGGTTCGGTCATAAAAACCTTAACTGTGTTATGCACATCTCCAGGGATGATGTCAGTTTCAGTAACAGTACGTTCAACCAGAGACTGCCTTTTCTTCAGTAACAGTTTTGTACCTTCAACATCACCACCAATGATTTCTTTCTCTCCTTCTTGTTTCTTAGCTATCAGTGTTTCATTTGACTCTGTGTGGAGTTGTTTCAGATAATCCAAAGCTCCAGCTTCTATGCAGGTTGTGAAAAACTGAACATTTCCTCTTTCAGAGGCATCAATTTTAGCCCTTTCAGATATTTTATTGTTTGATGTGGAAGACAATAAATTATGAATGGTACGGCTGACATCACCCCCTATTATTTCTTCACGCTCAATTGTGTCACCATCATTTTCATGAAGAAGACAATAGATAGTCATGTTAATATCTCCTTTTTCATCTTCCTGAATTAAGATGCCTTTCTTCACAGATCTTTCCTCAGAGAACAGGTTTTTTATTGCTTGTTGTACATCACCTTTCACTATCTCTTCTTTTTCAGCATGAAATTCAGTTGATCTGTTTAATAATTGAGTTTTAGTCAAATTAACATTTCCCTTCTCTTCTTCCCTAACCAAAATCTCTCTTTTAGTACAGTCCCTTTTGGAAAGTAGGTTCATCATTATATTTCTGAGATCAGCCCTGATAATTTCTTCTTTCTGTATCTCAGGAGATGCTTGGTTCATTAGCTTGTATTTTGCCATTCGAACATCCCCAACTTCATCAGCTTCAATGATGATTCCAGGAGCCTGGATAACTTTTTGAGAGTAGAGATCTTCTAAGGTTTCTTTAATGCTCTTGCCAATAATTTCTATCTTTTCTACTCTAGTTTCATTAAATTCATGAAGTGGTGTTGTTTCAAAGAGCCATGTAGTTGTTTTGACATCAGAAGGAGGGGGTTGCTCCTTGGTCATTTTTGTGATACCTTTATGTGCTTCCATAATAGAATCGAAAGTTTGATTTTCAAAAAGCCACACAGCCTGCTTAACATCACCTTTCTGCACATCTTCCTGAGTGACTGTCTTGATATTTTCGTATTCTAACCCTTCTCCTCTCAGTTCACCCATAGTGTGGGTTTCAAATAGCCAAGTAGATGTTTTAACATTGCCCTTTTGTATTTCATTGACGCTTACTGTTCGTATATAGTTATTCTTATCACAATTTTCAGACTCAAAGAATTGTTTACTTGTCTTTACATTGCCACCTTGTATATGGTCAATACTGGGCATAATATTATGTGATTCTTCAGAAATCTGATCCAGTGGCTGAGTTTCAAATCTGTATCTGACAGAACTAACATCTCCCTTCTGAATGTCTTCTTGTGTGACAGATTTAATAACATACACAGTTTCTGATTTATTAATAGAGTCTAATGGCTTTGTTTCAAAAAGCCACCTTGTTCCTCGCACATCTCCATGAATGACCTCTTCTTTTTTAACTGTGGTCACTTCATGATAGGATCCTTCTCGGTCTTGAATTGCATACAGCGGCTGGGTTTCAAAGAGCATTCTGTAGCTTTTTACATCACCCTGTATTACTTCTTCAGTAATTGTTTTCTTGGTGCTGATATAGTCAGATTCTTCTTTAATCTCATCTAAAGAAAAAGTCTCAAAAATAAAGCACCCCTTTCTTACATCCCCACCTTGTATGTCTGTCACCGTCTTAACACATTCATCACCTTCTTGGCTTTCTTTTATCTTATCAATTGGTTGGTTTTCAAAAAGCCACCTACAATTTAAAACATTGCCTTTCTGAATATCTTCAGTTTTTAAGGTTTTGATCTTTTTCAAAACTTCCTCTGAACAGGAACTTATAGAATCTAAGGACTGATTTTCAAATTTATACCTCATGCTGGAAACATCTCCAGCTTGTATATCCATTTCAACAGGCTTGATTTCCTTCACTTCTTCTCCTTGTATGCTGTCCAAATTTTCTGTCTCAAAAAGAAAACATGCTGTACGAACATCCCCACCTTGGATCTCCTCCTGTTTTACAGTTTGCAATTTGACTGTTGTTCCAGAGTCATCTTTTATGGTATCAAGTGGCTGAGTTTCAAAGAGCCAAGTACAGGTTCTGACATCTCCCTTATGAATTTCTTCACTGCTGGTCATTAACGAAACTTTTTCATAAAGAGACTCCATTGGCTGGGTCTCAAAAAGCCATTTACAGGTTTTGACATCCCCTTTAACAATATCTCTAGTTTGTTCAGTTTTACTTTCTGTTTCTCCCACATCACTAAAATATTTAATTGAATCAAGAGGTTGGGTTTCAAACAACCATTTGGCAGATTTCACATTTCCAGTCTGTATTTCTTGGGCAGATATTCCTCTAATTATTTGAAATTTATGAAGGCTTTCATCAAATTGGTCAATGGGCCTTGTTTCAAAAAGCCACCTACAGCTTCTTACATCGCCTCTTACGATTTCTTCTTGCTGGACTGTCTTTACTTGATGGTATTTTCCAAGCGGATCTTGAATGGCATAGAGTGGTGTTGTCTCAAAGAGAGATTTATTTAACTCTACAGCACCTCTTGTGACCCCTTCCACCTCTATTTTATGTGATGCATCAAATTTAATTAAATTGTTTGATTCAAAGATATGTGTGTAATTCTTCACATCTCCTCTGTCAACTTCTTCAAGTTTCACTGTTCGCGTGTACTCCTTTTTATCTTTTCTAATGTCTTCCAGAGGTTGGGTTTCAAAAATCCATTTTTGATGCCTAACATCCCCTTTTTCCTCTTCAGAGGCAGTGATTTTTTGAAGCTTTCCTATATCAGGACTGTCTTTTAATGCCTCAATTGGAAGTGTTTCAAATAGATGCTTAGTAGTTTGTACATCACCCCCTATTATCTCCTCACGTTGTAGAGGATCTGCATCAGGAACTTCTTTTAGAATGTCTAATGGCTGTGTTTCAAACATCCAACACTTTCTGGAGACATCTGTACCTATTATTTTTTCCTTTTCAATGATGACCTCTTCTGACTCTTTGATTTTCTCCAAAGGTTGGGTTTCAAATAACCACTTTGCCTTACTCACCCCACCTTTGACATTTTCTTCCATGGATATTCCTCGGACAACTTTAATTTCTGTGATATCTTTGTTAATTGTGTCCAACGGCTGTGTTTCAAACATCCACCGTGCTGTTCTTACATCTCCCTTTTCAACATCTTCCCTGTGAACAGTTTTAATTTCCAGCATTTGGCCCGAACCATCTCTGATAACATATAATGGTTGAGTTTCGAAACATTTTATACTTCTCTTAACATTTCCCTTAATTTCTTTGAGCTCAGACCTAAGCTGCAGTAAGTGAACCTCATCCACTGAATGAAGCTGTCCAAGTTGATCTAGATGTTGAGTTTCAAACATGTATCTCACAGTCTTGACATCCCCGCCAGTTATGTCCTTACTGATAGTTACCACTGATTCTTCTTGACTTTGATGCATTTTATTCATTGAGTCCAGTGGCCTTGTTTCAAACATCCACCGAGCTGTGCAGACATCTCCTCTGGCTAGCTCAGGAATTTTCTCTGCATTTTCTACAGTGTTAGAAGAATGAGCCCCAAGTGTGTCGATGGGTTGGGTTTCAAACATCCATGTGGTATATTTCACATCGCCACCAGCAATGATTTCTTGATCAGCAATGCCCCTGGAAATGTCACCTTCATCAGGAGAGCCATTGTTAATGGAATCCAATGGTTGATTCTCAAAGATCCATCTAATGGACTGCACCTCTCCCTTCAGAATTTCATCCCATTCCAAGTATTCTCTTTCTGAGTTCAGATCTTTTTGAGAACTGTCATTTGTGTTTTCAAAAACATACCGGGCTTGTTGCACATCTGCTGAGACTGAACTCCCTGAGTTCATTTGGCTAGAAACAATCTCAGAAACCTCACTGATATAATCTTTTTCTAAGTTTTTTCTTAACTCAGGATGGATGTGTTTATATAAACGGTTTAATTCATACAAATTTCTTTGCTTGGAATATACATCTTTGGGCACTGGTAGTCTTCTACGAGGACTGGGCAGTTCAGGGGACTGGGAAAATGCTGTCACATCTACTGAAGTTTGAAGTACGTCAGGTGGGGGAGGAGGAAATTCTTCTGTCATTCCTGAAGAAGTAGCATTAATTTGTGCCAGAGTTGAGGAAGTGACACTGTGATCACTACATCTTGTAGTTGATGTTTCCTGCCTCTGGCTGGTTGAAATGCAAGAAGTGGAAGAGGTACTCACAACTGATGATGGCTTTAAAGTCTCTTCATATTCACTTTCAATCTTTAGGGGAGAGAAAATCAAATCTTATAACGGTGAGTGTAGTGGCAGAGGCTTCCTAGGCACTGCCCTTCATTGGTCTGTAACCTGGACCCTCCTATGATATCTCCATTGGGAACAATATGTGATATACTCATTTAAAGACCAACTTAGGAATAATAGTCAATATTTGTCACTATCTGTCCTATAATCCATTTTTACTTGTAAAGTTATATTTGCTATTCAATGCAACAAGTACTCAATATTTTAAAATTTACACATAATCGTGATTTTTTTTCCCTTTACTTAATGTGGTATGCAGAGTAATCTAGAGGGAAACAGTAAAAGTCTTAAAGTACTTTTGAGGGTTTTTTCATTTTCCTTGGAATTTAAAACAGAACAGAGTAAGCATCTGGCATTTAAAATTTATTTAATTACTTTAATGTTAATTATTAGACTTTAGAACATATATAATTTTTTCTTCCCTTATTTTCCACTAGTGAGAAAAGTTTTTACTCTACCTCCTTTTGCATGCAGGTCAATATTCTCCTTATAGAACTGAATAAATGCTAGTTCAGAATTTTTTTTGTTGAAAAGCCACCTCAAATATTCAATAATTTGAAAATGTTATACATTTAAGCTTGGTCTTACACTTAATATGTTTCTGTGTAAAGAAATGACTTTACCTTAATCTGCTTGGCTGGGGTTGTCATCTCTTTGTCAGAATAAAGGATCTTTTCCTGGGCAGACTTTTCAAACTGCTCTTTTAACAACTTAGTCGAAACCTTTGGAATCTCTTCATCCTCAGGTGTATCAATGACTACAAACAGAAAAACACACCAGGGATACTATGTAATTACTAAAAATTATGTTTAAGAAGAAATTATTGCTGGGCATGGTGGCTCATGCCTGTAATCCCAATACTTTGGGAGACTGAGGTGCGAAGATTACTTGAGCCCAAGGGTGTGAGACCAGCCTGGGCAACATAGCCAGACACTGTCTCTACAGAAATTAACAAAGATAAAATTATAACGCTATGGGAAACTTCTCACAGTGCACATTAAGTAAAAAGATTCAAGGTACAAGCATACATATGGCATTATTTCATTATGTAATTTAGGAATATAGGAAGAACTATAGTAAGACAATACAGGAAGAAAAATGTTGGTTATCTCTGGATTTTCCAAATTTTCTATAAGTATGTTCTACTTTTATGCTCAGGAAAAAATAATAAAATGTATAAAACAAGAAAAGGAAGAAAAATGTTGGTTACCTCTGGATTTTCCAAATTTTCTACAAGTATATTCTACTTTTATGCTCACGAAAAAATAATAAAATGTATAAAACAAGAAAAGGAATTTCAGAAGACCTACTTCCTTAAGCAACAAAACCAAAATAAAGATATAGTCATGTAATCAAGTAAAGTTTTGGTCACAGTTGGCTTAAATGTTTTTTTTTAGCTCTTCAGGGTAGCAAAACCCATTCCATTTTTACAGACAAGGCAAACTATGTCCAGTCTTGTGCAAACTTGCAGAAATTTGGCTGTAGTCTAATCTCATATCTACAGGTTGGAGAGCTGGACTTAATAGTACTTAAATCTGTTATTAAAATTAATTCAGTCTAGATAACAACTCTATTCTCAGGGAGCTTGATAAACATCAAGTTTTACTGTAGGTCCCTGAGGCAAAAAGGAATTCAGAGGTGGTTAGCTTTAGGGTTTAGAATGGATATATCACAGGACTGATGGCCAATAAACTATTTTAGAAACTTATTGCACCTATGACCACAGGCAAAATCTAATTATTTGTAGAAATACTACTCAGCTCTCCCTGGAACCATGAGTCATAGTTACTAAAGTTACTCAGAGGGGAGGATTGTGCTTTGGAAGTCATCCGTTCAAAACCAAACACATCAATAGGAGAACGGAGTAATGGAACGAATAATACCAGACTCTTACCTGTTTCTTGAACATATTGATGAAACTGAGATGCTTGGTTTATTTCCTCGGTGTGCTTTTCAAGATGAGAGACCTGTATTTAAAGATAATTTGAAAATAAATTGTTTATAAGAAGTCAATTATTTTAGTACTACAAATAATACTCTTCATTTTACAGTGATTTTCACCCAAGACTTTAGTGTCCATTGAGAGATGCTAATTAAGCTGCTATCATTTATTTTAATAGATAGATTCGCTTATAAAAGAATATATTTGAATTGACATCCAAAGAGCAATCATACTTTTATAGGGTGCCTATTTTACATTTATTTATTGATTTATTGAGAAGGAGTCTCACACTGTCACCCGGGCTGGAGTGCAACGGCGCGAACTCGGCTCACTGCAACCTCCGCCCCCCGGGTTCATGTGATTCTCCTGCCTCAGCCTCCTGAGTAGCTGGAATTACAGGCACATACCAGCATACTTGGCTAAGTTTTTTTGTATTTTTAGTAGAGACAGGGTTTCACCATGTTGGCCACACTGCTCTAGAACACCTGACCTCATGATCTGCCTGCCTCGGCATCCCAAAGTGTTGGGATTACAGGTGTAAGCCACTGCGCCTGACCCTATTTTACTTTTAAAAGAATTCCAACTTGAAAGTGGAGAAAGAAACACTGATAGGTATTGATACTAGATACATGAGTGACAATAAATGCAAATGCTTACAACAAAGTCATAATTTCCATACAGTCCTGGAAACTGTTTGAAAGTACTGCCTTTCTAAATAATTACCATTTCTGTTCCATGAACATCAATTTTCTGTACTTTGGACCCTTCTTCTTCATTTCTTGCCATTTCCTGGCCGCTTCTTGAAGTGCCAACCTGGCTGCTATGAATTGCCTCCTGAAAGCAAACAGACAGACAGACAATGCCTTAAGAAAAGTAAAAATTTTAACTTTTTTTATTTGTGCAATTTCAGTGACAATTTCTGAAAAAAAATGAGATTCTTTAGTATATTAGTTTTCTTGGCTGCTATAACAGATTACCACAAGTTTAGTGGCTTAAAATGGCATAACCTTAGGATCTTATACTTCTATAGGTCAGAAGCCCTGAATGAGTCTTCCTGGGTGTCGGCAGGTATCAGAAAGTGTGCATTCTGTTCTGCAGGCTGGAGGGGACAATCGATTCCCTTGCCTTTTGCAGCTTCTAGAGGCTGCCCACTTTCCTGGGCTAACAGCCCTTGCCTCTATCAGACTGAGAACTTCTCATACTTCCATCTATCTGATACTGTCTTTCACTTTTAAGGACCCTTATGATTACTTTGGACCAACCTAGATAAGCAAATATTATTTCATTGTCATAAACTCGTCTAATTGGCAGCCTTAATTCCATCTACAACTTAATTCTCCTTTGCCATGTAATTTAGTGTATTCACAAATTCTGGGGATTGGGACATAGTTATATCTGGAGACCATTATTCTGCCTGCTACCCTTAGCAAGCAGAAGTGTTAATGATGTCTTACCCAGTATGAGAAAGATGAGCCTGAAAAAATATATATGTATTTTTTGTTGTTGTTTACAAGCCACATTTTTATGTTACAAAAAGACCTACTAGTCTTCAAATTGGCCATCCAGTATGATGACATATCCAGAGTTCAGTTGAAGAATATAACCATTAAATGTAACCAATATAAATTATTATGCTGGTTTATGTCTCCTATCTTCACATGTGGAACTACTCTTAATTTTGGTTAAGTTAGAACAGTTGAACCTGAATGAATTGCAAACTTGGAGCTCCTATTAATTTTGGTGATCCAGTCCTGCTTTTATAATTCTGACAAGTATATGATTGATCGATTGATTGATATGATGAAGCAGTTAGCATACTGCTAAAAATCTTAACATCCAAAAATAAGGATACAGACAGATGACTCTTTACAATAACATGTTTTTGAATGTGCCTGAAGGTGGGACTTCACTTTTATCTTGATATCCAAATGAATAATAAATACTATTTTTGAGATTTGACTTTTAAAAATTTGTCTTAGAATAGAATAGTCAAGTGAGCAAGGGTATATTATCATTATTAATTAAAATAGTATACTAAAACGTTTTTTGCTATAAGTTAAAAAACTTTATACTAGCAAATCCCAATATCTTAAACTAATAATTAGTATAAAATTAATGCCAGTAGATGTATGAGACTTTTTCCCTCAAGGGTATTTGGTATACAGAGTTTAAAATCTCATCAACCAAGGAGCAGTTAGTCATGTAGTTAGAGATGTTATAGTAAAATCTGATCTTATGCTTTTCTAGGAAGGAGAATTAAGAAAAAAAAGTTGAGGCCTTCCTAGCAGTCCTACAAAAAACCAAAGACAAAATATGGACTTACACTTTTAAATGTAGATTGTATCTCGTTAAATTGAAGACCATTGTAATTTTTTTTCCAAGCAGAATGCTTCCTAGGCGTAGTTAATAATCCACATATTTCAAATGATATTTGATAACATGTTTAACACACAGTTTGTGCTAAGGAAAAGTTTACATAACGAATAAGTGAGGAATGCATACATGAATAAGATAGCAAACTTTCATTGATACATTAATTCTATTCAAACACCTACTTGCGAGGAATGTTCTCAAAACTGAGATTAGAACAGTGAACAAAGTGCTTTAGTTTCTTGAGAAGGAGCATAGAAAATGAATAATCCACACTCATTCCTTCAAGTTCAAAGAATCAGAATTCCATATAAAAAGATGCCTTGCATAATCAAGTTTTATTTGAGGCTACCAATAGTATTATGCTGGAGAGAGCAATAACAATCATTGATAACTGCAGATATAAAAAAAATGCATGGGCACTAATAACAGCTCTTTACATCTGTGACAAGTCTTTCCATCTATTAGGCATATAATGGGAATATTCTATGGCTTTCTGATGCACACACTGAGAAATAGGAAGTACCAATTAAACAGACAGTGAAGTAGCAAAGGAGAATGTGCACCTGATCAGAACCGAGGTCCCTATAAGGGGCACCGTGATCATTTCTATAGAATCATGTCTCCGCCTAGAGGCCTACATGTCCGCTGAGCCCTGGGGATGTGCTTTATTTGGCCCACACAGTGATTTTAAAGTTTCGAATTAGGTAACATCTACAAAAATAAAAAATTCTTTCTGCTTTTAAAAACTCTGAAGACATGGTAACACTGTGTTCATATTCTAACATGGCAGAGTCTGGCTTTTAGTTGGGCATATACCTTTTCGTTGGCCACCATCACTATCATTTGCTAATATTTAAGAGCAAGATGACTTAAAAAAAAAAGCAACAAGACTTGTCTGGTACCCATGGAAATTTGAGTTTCAGATACCTGCCACCAATCCGAAAGAGTAGAGTTAGTGACATAAATCTCTGTGTTGAGAAAAATGCAAAATATTTGGAATAGGAAAACTGTAAATAAATGTAATTTTGACATATATTTTAAAAGTTATTTTCTGGGACAAACACTTATAGTTAATGTGTATCTACTTGAGTAAAAACAATCTATGCCTATCATCTGTAAATATATTTTCTTGTAGGAGATGACACAAAATAAACAGTACAAATGTACATAATTTTGTTTAAAGTCGTAAGTTTCTACTTCAGCATTTATGTGCTATTTCCAAATAGAACTGTAATTGCCACACTAGTTTGGTATGTTAGCATCAATGCATCAATTTTACTGCCCCCTGGTTGCTGTAACTTACATAAAATATTCCTTAAAATATCCCAAGCTTTTGTTTCTACCATTTACTGTTTCATATTTTGCAACTAGTTTAGTTTGGATTTAAAATCTGACTTTCTAATTGTTGGTGTCTATAGAGCATAGGGTTAGGTAGAAAGCTGGATCATCGTAATGCTCAGGCAGAAATCAAATTAAATAAAATGCTATAAACAACTCTGGTCGGGTCACCATGCATAAATTCACACCAATAATTCATAAAATCGGTTGCTGAAAATTAAATTTAAATATAGACCAGTCTGCAAGAGACAAATGCTATTTTGTTCACAGGTCAATTAACCAGTAGTCAGGAATGGGAGATTAGTCCTAACTGTCTCCTTTACTAGGTATGTTGTAATCTTGGGAAAATCATGAAATCACACTTAAACTCAGGTCTTTCATCTCATGAGGCATTAAAGGAAAGAAAAAGAGATAATCTATATGCTCTAACTTTGAAATCTAAAAAAGAAAATGCAGTACAACAGCAAGACAATCCTATGGTGTTTGCATAGCTCACATCAGTCTGATGTCAGCTTATGTATAACCAACTACATCACAAAAATCTATTGTTGATATGCACATCTTCTAAGGAGATTTCTCCTGCACAGGAAGCAGTTCGTATCCTGCCTATTCAACTTTTCATTCTTATATAATTATAGGGAAAGACATTGTAAATTTCCCAATAAAATTGCAAACTCATTCTAGTGCAGTGAGTAAGGAAAAAGGACAGGCTTTAAAAAAACTTTTTTTTTTATGGCGACTCACTATTATTGTGATTCTTGGAAGTATATCCAATAGAAAAACACATGGGGAAAGATTGGCAGAATAGTAGATGGTAACTGTCTCACTAGAGTGGAAAAAACAGAAGTTCATGTTCAATGCCAGTAATACGGCATTTTTACTAATCTCATTTCTAATAAAACTAGAAAAAGTTATGATATGTTAATATTATTTCCATCTTTGTCAAACAGACATAAACAATACCAAAAAGAGGCTGTTTATCTGAGCAAAAATGTCAGTGGATTCAAGCTTTGAAAGAATAATCAGTTCATTTTTTCTTTTAGGTGACGAGCATAACAATTTGTGGGTGACCATTGTGTTTGTCTGGATTTAGATATATTAAAATTCAAACACTGAATTTTTTCCTTTTGCCCTGAGGTTTCTCTTTTTATTTTTATTAATTTTCTCTTAAAAATTACAATATGCAACTTGACATCTCTAAGGTGTGAGCTTTATGTAAAGGCTTTTCCACATTCATCATACCCTCTTAAAGACTTAGCTCAAAAATTACTTTCTTTTTGAAACCTTTCCTGACTTCTATACGGGGTGCACTATTCTTGCTTTTTCTATTCCTGTGATATGAGCACACATCTGTATTATCTACCTATCACATTTCATAGTCGTCATTTGCTAATATGATCCTCTCCTTTAACCGAACTGTATCTATCACATGCATCCTCAAATCCCAATGATTAGCTTCCAGGCACACAGTAGATATCCAATAAAATGTCAAGGAGTAAATACATGGGCAAATACAGTAGTCACTTTTTTTAGTAGTGTGAAAATTTTATACTTTTTAATCTGCTTTCAAAATTGAGATTCCAAATTCTTCCACGTAAACTAATTTTTTTGTTGTTGTCATTTTGGTTGGTCATCCCTTTGACACTAGCAATAATATATCAATCGCTTCACAAAGTGCACTCAGAAAGAGGAGTCTCTTCACAGATGTTCATAGATGTGATCAGAACATCTATGGAAAAATATGTGCAGTGCTGTGATACTGTAAAGGGTAGCTGACACCATCAGAGCGAGGAGAAGTCTGTACCAAGAAAGCAATAAATACACTAGAAGCCCGGATCCCACCATTATGCAATATATCCATGTAACAAACATGCACATGTACCCTCCCGAAACTAAAATAAAAAATCTGTATACAAAGAGAGCAAACACATACACAGAGGTAAGGATTCTTTCAACATAGGAAAAGAAAAAGATATTCATGATGCTAAACAAACTAGTTTCTACGTTTTTTGTGAATTGTTATTCACTGAGTTAACGGATTTGACATGTTGTCAAGGATCATGTAGAAACTGCAGTGGGATGCACTGGGCAGAATTACTACGACATTGAATAACTATGTTGAGATATTTATGATGACACTGAAAGACAATTATTTATCCTCATTTTTTATTTATAAAAATAGGAAAATAACATTAAGGGAAAAGAAGAGTTAAGGCAATTCCAAGTCCTAATTCTTTGTGTGACTCAATATACTCAGAAGTAAAGCTCCAGTTTTACTTAATTCAATAGTAACTCTGCCTAAAGTTATGGGAGTATGCTAGTTGGATTATTAGCTCTTAAACTGATAATGTTAAAACATTCAAAACATTTTGATGTAGTGACTTTTTTCTTTGAAAGCACTAAATTTTTAAATAAGAGTGACCTTGTAGAGCTTCACTCTTGCATTTATTTATTCAGACAACAGTTATTGAACATTGGCTATCTCAATGGCATTGGGCTAGGCATTGTCAGTATTGTTTAATACATTTCTGTGATAATATCTCTATCTATGCAATATATGTGTGTATATATATATAATTAATGATATAAAAAGGCTCAGTTAGCTTGAAATTCCCTTGAAACAAGAATGCCAAATATATACCAAAGCATGAATTATGCAGATTTATTGCATAAATTTCTGAGAGATGTGTTATCATTCCATTAATTTTAACTCTTCTTTGACTCAAAACAATTATGCTTTGGTGATATTTAGCTAGAAAGAGCAAAGAATCATTTTTAATAAAGAAAATAATTGGTTTAAAAGTACAAAATTTTGCTGTCAAAAAAGGGAGGATTCTGAATAAGCAATGCTAGTTTTGGCTGCTAGAACTCTGACTGTCTGCTCCTGCTCTAAAAGTATTATTTATAGAGCTGTATTCCAGAGGCCCAAAATGCTGAAGATTCATAAAAAGAACATATAAAAGATGCACTCTCAACTGAGTCATCAAACATATTAGTCACATAAATAACAATATTTATTTTACAAACTAAAAATGCAGCTTACATAAAGACATTCAATTCACAATAAAGAATGCATTTCAGAAGTTTTGTGTAGATATATATTAAAGATATATATGTATATAATATTTCAATCCAACAGAGACACAAAGCATCTTAAAACCAGAGACACTAGGATATAAATAAACATAAATGTCCAACAAGAGGCTGAAACTTAGAGTCTTACAGGGAAGTGAAATTACAGATAAAAAGTTTACAAAAAGAATAAAATATTCTAAAGAAAAAGAAAAACAGAGGTAACATGTGTCCTATGCTAACTAATACCAACGAAAATCGAGAAACAGAACCCTACCTCTTGATTACCATCCCTTCCTCACCAATATCCAACTGATTTCTATGTCCTACCGATGCTATCTATTGCTATTTAAATGACCCTTGAGTCTGTGCCCTCTTTACCCTAGAACTTCAGACCCATTTAAGTCCTCATATATTTAATCTGGACTATTTCAGTAGTCTCCTAATTTATCTTCTTCCATTTCACCTTAACTTGCTTTGTTTCAATCTTATACAGCCAGAATAATCTTTGTTAAAGACATATCTATTCATCTTACTCTCCTGTTTAAATTGCTTCAATGGCTCTTGATTGCCTTAGAAGAAAGTAAAAATTCTTTAACATGACATAAAATTTTGTTTATTATCTGGCCTTTGACAAAATCTCCAGCTTTATGCCTCAATTATTCCTCACTACACTCACAAATATATCATGCCGTTTTACCTTTTACAAAAATTGTCCCTTTGCCTAGAATGTATTCTATATGCATGAAAAATTATTTCAGGTTTCACCTGAAGCATTCTCCCTCATCAGATGTCTTTCTTGACCATCTTTCACCTGAACTAAATTTTATCACAACTTCCTGGGGTTCCAATGAGCCTCATTTATATTTTCTATCATAGAATTGGACACATTGCACTTGTAATTATTTGTTCTCAATCTGTCTCTCTAATAGAGTCAGCTCCTTGAGTGCAAAATAATGTCATATACATAATTGAATCTTTTGTGCCTGACATATGGTGGGTGCCTAATGATTATCAGCTGCTTAGAAAAGTAAATAAATCTAAGGCCCAGCCTCTAGAGTCAGCCTTCCTGGGTTAGTATCATATTTGCTCACTTTTCTTGGAAAAGTTACTTAGACCTCCCATGCATCCATTTCTTGGTCAAAAAACCAAATAATATCTGCCTATCTCAGAAGGTTGTTGTGAAGAAATAAGTTAGAATATTTTTTAAAAACCTGGCTCACAAGTGCTACAAATACCAAAGTGTTTGGTATCTTTACTTAACAAATATTTATTGCACACTTGTGTCAGACATTTTCCTAGTAATTCAGGATTTGGTAGTAAGCAAGGCCCTCCAAAAGACTGAGTAAAACTAAAGTTCAGCCACATCAGTGAATTTTACCAGAGAATTTCGTTGTATTAAGTCCAGAAACTAAAGAAGAAGCAAATCTCCCAATATGTACATTTTTTTTTCTCCACCAGAGAAGGTGTAGATTTAGGGGGTTACTCAAAGAGAGAAGGAAAAAGGAGCCTGTATGTATTGTGACACTTCCAAACCATTCTGGCTCCTGACACGTGGAAATATTCTGTAGAGATATAGCCAGAGAGCAGGCTTGTGATCACCTATCCAATTTATTTACATTTCATCTTTCACGAACTCATACTTAGTGAACAGTTTATAATTATTTAATCTATTACACAATTCTTTCCACGATTCTTCTTTGCCTAAAAGATACTGTTGTATGATTCCCATTTTGACAGTAAAAACATTAAGATTTGTAGATAATTTATCTTTATATCAGTCACCGCTCCCAGTTTCAAGAATTGGAGTCTGACTGATTTAAACAGAAAAGAGAATTTATTGAAGAGGCATTGGGTGGCAGGGGTGGAGAGTGCATCTCAAGAAATCTCCAGGAAACTGGAGAATAAAACTCGGAGGGTTTGTATCCAGTAACCGTACAGAATATAGTTGCAGAGACATCTGGTAAACTTACCCTGGTTGCTGCCACCAGCCCCAGACACATTCACTGATAATGCTATCAATAGTGTGTACTGGATGTTGCTTCTGAAATACTTATAAATTTCTTGAAATTGGAGTAATCTCCTGCCACCAGCCATCACCAAAATTGATTATCTATGGTCCCTGCTTCTCATATCACTAACCTCTTATGCAAAGCCTGAGAAGGAGGTGATCAGTATAGTCTTGTTTGCACACCTGGATCCTAGACATTAGGAAAGCTAGGAGAGTGAGTATATGGTATTTGCAGTTTCTCTCATTGGTGGCTGGTTCTACCTCATTGGGTGGTAGAATAGAAAATGGTTTTAATATAAAAAAAAGAAAACTGTCCATTAGCCTTCCTAAGAAATATTATTTATGAATACTGAGATCTTCTTAACCAGATTTATGAATACTGAGATCTTCTTAACCAAATGGAAACCAGTTAAAAGCACAAGAAAAGGGGTGCCACTCATTTTTGACAATACATAATATAGTAGAAAGCACTATCCAAATCTTACTAAAAAAACTGATTTGGGCTTATTTTTTGGTAACGTATGTTCCATGAGATGTTACAAGGACATGTAGGAAGACTTTGAGACAGTGCAGTTTTCCTGTTAAGGGTATCATAAAGAGTTGCTGTTATACTGAATTATACAGACCTCCCTCCCTCTTTCACTGTCCCTCTGAGTCTTTATGGCCATCAGTCCTTTTCACTGGGAGAGATGACATTTTAAATCCTTACATAAAATCCAAATAAGAAGGAAGAAAATTAATAAAACAGATCTGGCTTGGATGTAAGCATTGCAAGGTTATCTGCACAAACATGGCATCACAGGGCAATGATTAATTATGACAAAAAATGGTAACTTGTGTTTTCTTTAAAACAAGGAAAATGAGGAACACTGAAAAGGTAATAATTTGTAATTGCACTAATGAATGTATCTACGAGCAACTAGGGGAGTGAAAAGAGATTGGCGTGGTAGGACTGTTGGGTTATGGCCAAAATTCATTATTGGTTCAAGTAAGAAATCATGTAAATAAGTCATAACTAATTTCAGTCTCAATATCTTCGCTGGTAAACTGCTGGGACAGAGGCTGAGGGAGCACTGAAGGAGACAGGAAGGGCTACCTTTGATCAAGTGTTGTTAAGTCTCGGGAAAAGTAAAGTACAAGGCCCTTTACAGTTGAATAACGTCAAACTTCTTTAAGGTTCTTCCGTGCTAGCATTCTACATGTTGATTTCAAATGAATTTAACCAGTAAAAGTGGTTTAGGGAAGAATGCTATGCAAGTTTTTAAAATATCAAAGATATATCGTGAATATAGTATACTAACTAGAATCCCATCGACAAGATATTTTGAATTAATATTTTTAACACTTAAAGTCAATAAGTGATGCATTCAACATGCATTTGTGAGGTACTTAGCATATAGACTTGATGGTACTATTTCTTATTATCATAAGCCCTTATGTAGAAATGAAAGGCCCACATTTTGAGGAAGGGAAGGAAAAGGAATTCAGGGAAGAAATGAAAACTTCTTTCTTGATCTCAAAAACAACAACAAAAAAGAAACTATGATGGGGGGGTATTTGTTTACAGTGTTAGAATGATGATACAAAGTGTTTATGGTAAAAGATTCACAAAATGAACCCCAGCCTAAAGTATTGACTTAATTGAAGTTCCAACAATCTCTCCCAATGTTTTTAAACACTGCTATATGTTGAATTGCTATTAGATTATTGTAATCTGTACTCTGAGGAAAAAGAATAAATTTCAAATGCTACAGAATGTTGTACCAATATCTCTAGAGGGCACTGATATTCACCTAAGGGTAAGCAAGTTTGACTGAGCTCTTGGCTCCCCATCTGGTATTCATCTAGTGGTAGGTACATAAGGTGTACTGTCCTTCTCAAAGAGTGAGAAATGAAGTGGCCTCCACTCGTTCCTGAAGATGTGAACAATTTCCTCCTTTCCATGCCTAAGTAGATACCCAGGAGCGAAGGATAAAGAACAAGTCCAGGAAAAAGCCCCTAGAAGATGTAACCTTATTCCTTATTCTGTGTCGTTAAGATCTGTGAAGAAGCTAGGCAAAAATGAAGTTGCCCTAACACACGTCTACAATAGCATGGCTGTAAGGACAGAATTTCTTAATGCCTCTTACTTTTCTTAAGGCTTGTGTTCTTCCAGTTTTTTTTTAGCATGATAATTTGTTTGTAATTATGCAAATTAATAACTAAATGAACATCAAAAAGAATAGAGAAGCTTGACTCAATCCAATCATTTTCAAAGACACATGAAGATGGGTTTATTTTGAGAAATACAGACCCAGAAGAAGCAGAAAGAGCTAATAATATCTTCTGTCAAGTACTAACACAAAGCACCCATTTTCATAAAAGTAACTATGTGGAAAAAGCATTTTGCAGATTTCACTAAGTTCTACAAGCATAATGAGTCTATAACATGAATGATTTCTTTTGTTGTTATATCTTTCCTTGATACTGACAAACTAGCAAAATCTAAGAAGTTAAAATTTTGTGGCTTGCCATTTCATTATAGCAATTTGAAAATAGAGTTAATTTAATTAGCATATTAGAATATATTGCCTAAACACTTGAGAATTCTATTTTATGTAACTATACAAAAAGACCTGTTTTTATATTGTTAAGCTAATATGAGCCTTCAGATAGAAGGGGCGATAGAAAAATGTCTCTTCTATTTCAACTTTCCCTAGATGTGCACTCCCTCTGATCAAAGAAAATATAAAATTCCATTATGTCAAAAGATCTGTATTTTACATCTTTATTAACATCAAATACTTTTTGAGATCACCTAATTAAGTATGGAGGAAACTCTTGCTGTGACCTTTTGTCTTTGGGGGAAAGGGTCTAGGTGCCACTTCCTGAACAACTCAGGGCCTTGTGATGAGAACAGCAGCACTCCTTTTTCCCCAAAGCAACCCCAATTTATTTCACTTTAAAGGAGTGAAGGATATATCTGTGAGTGTACATTTATTTTCTAAATGAAATTGAAAATAGGTTCTATAGGAACAAATAGGTTTATAGAAACAGAAGGCCCATGATACTATTAAGAAGAAAATTTGTGGTATTGGTACTTGAATAATTGGGGTAAATGCTATTCCTACAAATCCTATCTTGGAAAATGAGTAAAATGAATCTTAGAAAGAAAAGAAACCAATGATGATTTTTTTTTTTTTTTTTATACTTTAGGGTTTTAGGGTACATGTGCACAATGTGCAGGTTTGTTACATATGATTTTTTAAAAGCAATTGGATCTGTGCTTGCAACTCAGTCTTACTAATGGATATCTGCACTATCCACCGAGGCCCTGACTTCCTGAGAAAAAGGGCCAGGGCACCCTCTACGTGTTAATGTTTCTAACCACCTGCCAAGTCACCAGGAAGATTAGTGTACTTAGTTTTTTTCAGCAAAGTAAAAGAACCCAGCTGAATGGACACACTATACAGACTGCACCATTTCCCCAAGAAGATGTTCTGCAAAAGACACAGGTAGAATGTCTGCCTGTGTCTTCACAGTGTGGATTGGGAATGAGTTTCCCTTTATGATGTTGTACTGGAATGGCCTACCATGTTCTCACAGGGGAGGGAGGAGTGAATCCCTCTACGCATTAGCAGTATAACTCATATACCAATAGATTCTGCAGAAAGAAGCTGAAATGGCTTCTTACAAGTTGCAAAAGGACTGTGACTGAAACTTTATGATCATGCCTCAGCAGACAGTTAGCAATTACCATCAGCTTCATTTGGGACTAGCAGAGGTTGAGAGTTACAGTGTTTGGCTATAATGTAATGTGATTCACGTTAGTAGAACACGGAAGACAGTCTGATTATATTTTATGGGCACACCTTCAATCCCAGGAAAAGTCCACACAGTGGTTTAGTTATGTTAAGATCTAAAAGACTACAGGCAGTTTTACTACATTATTTAATAAGGTTTTTCACTTTATAATTAAATAAAGCCCTGTCTTTCACGAAACAGTATTATTGGTACAGAAATATCAAAGATACAAACCCAAGACACGTTAGATGTATAGGTTGCATCACCCTATGAAAATAAATTTTTAATGAAAGATTGCAAAAAACATTACAATGAAGTAAAGTTTCAGTCTTAATTAATTATTGGTGTATCAATCTAATAAATTTTAAAAAATCCTTTATTTTTGTTATGATTGTTTTATTTACTTTTAATGTTTTAACATATTTTCCTTCAGTTAATTTATATCATTCTATCATTTATTTTATTAGAAAATTTTTTTTGAGACAGCGTCTCACTCTGTCTCCCAGGCTGGAGTGCGGTGGTGTGATCATGGCTTACTGTGGCTTTGAACTCCTGGGCTCAAGCCATCCTTCAACCTCAGCCTCCTGAGTAGCTGGGACTACAAGCACATGCCACCATGCTTGGCTAATTAAAAAATATTTTTTCTTTTGTTGAGATGGGGTTTTGCTATGTTGCCCAGGCTGGTCTCTAACTCCTGGCCTCAAACGATCCTCCCACCTTGGCCTCCCACTTTGGCCTCCCAAAGTGCTGGGATTATAGGCTAGTTTATTTTTAATATTCTAATATATCATATATATGCAGTAACTACTATTTCAATATAGTCTACCACCAGCAAAGGAATTGCCTGAGATTAGGGTATCAGTAAATTGGTTGTTTGGCTGGCTAATATTTATTATTTTCACTATGATTTCTTTAAGCCTTTGCTTTCTCTGGATTCTTCACAGTCTCCTATTCTATTTTTTGACTGCAGTAGTTATCTCAAGAGAAATGTCAACATAAGAAGAAGGTCCCTGCTATCAGAGTGTGAACAGAATGACGTGTGCAGGCAATAAGCCTCAGATCAGAAATCAAGAAGGGAGAGGTCAACCCTGGGATAGCAAATCCTGCCTTATGTTTGTACCATCATAGTCATTGCTGCACGTTAGAATCACCTAGAGAGCTATCAAATACCCCTGCTCCTTGATCATTCTCCAGAACAATTAAATCAATTACCTGGGCTGCCCTGGGATTTCCAGTGTACAACCCAGCATAAAGAGGGCTTAAATGCTCAGAGTTCCCACTGGGATTCCATGCCCCAGCTGAACAAGGAGGATGGTTTGATTCCAAATCTTTGTAGAGTCATGGTAGGGGTAGGAGTTGATGTTTCGGAAGCTTGGAAAAGATGCCCTGTTTCAGGCCCAGAGAGATGTGGGAATCTACAGACAGAGGACTCATCGAAACTTGCTACCACTACATCCCTGTAGCATAACCCAAAGAAGCCTGGGTAGAGTGGGGAGTAGGGCTTTGTGAAGAGTGTGTGGTGCATTTTAGAGAGATCAGTCTCATGCAGGCTTTTATGAGGGCAAGGGAAAAATGAATGGTTTGTTGGGGCTTGAAGAAATGGCTTTTCTATCTTTCCTCTTGAGAAATGCAAGTCCTCATGTGGTTGCTTTGTGTTTTTGCTTTTGTTTTCCACACAGTTGGTCTAGGCAGTTCTAAATGCAGTTAATTTACTTCACAACTTGAGCAAGAATCTTCTTCACAGAATATAATTCTGTTGATTCAATTTCTACAAAAAAGAGCATGGGATCCTGCCACAATCTACAGAGCTATAGGGAAGGTGGATGTGGGTAGGAAGAGAAGAGACACAGATTGAGTAGTAGGAGAAAACCAGCTGCAAAATGGCAAGGAAGCAGCGCCATGGACACAGTTTTGAAAAGTGGTAATAAAATGGGCAATCATGAGCATGGCAAAGATAATTTTGAATGCCAGAGTAGTGAAAGAAAGTCAATTCCTGAAATATGCATCTCCAAACCCCCAATGGGATCTGCGTTTGCATTTCCACTTCTTGCAGAATTGAAAGGAAAACCAAATTACTAGTATAGAGCAAAGCTGATTTGCTGTATGGCATAGTCAGGAACTGAGAAGTCCCATTAATAGATAATTTCAGTCAACTGAATCCTGCATCAACCAGCTCGTGCAGATCTGGCCGTATGAATATTAGTGACAATAACTGGTTGAGGCTATTTTGCTCTATTTAGCAAACTCCTGGTCTTCCAATTCTGCTTGAGCATTAAAAAGTTAATCTTATTGTGTTCTTTTCATCATCAAAGCCCACTCAGCCACAGGCACGAAGAAAGAGCTGTAGAGGATAAATAGATTAAAGGGCCTAGATTTGGAAGGAAAAATTCAGTGAAAGATTTGTTATGAGAATTTTAATTTTTACCAGAGTAAGACTGCTGAATCTAATCTGTCTATGAGCCTTATTTATGTGCCTCTTGAGAACAATGTTTGTGCTATTTTTGTTCTTTGTTTTCTTGAGATCAAGCTGAGACCCTGCTATGATCACTCAGCCTGTGCAAGGTTCATGAGTATTCGCTGGCCTATCTGCGGAAAGGTCTATGTGATTCCACCACCTGTGCCAAATAAAAAGCAATAGTTCTGTGGCAAATACGGGTCCTTATTTCTGAGCATGTTGATCACACACTGGCTTTATTCTATTGAGACCGTTATAGAAATATACTTACCTTCATTGTTCCAACTGCACAAACCAGAAAATGTTACTAGGTAGATTTTTCCTCTACCTTTTCTTTCCCTTCCATACATCAACTAAAACATGCTGAGAAACCACATACGCAACACTCACACTTGTAAGCATTGAAAAAAGTCAACATCCCTTCAACTCTTCCTTTTTCTCTGCTATTCAAACAGCATAGCTTTTCCTCTCCTACCTAATTCAATTTGTATATTAATTATATTGTTTTCCTCTCAGTAGTATCTTGCCACTATACTATAAATAAAGCAGTCTTCAAAGGCAATGCTATGCTATTTATTTGTTCCCACTTAAGAAAACAAATTTTTATTTATTGTGAGGCTCCAACGTACTTATATAGAGTGTTTGAAGCATATTTCTTTCTTGGTCCACCTTATCTTGTCATATATTATAGTCAGGGTTAAACACTTTTTCTTCAAAAGAAGACTTGCTATTATAATTTTTAAAACATGCACTAGAGTTACTGATTACTCCACAATGACATATGCTCAAAACACGTACAGGTATGCTCATTTCAAGCTAATCTTTGGATAACGGAGCTCCTAAAAAACTATAATCTCCCAGGGCTAAAGAATGGAAAAGAAAGCCAAGGTGTGAGGCACAGAATATGATAATCCTTCTTTGTCTTTTTACATATACATTTGTGAATCATATGCTATTTTGAGAATAATTGCCACTTGATTATGTCCCCTCTTGGCTTAAAGATCAATATTTTTAATGATAATAGCTGGGGTTTATTAATCAACTAATATATGCTAGACAATATACTAAAAGATTTATGTGGATATTTTATTCTTAAAATGACCTGTTATTATTTTAGAAGAAATTAAATAGTGCTATGGTTTGAAGGTTTATCCCCTTCAAAATTCATGTTGAAATGTAATTGCCAGCCTGTGCACAGTGGCTCATGACTGTAATTCCAGCACTTTGGGAGGCCAAGTGGGTGGATCACTTGAGCTCAGGAGTTTGAGACCAGTCTGAGAAAAATGGCGAAACCCCATCTCTTAAGAACAAAAACAAAAACAAACATTAGCTGGGCGTGGTGGCATGTGCCTGTGGTCCCAACTACTCAGGAGGCTGAGATGCGGGTATTGCTTGAGCCTGGGAAGTGGGGGTTGCAGTGAGCTGAGATCACACCACTGCACTACCACCTGGGCAACAGAGCAAGACCCTGTCTCAAAATATCAAAAAATGTATTTGCCTTTGTGATAGTATTGGGAGGTGAGAACTCTAAGAGGTAGTTAGTTATGAGGGCACCACCTCATGAGTGAACTAGTGTCATTATGATAGGAGTGAGAGTGAGTTCCCCCTTCTTGTTCTTGCTCCTTCAGACCCTCTCACTTTCTGCCACATTATGACACAGCAAGAAGGTCCTTAACAAGATGCCAACACCTTGACATTGGACTGTTCATCCTCCAGGAATGAAAGCCAACAAATTTCTTTTTTATAACAAATTAACCAGTCTCTGGTATTCTGTCACAGCAGCACAAAGTGGACTAAAATAGATGGGTAACTCAGGGGATTATAACCCAGTCTCTCTGACTCTAGAGCCAGCAGCCCCAATTACTACTCCAGATTGCCTCATTTTGAGTGCTGGTACTTTAAGTTATAAGAGTCACTTTAAAATAGTGCTCATAATTAAAAGACAATACAAGATACATTCTTGGTCACAACCTTGTATGTTGATAGAGATCTAGGTTAGGTTGGGGCTGTTAATAGCAATCTATGACCTTGAAGAATTACGTATGTGGCAGGGAGCTATAGGCAGGTTTAAAGCACTTAGATGAGAAATGCTTTGCAATGTGGACATTTAGCTGATAAAAATATATTTAGTTTGCTGGAAAATAATTACAGGTCACCTTTAAAGAGTCTAAAACACACAGTAGTCAGATTATATCTGTCACAAGCTGTCAAAAATGTTTTTTATTGACCTAACATTGTCTAGAGATTGTTCTAAATCCGCATAATCTTACAGAATCCTAGCATTTACATTTTAATTTTTGCAATAGCAGATATATGAGGAAAGATATATACTGTCACTCAGCGCATCAGAGTTAGTGGCAGGGTAAAGGTCAGGAATGCTTTTTCTTCTTGATATAGATTCAGTGCAGCAATTTCACATGAAAGCAAATACCTTAGCACTGGATTGCACTGATTACTTCCAAAATTTTTGGAGCTCCATCTGCTCTTTCCTACTTACGCTACTTAGGAAAAAAAAAAAAGCAACTTGAGGAAAGAAGCAGCTTCTGGGGCTTCACAAAATAATACACAAAGAGCTCCTCAGTACTGCATAAATATGGAGGAAAGAAAAGGAAAAAGAAATTCACTTAAGAAGATGAAAGTCAAATCCTAAGTGTGAGAATGTGGCCACAAAGAAAGTCCTAGACTGCTAATAGGTACAAGGTTTCTTTCTGGAAGTTTGGGAATGTTTTAAAATTAGATTGTGGTGACACTGCACAACTCTGTAAATATTCTAAACAATCATTGAACTGTATTCATAAAATGGGTGAGAGTTATGGTATGCAAATTATATCTTATCAAAGCTGATAAATAAGGAAAAAGAAAAAAAAGAGGAAGAAAGTCCAAAAAATAGCCACACAGAAACCATAGAGTGGGCAAGTGAAAATTAACTCAGGAGAGAGGCAATGGCAATTTTACATCAATAGCAAATTTATTCTAATATCTGTTCCAGCATATCTAGAGATACCCTTTTAAAGTTGAGTAGATGGATTATTTAGAATATTTTTCCCAAATGGAGACTGTCATAGTGAGTGGATAAAAAGACACCCCTCTCAAGTTGTCCTTTTCATTCTAGCATTGAGGGCCTACTGATTTTCACTAGCATAAAACACTGAGCAAAAGCAGGAGATAGGCTGAGTGACTTATAATCCCTTAAAGAGGGTTTGGTTTAATTTATGTCTACTGGAAGCATTAATGGTTGTTTTGAAAAACAAAATCCAAATGGATAATGTTAAAAATGGCTAGTATTAACTGCAAAGGCAACCTAATAAAGGTTCCCCAACCTATTCTTTGAAGAAGCTCAACCCTTCCCACCAGCTAACTCTCTCCTTCGGAGACCCAGAGTGGCTCCTTTTCCTAATTTTCATAGGCATACTCTGCAGGCTAGCAGGAATATGGCTAACTGTTTAACAGGCAGAACTACAAAAGCATGGCGAGTCTAGAATACATAAATGGGACATCATCCTAAGTTTAAAATGTCTGGCATAAATAAATGTTCCTATATTGTGCATCCCTTTTTTCTATTTCAGGATTTCCCTTCCATTAGACGTAAAACAGTCTAATCCATCAGCAAAAGAAGGGATCTTTAATCTCAGAGATAGATTAATTATCAAAATTTGTTTAGGCCAATTGCTGATCTCCCAGACAAACTGTTACCAAATAGTCAGCTAATTACCCTGAAACATCTGACTTCAATACATTAGGAAGCAAACAGACAGATTGGACTTTATTATTATACCTTATTAAGCTATTACTAATTGTGGCATTAAATATTGTCAGAAATCCAGAACAAATGTTCTTTCTTTTAACTCTAATTAAACTTGATTTCCAAATTAATATTAATTACTGTATGTCAAAAAAATAAATATTTTTTGGCCAGGGGCAAATAGCAGGGAAATAAATCTCAAGGACTTTCAACAGCAAAGAGATTGAAAACACTATCAGAATTGACAACATCTTAGGTAAAGACAGAATTAACTACCTGTGTTTACCAGCAAACATCTTGTCCACAATCCCTGCTGATACAAGAAGTCATTTTTAGAATGCATTTAGACAGCATTAAAAGTTTGACTATCTAAGACATAGTTTTTCTACATTTTCCCTGCTATAGCCAAATTTGACATTTATCTCAATTTTCCAATAAGGATTACAAATTAAGGCCATTTAAAATAAGACACAAATGACTTTTTCCTTCTTTTTTTTGTTTTTGAGATGGAGTTTTGCTCTTGCTGTCCAGGCTAGAGTGCAATGGCGCCATCTCGGCTCACTGCAATCTTCACCTCCCTGGCTCAAGCTATTCTCCTGCCTCAGCCTCTCAGTAGCTGGGATTACAGGCATACGCCACCACACCTGGCTAATTTTATATTTTTAGTAGAGATGGGGTTTCTCCATGTTGGTCAGGCTGGTCTCAAACTCAGGTGATCCGCCCATCTCGGCCTCCCTAAGTGCTGGGATTACAGGCGTGAGCCACCATACCTGGCAACAAATGACTTTTTATTTCACTTTCCTACAGATTTCTGCATACGGTCTTCATTCAACAAATGGTGTTTACTAGTTTATTCTTACCTGTGTTTCTTTTATATTGTATTTATATTGCCTTGCATTGTGGCTTAGGTCTATTCATTCCTCATGGAATTATTGGATATTATTAACATTATCTAAAGGTAGATAATGAAACTGAAGTTTAGAGAAGTCACGACAGTTCCAGATTCATGCAAATATTCAGAATTCTAGTGCATGATTTTTATTACTTTCATACACATTTGCAGAGCAGGGACTACATATATTATAACAATAAACTACATTTGCAAGGAGCTTATAGTAGATATATATTTTTGTTTGATTTTGTTTTTACCCAGCATATATTCTTCATTGAAAACCATATGCTGAGAACTTCCATTTAGGTAAACAAGGTACAGAGGTCTAAGCCAATCAGCATCCTCTTGCTACAGCAATTAGATATGTAAGGAGCATGTATATTCCATTCAGAGCCAACAAGATGCTATAAGCCTTTTTCTTGGGACTTCTGGGAAAGCGATTCTTACTCTCTCTGCACTCCTTTTGCTACAACCTTGGGGAAACTTGGATGAGAATGGGGCCAACCCAGTGGAAGTGATGCTGAGAGGTCAGGAAGAAGAAATCTGATAAGGATGATACTTTGTTTACTGTTTGAACAAATGTTTGTGTGGAGCTTACAACGGACCAGGCGATGTGTTAAGCACTTACAAATACTAAATCATTTATTCTTCTAAACAAACCCATGGGGTGGATACTGTCATACTATTGACTTTATAATTAGGGAAACTGAGAGACAAAGATGTTAAGAGACTTGTCTAATGTCAAACAGTTAATACACAAAGGAGCAGGAATTTGAACCTGAATGACCTGGCTCCAATATCTGCGATCTTAGCCACTTTGCTAGGACCATACTTTAAGCCCCTACATCAATGGTAAGGTGATACATATTTGACAGTGTTATTGAAAGAAGGAAAAAAAAAAAGAAAGGAAGGAAGGAAGGATTTGTTGCATTTGCCAATTTCCCTGGTGTAAATATTCTCACTATGGCTGATTTCAAGTTGTTAGCAACATGGTGTCTGGTTTTCAAAACTCCCCAAAATTTAATGATTGGAGAGTTGATACAAGCCCGCTCTGCTACTCCACTGGAGCTTACATCAAATCTCCCTTCCACAAGACTATTTTTCGTAAACCTGTAGTATTTCTTTTGGTTTAGGCCATTTTGGGGGGGTTTTCTGTCTTTTGCAGTACTAAAGAGTCTTAACCAAGATCAAGTTTCACAGATACGGAAATATTTTCACATAAATTGCTCTTTGTCACGTTAAACCTCCAGAGTAACCTAATGAGACAGGCCAATCACTCAACAGCTTTTCCATCCTACTCATCAGAAACTGAAGATTGAGGGCGTTATGAATTTGGTCTGTGCAGCACTGGTTACATAGTATGCCAGACCCAGTGTAAAATGAAAACGTAGAGTCCCTTGTTCAAAAGTTGTTGAGAATTTTAAAATGGAGACAGAAGAGTGTTAAACTAAGTGCCTGGAGTACAGGACCCTGTGCAACTGCACAGGTCACACATCTGTGAAGGTGGCCCTGGGTCTGTGTAACCCTGAAAAGTAGCAGAGGTGGCGTGTAAATCCAGATCCACAAGTCCCATAGCCCATAGTCCTCACTGCTTCCCTTCAAAGTGAAGGATCTATAAATTCATTACTGATATTTCTATGTAGAATTTGTTATTTAAACTATTAATGATAGTAATATTTTATATTGTTGACCAGTTTAAACACACACATCTACACTCAAAGACTTCTACATTGCAACAGTTATATATTAGATCACAAGTATCTTAATCTTAATTTCTTATTTATATAGTTTCCTTTAGGCAATATTAAAAAGAAATCTTGCCACAAATTTATTGAGCTACCTATATTGTACATTTTTAACTTTGCAACCAGAGCCAGAAAAAGGAAACAAATAATCTTTCACATATGAGATTTTTAATCATTCTACCTGATATGCCACCTCATCCCCTGCCACACATAGCACGCAATTGTTTTCATTTAAAAAAATTTAGGCAACTCTATATGTCCCAGGGATTAAAAAAAATACATCCACTTCATTTCTCACTACAAAATTTAAGAAATACCTCAGTTGCCTCCTTCCTCATGGAAAACATGGGCCTAAGTACACCTGTTTACAGTGTAATTACTATTAATATTTTTCAAAGTCTGATGAGTTTTATTACTAAGATTCTCACATTCAAAAATCATTAAATCTCATGACAGTATTTTGTGGCATATAATAATGAAATAATGAAATCAATGAAATGGGAAAATATTTTATGTAAGATAACATTTGGAGGTCTTGTTATGTGGTTTTATGTAACATCTGGGCTCTACTATTCAATGTTTGAGGGTTTTAAAGAAAACAGAAAACTCCCCACCACAATAAACAGCTGAATAATGCTTCCAACTTAATCTATGCAAACAACCAGCAGCTAGTTTATTATGAATTATAACCTAGAAGCAGAGGCTCAGTATAAACATTGCTCTCAACAGTTCAATTTACCTATTGACTAACCTAGACTATTTAATTTTCATTTATGTCTGAAACGTTAGAAGATGAGAGGTAGAATATTCCAGCACAGTCTCTAGAAATTTGGCAAAAATGCTTCAAGTAAGTAAATAAATACATATATATGCTTTAAAGATTTTCTAAAACATTTCAAAGCTACAGTGTTTGTTAACGAGTAATGAAAATAAATGTATCACTAAAGAAAGGAGATTTCTACATTGGCACCAAAATGAGAGCATTTCAACCATGCCTGATTTACCCATCATCTGTAGTAGTATTACCTGCTCAGATCTGTTCTGATGCTGATATTGGTATTGAGCAAAGGTATTACGGGAAGAAGTAATTTCGTCCTCAAATTGTTTCTTCACCTTGGCCAAACCACCAGGCACTGTGCACATTTCTGATTCTTCCATCATCTAGGATGATTTAAGAAAAAGGAACATTCAGCTTTACAGCTGTGCAGGATGGGAGTCTCAAGCTATTTTAAAAATAGTTGACATTTATTGATAGGCAGTATCTTAAAAAGCTATTCATGTACACCATTATTTCAGTATGTCTTTAACAAAAAACTTAATAAATATATTCTCTCTGGGTTGTTTTCTCATTTATCAGTCTTTTGATATAAAGTCAGAAGAATTTTCAAAGTATTGAGTTAATTCTCCTAATCTCAGATAAATTTTGATGTCTGCAGATAAGACCTATTAGATTGCACAGTATTTCTCCTGTAATATACAGACTAGTGGGTATTAGAATAATGGACTCACTTTTAACCCTCAATAAAGTTGTCATTAGAATCCCAAACATCTATATAGGGAACACGTTATTAAGAATAATTTTAAAATCATTTTTACTCCAAATTTTTAAAATTATTAAGGATGAACAAAATAGCCTCAGAATATTCCTTATGTAAAAATATTAATATGAGTAATGAGACTACTTAAGTGATTTTGTATGTATTAAATGGCATATTCTGTCATTTAATGCTTCTCCATATTCTGTGAGATATGGACACCTATTACCCACATTTTAAAACAAAGAAATTAAGACTTAGAAAAGTAAGACAGTTGTTACATTCTCACAGCTAGAACAGAAGTGCTGGCACTGGAATTTCAATCCACATCTGTCTGTCTTCATCACTGCCCTCAAAGAACAGGTAGAAAACCAGCAGCTGCACTACTCCAGGATTAGCACACCCTAGGCATTAGCTCTGAGCACTGGCATGTCAGAATCAGGGGGCTTTAACATTAGAACGGTTCTAGTCTATCACTGTCATTTCACAATGAGAAAACTAATTTCGATAGGGATCACTGGAAGCAATTTGAAAAGCACCTGAGTAGTCCTGTGAGAACTATGCCCCTTCGGGAAGTGCAGAAGTAGCTCACGCGCATTGGTTTTGATGATTCGGCACACTCCAGAGCCCAGCAGGCACTCAAGCCCAGATGGGATAACTCTCAAGCAAACAGGCCCCATGCCAGCCTTCCCTCCTCCAGGAAGATTCTAGGTCTGCTTGCAACTGGAAGACTTGGCAACACTTCAAATCAGAGCAGGTCTCCTGAGGTCTGACCCAGTCCTGACATAACCCTCAAAGCCTTAAGACCTCGAAAGCAACTGGGGGCCCAGGAGCTGAGAGGTTTCTATACCATGAACTGGGGACTTTGAGGGTCCTGGATCTTTAACCAAATAAGTAGTTTTTCAAATAGATATTAAAAATATAGTGCCTATCTTGGGGTTTGGATTTCCCATACTCCAGAATATTATAGACTAATATTCAGGATTATCTAAATTACTAGCAAATACTCAAGTTGTTGCTTTACTAAGTTAGTGACGTTTCCTCATTTATGTGGACTGTCAAATATTTCAGAACATGTGTGCTGGCCCTTTGAGAAGAGATGATTGTGCTCTTCTATGAACTGGGTATATATTGTATCAAATTCTGCAACAAACTTGAAATGTAAATCCTAATCAATTACTTCTAGTTGATGTATGTTAAGGTCATAAAAATGTACAGCACCGCTTTTGAAATTTAAGATACAGTGAAAAAGGGGAAAGCTGAATTAAGGCCACAATATTTATTTTACCCCTTCTGCCATTTAATTTATATAAGTGGCTTTCCTGGATAAATTATATATAGATAATCTATAAGTATTAAATTATAGACATTAAGGTAATTATTAAGAAGAACCTTGCTGTTTCAAACAACTATTATGATGTCCCAATCATGTACAAATTAATCTGGCAAGCCTTAGTATTATGCTTACGACCAGATGCTCTCCTGGTAAGTGCATTTTCATAAAAAGATCAATTCTTTTACTGTACAGGTTGCCTCTCATCTATAAAATGGATTAAAAAACAGATATGCCAGCCTGTCGTGGTATCTCACGCCTATAATCCTAGCACTTTGGGAGGCCGAGGTGGGCGGATCACAAGGTCAGGAGTTCGAGACCAGCCTGGCCAACATGGGGAAACCCCATCTCTACTAAAAAATACAAAAATTAGCCGGGCACGGTGGCACATGCCTGTAATTCCAGCTACTTGGGAGGCTGAGGCAGGAGATTTGCCTGAACTGAGGAGGCAGAGGTTGCGGTGAGCTGAGATTGCTCCCCTGCACTCCAGCCTGAGAAACAGAGCAAGACTCCGTCTCAAAAAACAAAACAAAACAGATATACCCATTACTTTCCTTTAGCACTGCACTTTAGAAACAGACTACATCACACATGCAAAAATTCATACAGTTGATTTTTCTGTTTTTTGTTTTTTTTTGAGATGGAGTCTCACTCAACTGTCCAGGCTAGAGTGCAGCGGCACAATCTCAGCTTACTGCAACCACCATCTCCTGTGTTCAGGTGATTCTCCCGTCTCAGCCTCCCGAGTAGCTGGGATTACTGGCACCCGCCATCATGCTTGGCTATTTTTATTTATTTATTTATTTATTTATTTATTTATTTATTTATTGTATTTTAGTAGAGATGGGGTTTCACCATGTTGGCCAGGCTGGTCTTGAACTGCTGACCACAGGTGATCCACCCGCCTCGGCCTCCCAGAGTGCTAGGATTACAGGTGTGAGCCACCACGGATTATTTTTAATAGTAGTACTAATACCATCCCTACTACCCCTGGTACTATCATTACGCTACTGTAGCTGCTCATTCACCCAAGTGAGACAAATCTTCTGAAATATGGTTCAGTGGTGGTGCTAAGGTTTCCTTGTTCCACTCGTGGGTAGATGAAAGTTTACACGTGTGAGATGGCAGGACCTGCCCAAGAAGCAGTCTGTGGTCATAACCGGGAGTAATGCTTCCTTGCTCAGGTGGGGACCGTTCCTGTGACTTTACCTTATTTAGTGTCATGCTCTAAATATCCCAGCTAATGAACGTTGTTATCATTGACCCCATAACTGAAATTGCTTTGTGTTGAAACTTTTTATGTTTATTATTATTATTCTGTGTTTCTTATTATTTGGCTCAGCAATAAGGTTTGGAATCTAATGGGTATGCTGATAATAATATGTTAATTTGAACACCTAACAGTTAAATCTAGGTAAATATATTACACAGTCCTCAAGTTCTTTTTACAAAAAAACTGTCCTTGGTTTACAGGGCATAACAGAAATAATATAATTTTGGGAGTTGGACAGACAGTGCTTCTAATTCCAGCCCCGACAATTAAAACCTTGGGCTACAGCTCTTGAACTTGGTTTTGTTTCTTATAAACTGGGCATAGAAATATTTTTCTCGCAGATTTATTGTGAGTATTAAAAAAGGTAAAGGGAATAAAATTGTACAGACTTGAAAATGAATCTGGCATTTTAATTCATTGCTCAATAAGTATTACTTCCCCCTCTCTTTTAGGGGGCTTCTACAGACCACCACTGTTTCATGGGCATAACTTTCATTTAGATACAACCAAATGCCATCTGATTGAGTCTAAGACAAGGAAAATATATTGTCTTTACATGTGTAAATATGGTTGAAATATAGTAGATTCAGTTTGGGTCTGATTCTGTGACTTCCAGATTTTACACTTAAAATTTTGGGCTAATTGTGGAGATACAGATTTAGTCACAGGCAGTTTCCATGATTTTTTTCGTGTGTGTGTGTGCGGTGCGGGGCGGGGGGTGGCTTGAGCAAGCATTTCATGCACATGATTAAATAAACAATTGTTTTGCTTTGCTTTAGATATTTACCAGGATTCTGCTGAGATAATATATGTGCTCTTCTTTCTCACAATATGGGCCAAACCATATAGTATAATACGTATTTTGGGGGCCAAAAATACTTTCTTATTTAGGAAAGAGGAGGAAGTTGAATTCAGTTAGAAAAGCACAAGCGTCAAGAGACTAAGAATCTAGCTTGGCCTCCTCACTACCTAATTTTATAATCTACAAGTAACTTTCTCTTGGTTTTCTTGTCTATAAAATTTGCAGGGAAGAGAAGATTACTAAATTCTTTATATGTAGACATTTTGAGATTAGCCCTAAAGTTTTTGATTTTGTATTAAATAACGGGATCATTTAGTTTCCCTATGTGTCCAATGTAAATATTCCCTTTTTAAACACATTATAAATATATATCATGCCATGATACCACTTTTTAAATGCATATTCTCGTAGTACCTGGCAAGATCAATCTTCCTAAATCAAATATTGCTTACTAAATAACCAGTCTTTGACTAGGCGTTTTCAAAATCAACTGTTTCCTCATGAATCATTTCTCTAATTTAGAACACGAATAAGTTCCTCAATGATCCAGCAGGGGGTGCCATCGAAGAAGACTGGCAGGAGGTACTGTAGTGCCACTGTTTATTTTGGAAGTGATCTAGATACTTATGTCACTTCTGCACATTTATTCCAAATCTAAGCTGTGTCTAAAATGTATTTTAATGACCGTGTGAAAACTTAAATGTCATCTAGAATTGCATTTTTTAAATGAGTTTGGCACAGTCAGCCTTGTCTCTAAATAATTTGTAAAGAAGCATGTTAAGTGTAGCTATTTTAATACACCACCTTTTTTGGCTTCTCTCTCTCTCTCTCTCTCTCTCTCATACACAACTAGGCTAATTTGGAGATTATAATTATAAAAGAACATTCTTATATTCCATTAAGTTGAAGGCCACAGAATACAGAACCCAAAAATTCTTTTGAATATGACTTTATAATGCATTGGCTGTAAAAATTGGTGGTCTTACTGAATCCTGCAGTTTCCTATAATCATAATTGGTTTAGCAGTGTCTACATTGCTAATCTCTCTCATTTTTATGTTGATTAAACCTTTCCTAATGGATTTAGTGCATACAGAGAAACGAGAAAAGCCAAAGAAATTACACTGCCAGTGAATTTCAATGAACCATATATGAGACCAAGGAGGGTGGCGTGCAAACCCATGTTATTAAAATTTGAAATTAATTCCCGACCTTCCTGAGGAGAATATCTACAGGTTAAGTGATAATGATGATAATAATAACACATTTATACAGCACCTTATGGCTTACACATAAATTATCTCTTTGATTCCTCACCAAGACTCTGTGTGGTAAATGATGATCCCCACTTTTCAGTGAAGGAAACTGAAGCTCAGAGAGAAGTTAAGACTATAGTTCAGGTCTGGGCACAGTGGCTTATGCCTGTAATCCCAGCACTTTGGGAGGCTGATGCGGGCGGATCACAAGGTCAAGAGATCGAGACATCCTGGCCAACATGGTGAAACCCCATCTCTACTAAAAACATAAAAATTAGCAGAGCATGGTGGCATGCTCTGTAATCCCAGCTACTCGGGAGGCTGATGCAAGACAATCACTTGAACCCAGGAGGTGGAGGGTGCCGAGATCGCGCCATTGCACTCCAGCCTGGATGACAGAGCAAGACTCCGTCTCAAAAAAAAAAAAAAAAAAAAAAAAAACACATAGCTAAAAATAGTAGTTCAAATTCACACAAGTAATAAGTAGCACAGTTGAAACCTAAATTCAGATAGTCTGGATTTATTTCACACACTATTTTTGTACTCTTTCTACTTTGGCCCCCTGTCCAGTAGTATTCTTACATTTGAAATATAAAGAGGGAATTGGGACAGACAGTAAGCAGATTGCCTAGTGCAAAACCATTAGGAGCAGCTTACATTAGCAGAGAAGCTGCGGCAGTCACCCCTGGAAACAGCTGCCTGGTACCTCGCCATCCGCTCCTTCAGGGAGACCACTTCGTGGAGGTCTGACACACCCTCGCCCCGAGCAGCACTGTCTTCTGCAAATCCACTCTCCGGCTTATTAGGGCCAGCAGTGGCTGAAAGCAAACAGAGCATGCTTAGATATGTGTGTTAAGCTTTAAGAAGAAAACAGCATCACCTTATAAATGGTGAAGCATTTAAAATATTTGATCTTGTAAAATGGACTGTAGCATTTCACAATATTTTCAATGTCTCATGGTCATCTCCTTCAAGCTTTCAAGCAAAGTTACAAAATGTGTGTATAACAGCATAAACTTAGGTAAAGAGCAAAAATTTATCCCCCCCACTCTTGCAATTACTGTGATGAGAAATACTTAGTAACATATATAATAACAATTAACATTGCTCAAGCACTATGTTTTGAATTTATGCTAAATTCTATGTGCATTTTCAAATTTACTTTTCTAAAAATCTTGTGAGGTAGGTAATATTATTTTCTAAAAATTTATATAAGAAAATGAGAGTCACGCCTATTAAAAAACTTTCCAAGGATCACACCTTTAATAAGCGGATTTGAATATGGTTTGACAAAATCTTTAACAAGTCTAAGAGTTACTCCATTCCTCTCTCCTCACCCCTCAACCTTTAAGGAGATATGTCCAGCTAAAATATGCAAATGTTGTGAATATTATAGGCTGTGGATTTTTTTTTCTTTTCTTCTTAGGGGCATGTATTACATAAGAAAGAAGTAATAGTATCATTAGAAACATCTTTGTCAGGCACCCATTTCAGAGAGCCTGATATTTACCCATGAAGCCATCTACTTGGCAGAAATGCAGGGTAGGAGGAATTACATATCTGGAAACAGTGTGAAAGACTGATTGCACAATCACAGAATAGCAGTTGTTAGAAACAGAATGATCTTAGAGATCATCGAACCTAACCCAATCTAATCAACTCCTTTTAGGCAGAAGAAAACATATGCCTGAATGTTTCCTTATGAGAAAGGAACGTAAGGACCCTGCACTGTTATGTGATTCTCCACGGCTATTTAGCTTATGTATGCCAGAACTGATCTCAAAACTAGTTTTTCTTATTTAATCTAGTGATCTTTGTTGTCATCCCTCTGCTTGATGGTTTACTATTCACTCTTAGATGGTTTTGATTCCAAAATTATTTCAAGGGCATGATACAGGTATGTATCCATGTGCTTTTTGTATATGAGTTGATATATATGCATCACTCATTCCTGCATTTCCTGCCTTCAGTCTTAGGGCTGGTAGTTTCTGGGGCTTGCAGGGTAGGGCTCTTTGTAGTACTTTCTTATTTGGGTTGTTATAATTTAATCACTATCAACCAAGGCCCAAATAACCTCTAGTAAAAGACAACCAAGCTGTTCCCTCTCTGTCCCGTTCTTCCTCTCTCCTCCCTCAACTCTCAGTCCCCATGTTGAACCATCTTATTGAATTGCTTGCTTTTTCTATTAGCGTCTTCAAGATTTATGTACACAACAGCAGTTGAGAACAATTTCTGTGGCCTAGAAAAAATTAAAAATCATTTTCATTTTGACACCTTCCTAGAGTATTTGGTTTTCCATAGAGACTTCTTATTCAGTAAACACTTTCATATATTGTAATTAAAATAGTAAAAATACTTAACATGCTATATTAAAAAGATACAAAGTATAAAGGAATAAGACATTGTATTATATGAATGCTGATTGTACAACATGATTATGTTTACAACAAATGCCAGTTATCTTTGAAATTCACCTATCATCCAAAACCTCATAGCCATACAAAAGACTCCTCCACTTGATTCTGATAAAAAGAGATTCCCACAAATCACTGAAAGACTTTCACATGCGGAGGAAAAACGCTTTATTTTTCCCTGTGGATTATCTATCTGCACAGATGAATTCAGTTTACATTCAACTGTGCTGTTCTTACTTTGATGTGAATGAATGTCATATAGACTTTATTGAACATAACACCCTAAAGTTTTTCTACATTAAAATATAAATTTTATTTTGTGTATTATCCATAAAAGATGTAATTCTTTTGGTAATCTTAATAGAAGTTCAGGCTTTTTTTGGCTAAAATTTACAAATAATATTTAGCTTTCAAATATTTGATTTTTATCATTTTTTAATGACAAAACGCCCAATATTATTTGTCAAAAAGAAATCAGTGGCCTGATTTGGATTCCATTGCTCATGGCTTTTTCAGATGATCATAGAAAAGACTCTCAGCTGGGCGCAGGGGCTCACGCCTGTAATCCCAGCACTTTGGGAGGCCGAGGCGGTTGGATCACGAGGTCAGGAGATCCAGATCATCCTGGCTAACACGGTGAAACCCTGTCTCTACTAAAAATACAAAAAATTAGCTGGGCGTGGTGGCGGGTGCCTGTAGTCCCAGCTACTCGGGAGGCTGAGGCAGGAGAATGGCGTGAACCTGGGAGGCGGAGCTTGCAGTGAAGCCAAGATCGTGCCACTGCACTCCAGCCTGGGCGACAGAGCGAGACCATCTCAAAAAAAAAAAAAAAAAAAAAAGAAAGAAAAGACTCTCATTCTTTTTTTCTCTCTCTGTCTCTGTCACTACTCCCACCCCTGCCCTGCTTTTCCCCTATCAGTGACTCTATCAGCCTATCAGTGACTGCATACTCAGGTAGGGTCTTGGATTAGAAAAATCACCTTGAACCAATAGGCTGTATCCATATTATTTCCTAACCTTCTAGGTCAATGTCTATCAATTTCTTCATATGAAAAATGAGGCGATACTTCCTGCCCAGTCTACTATAATGCAGTGTGCCTACAGCTGATAACACCTGATGTAAATTTTTAGGGTAAGCAAATCAGCCCCTTCCTTAGGGATGTGAGGTATAGAAGAGAGGAACATGAGGTGCCTGACCACATAATACTCAATTCCACAAGTCTTAGAAGCAATTGAGTTTGGAGAGCAGTATAAAATGAGCTGACGGTATTATTTAAAGAAAAAGGAAACTTAGAAGAACAAATAAAGATGCTTATTGTCATACAACACTTGTGGAAAAATAGGGAATGGGCCGGGCGCGGCGGCTCACGCCTGTAATCCCAGCACTTTGGGAGGCCAAGGCGGGCGGATCACGAGGTCAGGAGATTGAGATCATCCTGGCTAACACGGTGAAACCACGTCTCTACTAAAAATACAAAAAATTAGCCGGGCGTGGTGGCGGGCGCCTGTAGTCCCAGCTACTCGGGAGGCTGAGGCAGGAGAGTGGCATGAACCCCGGGAGGCGGAGCTTGCAGTGAGCCAAGATCGTGCCACTGCACTCCAGCCTGGGCGACAGAGTGAGACTCCGTCTCAAAAAAAAGGGAATGATAAAACCATTAAGCATGCAAGTCAGACAGGAAAGGAACAAACTACAAGGCTAAAGTACTCTGTGAAAAGGATGAAGGGAAAAATTAAATTTTCAAATGACTATTTCTGTTAGAAAGCATTATAAATATTAATACCACAAAATCATTTTGTTGGAAGTTTTTGTCTCTGAGGCTTAGAGGTAATTTATTGTGCAGACAAGTAATCCAAAATCTGAAGAAGTTCACTGAATTCTCCCAAATCTTGAGTTAATGGTATAGCTGGGCTTAGAATTCATTGCACACTAAACATAGAAAGCATGCATTTATTCACATATAAGAAAATAATTTATAATCTATTCAAAATATTCATTCTTTGTGTAATAAAATACATCCCACAAAGCAGAAAAAACATATAGAGAAGCACTTCGAAAGAAAATAAAACACTAAAAATTACAATCTATTATAATGGCAACTATTAGATAACAAGGATGAGAATGTCTTTTATAACGGTTTTGAGGTTCTTAGAAAAAATATTTACATTTTAATTTCAATATAATATAAAAAGTCATATACTATAGATAGATCCAACTTATGCCCATTTCTACATTCTTAAATCATGAGAAATTGTGTGACTAGAGATCTTTTTTCTCAAGCCCCAAACATATGATTTTCTTCTGCAGTTTTTAAAAACAAACTAAATCTACTAATAAAATTTGACCAGGTTACAAAAATTCATTATGCCTTCCTGAATTTTACTGTCTATGGAGAGTCCATGTTTAAAACATTTAAAAAACACACATTGGTACAATATTTATAAGGCAGAACCCTCTTCCTTTCTTGACCAATTATTCACATGTCTGCAGTCCGTAACAGAAAGGATTGAATAGCGACCCCTCTGTGTTTCCTTGAAGTTGGTAAGATGTCAGAGACAGAAAACAGTGAGGAATAGTCAATGTAATATACATTCTAGAATTTTCTCCTAATTTTACAATTATATAATCAGAGAAAGAATTCTTACGGATATGCACAGATTAATATATAGAAATATTTCAAAAGGATCATTGATAGATTTGTTATGAACCATCCTAAACTAGCTGTACAGGAAATTTCGAATTTGGAACTCAGTGATTTATAAAAATGATATGTTCTTACAACATTAAGAAGTGAAAAATCTATCCTCATTTCCTATTAAGCAATCATCCAAAAATCTGAAATAAGTTATAAATATGATCCTAAAATTTTCACAGAGTTACAATTTGGAAATAAAGGTCAATGGCTTGATACATAGAGCTAGGGTCAATGTGTTGCTCAAAAATACTGTCAGGTCCTGAAAAAAAACTACGCAGAAGACACCTACTGCGTCTGGGTTCACAGTCTTATTTTGTGATTGTCACAATCTTATTTGACACAATCTTTGTCATAATCTTATTTCTAAAGCCAGATTGCATCTCATCACATTTTCTAAATGTAAATATTTCCTATTACTTTCAAAATATGAGAGATACATTCTTAAATTGTAGTTGTGGATAGTCTTATGGAAAGGATGACTGTGTAACAATACAATTGACAATACTGGATGAGAGATACATTAATACTAGGTGCTTTAAAAGTGGCTTAAACATTGCTTAAATTTGTGTGAGTCATCTCATTTCTTTTCCCTTCTGCCTTCCCATTGTGGACAATGCAAAAGTCTGCAGAACAAAATGGAAAGCACTTTGAACTCCTTATTTCTTTCAGAGACTACTTGATAGTGTCTGGGTTGTGAGGCTGATATGAGCCACGTCTGATTTTTAGCAGAGACTTGGCCAATATGATATCAGAAGACAAGACATTTGTCAAAGATGAGAAAAGAACTAAAGATATTCAAGCATTTTGAAAAATTAAAATACACATTGAAGGCAGTAAATAGGATAATATATGGTACAGAAAAGAAAATCAATAGCATATTAGCAGCAATATGAAATATGGCAAAGATAGAAAACAGAAGAAAATCCATACTACAGGCATTTCAGTGTGAGGATGGGGAAGTAGGTAGAAGAAATAAGTTATACTAGAAGAAAAAAATTTGCCAAAAATGAAATTTGGGCATAAATTGAAAATATTTACCACAACCCAGGAATAAAGTTAATTTAAGCATAGCAACATATTGGCAAATCCTGGTGAACATTTTACATTCGTAGAAAAAGAAAAATTCTGCAGTTATCCAGATACATGAAGAGTATCTGTAGTAAAGAAACGAAATTCAGATATGCTTAGATATTTCCTTTACAACGGCGAACACTAAAGGGAATTAGAGAACCAATTACTGGCTACTGAAATTTTAGTTTTGTGAACCAGAGTCTACATGGGTCCAAGTTGATAACCATGTGAGAGGGCAACAAAAAGTCAAACACAGACCATGTAATAACAAAGGCAGCCCAAAGGAAAACGAAGGCCCTCAACTATAATACCTAAACAATAAGGTAGACATAAAAATGGTTGTATTTATTTATTTACAACTAAAAGTATTAGTCATAGAAATAATCAGAGGTCAAACTTCACATCGAAGGATGAAAACAAGTATCCTAACGGTGTACGATGTGCAATAAATAGACGCAAAACAAACCCTACAATTTAAAAAATACATTGGACAATAAATTACCAGGCAAATATAAATGAAGAAAAGTCATCATTACTATGCTACTTTCATGCAAAGTATCCTTTAAAACAAATTATTCATATATTAAATGAGATAGAAGACCATTCCATAGCTAAAAGACACCATCCCACTATGAAGCTGGAATAACTGTTGACCACTACATGCTAATTAGCACAGTACAGCAACAGTAAAAGGCCATTAATAACAAGGAAAAGGAAACCTTCATGGGAAAATAATAGCTGCGGGTGGCTTTAACATATATTTCTACATGTTGCCAGATGAAAGTTCAAAAATAAATGATTTTGAATTATATAATTACTTATGTAATAAGGGTTATATAATTAATCATATAATTGATAAGGTTTATTTATATTCATTCTCACTAAACAAATATTGATTATCTACAAAAAGCATAAGATACATTCACTATCTTTCAGGGCTTTCAGTATAGTTGGAGAGATAGGGCGTTATAGCCAATGTGTAATAGGTTTGTACCAGTTGAGTTGGGAGCCTATAGTGGGGACATAATCCACCTGGGTATGTTAGTGAGGCAGGTGTCAGGAAAGGCATCCTGAAAAGTAGAACATCTGTACTGAATCCCGAAGGAGCTGGTCATGTGAATATGTGCTACAGAGAAAGATACAGAAAGGGGATGAAACTGAAGCATTATTAACAAATTGTGCTGGGAAAATTGAGTAAAGATTTTGAGGAAAACATTAAAAACTCCCTACCTCACAGCATTTTGCAAATTAAATACCAGATGGCTAAAGACTTAGATATTTTTAAAAGTTATGAATCTTTGGAGAAATAGAAGTAGTTCATAAAATGGTTTCAACTGGACTTTATATGCATAAAAATTCAAAGTAAAAAAATGTATAAGGGAAAATAAAAATTGGAAAATGATAATTATAATAAATATGCGTGTTTGTTTTCAATAAAGAAAACTGATGGGCCAGAAAGAAATGCTAATATTGAATAATGGATAAAGAACTTCAAAAAATGATTTACAAGTAAAAACTTCATAGCAAATATGTATAAAGTGCTTTCTATGTGTCAGAATATGAATCCATTTAATACTTTCAATCATACTAGGAGATAGAGGCTATTTTATTTTTTATCTCTATTTTACAGATAAGGAAACAGAGACGGGTTCTAAAACCTGCAAGAGTTCAGACAACTGGTGAGTTTCAGAGCTGAGAAGGGAAGCTCAGCAATCTGGCCCCAGGCTCTGTGACAACTCCAATTCTGATGTACCTACTAAGAAGGACAGTTGTTCAACAACAAACAAAATCACTATGCTCAGTAAACAAATGAAGGAAAAGTCAAGCAACAAAGAGATGCCTTTTTCTGTTATGAACTGACTCATACTGCATATACAATAAAAATATCCATAATATTCCCAGATGGCTAGTCCAGTGTATTATTCTGACACAAAAGAAATTCTAAGGTTAACAATAATTTAAACTGTTTAGCAGAGAAACCAGAATTTATTATTTTTTCTTTGAAATTTGCTAAAATCAGTGTAAGAAGCCTTCATTTAATGCCACCTAAGAACCAGGCAAAGTGTGCTGGTGAGTCCCATGGAAGCTTGCAAAGTTGAAGCAATCATAGATACCAGCTTCAAGAAGGCAAGCACCCTTCAGGTGACACATCAATAGCCTTGCTACTTTATTCTGGATGCATTATAAAGAAGTCAACTGTTTAGTTCTTGAAAAAAAAAATTGACTTAGAACTACATTGGGAGAGTGATAAACTAAATTCTGTCAAACCTAAATACATGATCTATAACCCAGCTTGGATATGTGTGCAGGATATCATACCAATACACATATCATAGGCTCAGAGATCTATTAGCATGAATAAATTTTTCTATAATTCTTAATATTTGCAAATCCCTCAGCTAATAATAAAATTCATCTCTTTTAAGCATTCAGAATGCTACTGCCAAGTAAAACTTGTAATCAATTTGAGTTTTATATATTCTTATCCTCATTTGAATATTATAAAACCAAGAAATAGATGGAGAATAAAATGAAAGCAAGTGTACTGCACAGTCCTGCATTAATTCAGAGTTCTTAAAAAACATGGAGAAGAAGGGTGAGGGAATAAAAATGAGTGCAAGTAAGCACAAAAACCATCTTGTAGCATTTTTTTCCAGCAAATGAACACAGTGACTCAGATTCCATTTCTCAAACTAACCTCCCTGTGATCCTATTCCCCCAAAATGCATTGTGTTATTGTATGTGTACTTGTCACCTTCCCAAAAATCCATCCATTCATCTGATTATTTGGGCTTTATACATTAACAAAAGATCTCTCATGGTAATAAAAAGGATTAGTTCTTGCTTTCTTACTAAGTCTGTCCTAGCTAGTATTCTCCTGGTTCACCAGATACTGGAAGAGATTCTTTAAATCCAGTTGCCTGTTAGAGGAAGAAGACAAAATTTAGCCTTGTAGTAGACAGAACATTGCTCCCCCAAAGATGTTCACATCCTAATCCCCAGGACCTATGAATATGTGACCTTACATGGCAAAAAGGATTTCGCAGATATAATAAAGTTAAGGATTTTGAGATGGGAAGATTATCCTAGGTTATCTAAGTGGGTTCAGTGTAATCACAAGGGTCCTTATAAGTGAAAGAGGGAGTCAGGAGCGTTAAGACAGGAGATGTGATGACAGAAATGGGAGAGAAAAGATATTGAAGATTCTACACTGCTGGCTTTGAAGATGGGAATAAGTTCCACAAATCAAGGAATGCAGGCAGCTTCTGGAACCTGGGAAGGGCAAAGAAGCAGATTCTCCCCTGGAGCTTCTGGAGGAAGCTTGGCACAGCCAACATCTTCCTTTTTTCCCAGTGAAACCCACTTTGGACTTCAGACCTCCAGAACTGTAAGATAATAGATGAGTGCTCTTGCAATCTGTTGCATTTTTTGGTAATTTCTTGCAGCAGCAACAGGAAACTGATACAAGCATTCGCTGTACACATACATGTGTCTGTCCAAGTCACAAATTGCTACATACTGGATACTTTTAAAGGCATATTTCAGTTCCAGCTCCCTAAATTGCACAGACACATAAATACACAAACCACTATGTGATGGAGCTATCTCTGAAATTATTCTTCATGTCCCAAAAAAGAAATGTCCGCCTACCTGGTAAGACTCTAAGTGTCCATTTAGATTCAAATCTCTCTGAATAATAGGACTGTTATTTCTAACTGCTGTCACTTCTTTTTCTATAGACATGTCCTGTGTCTTTTGCAGCTCCTGTCATCTCATAGGAAGTACTTCTGGTACTAGAGCAGTTATGAATTAAGAAAATTTAATCAGAAGTTAGGTAATCATTAGTATAAAAGTATTGCTAGTTTGGGCATATATGAAAATCTAATCATACTGCTCTTAAACATTTTTAAATTAATCGGTTAGCTTAGAGATTTGGCCGTGAAAAAAATCAATAATTGAATAAAATGACTTAAATTTCATTGAAATAGTCTAATAAATTAGAATCATTAAAAATGCCTATAGAGGGTGCGTATTTTTACAGCATAAGTCTCTTGTTGGACATTTCTCTAGTACAATCAGACTTATATTACATTATAATAATGATAGCTATCAGTTAATGAATATAATGTGTTAATTATTTTACATGTATTATCTCACTAATTCTCATAACAACCATATATGATGGGTGGTTTATTCCCATTTTAGTGATGAGGAAGTAACACTCAGAAGATGATATCATATAGTAAGTAGCAGAACCTGGAGTTGATTTCAAATATTTCTGCATACAACTTTCAACTCTACACAGTCTTTTACGCAAATATATTTTCATTAAGATGTAACATTTTTATTTCAAGGTAAAATTTTAATTAAGGGTATGAAAGTTCTTTTCTGCTTCCTAAAATATATGCACATAAATCCTTTCTAGACATTGACTTCAGCATAATCTAAGGATAAATCAAAGGGAAACAAATAAGCTGAATTTCCACAGCTATCAGTGGCTCTTTTTCATTCTTACAAGCTTGAATTCAGAATTAGAAATCAAAGCAAATTCCTCAGCTATATTGCTTTGGTCACCATAGAGATCAAACTTAAGAAGGGGTTAGGGATAGGTCCAATTGAACAGAGAAGGGAATAAACTTGACTGTAAGGAAGGGAAAATGAAAAGCAGGGGCCACTGGTCTCATTTTCGAGTGATCTACCATGCTCCAGCGGATGGGAGGTGGTGTCACGCTTTCACCCAAATGTCCCCTTGTCTCAATCTGCATCGCAGCTATATACTGAAAGTATATGGTACCATTCCTGCCCTTCCTTCCTCTCCCTCCCTTTCCTTCCTTCCTTCCTTCCTTCCTTCCTTCCTTCCTTCCTTCCTTCCTTCCTTCCTTCTTTCTACTTCCTTCCTTCCTTCCTTCCTTCCTTCCTTCCTTCCTTCCTTCCTTTCCTTCCTTCCTTCCTTCTCCTTCCTTCCTTCCCCTTCCTTCCTTCCTTCCTTCCTTCCTTCCTTCCTTCCTTCCTTCCTTCTCTTTCTTTCTTTCTTTCTTTCTTTCTTTCTTTCTTTCTTTCTTTCTTTCTCTTTCTTTCTTTCTTTCTTTCTTTCTTTCTTCTTTCTTTCTTTCTTTCTTTCTTTCTTTCTTTCTTTCTTTCTTTCTTTCTTTCTTTCTTTCTTTCTTTCTTTCTTTCTTCTTTCTTGACAAAGCCCCACTCTGTTGCCTAGCTTGGAGTGCAGTGGCATGATCTCGGCTCACTGCAACCTCTGCATCCTGGGTTCAAGCAATTCTCCTGCCTCAGCCTCCCTAGTAGCTGGGATTACAGGCACCCGCCACCATGCCCGGCTAATTTTTGTAGTTTTAGTAGAGACACAGTGTCACCATGTTGGCCAAGCTGGTCTCAAACTCCTGGGCTCAAGTAATCCAGCTGCCTTGGCCTCCCCATGTGCTGGGGTTGCAGGTGTGAGCCACCACACCCGGCAGGTATATGGTACATTTTCCTCTTAGGGCTTTAGTCCTGCATTCTATAAACATCTCCTTCCCAGCTACTGTCGGCTAGGCATGGTTGTCAGAGCTGGAGACAAATTAATCACCATTATAGTCAGTCATGCTCCACTTGAAGAGAAAAAAAAAGAATAACACTAGAAAGATTCTCAAGAAATACAGTATTGATCTGACCTTATTTCTAAAAAGATAAATATAACAGGTTTTATGAATGTGTATGACACGTAAAGTGTTCGTTTATCTGTGGTTTTGGCACTAGGCCATGAACCACCAATTTTTCACCAACAAGCAACATGAAAGTCCACTGGAAATGTAAAGTTCATGAAAATCACTCTAGCACGTCACAGTGTAGAGACAGATCTGCTCTTTCTACCCCACCTCCTTAATGGTTCCTCATGTTTTTTTACTGCTCTATGTTTTCTAGGTAAAATCATGAAATTGTCATTCAAAGTTACTCACTTTAAAAATTTCCTATGGGGCCTTTGAGAAATGGGCTTGGCACAGTGAACCTTGGCCGTGACCTAGACCAGCCCAGGTGATTACTGGGCCAGTCTTTAAGTCCCTGCTGCTTTGTGGCTACCTACCAAAGGTAAAGAGAAGGAAACTGTATCCTTCATTGATGATTCATTCTACTGTTACTGTACTAAGTACCCATGTGTTGAAAAACTCTACATTGTGAGGAAAACCCCTAAATATATTGTTATGTTTGGTTAGTTTGAATATGCATCTTCTTTCTATTTAATTTCATTACTCATTCTGTTTAAACTAGTTGCTACCCTATTCTTTCTAAAGTCTCTGTTTTAGAAAATCCAAAAATTTCATATCATTCTACATAATTCTGTTTCTTACAGAATTGCTACCTCTTTGACATAACTTTTTTTTCTGACCCTAATTTTCTAATGTATCCCCTTTTCATTCCTACCGCTTCATTTGTGTTTTCCTTTTCCCAAACTTCCTTGTGATTCTCAGCTTTCCAGATCCTCCTTTATGTGTGGTTTAGTTACTAAGGGACTGTGCCCTTGTGGGGAGAATTTCATCTTTCTGGTTGTCTAAGCTAGAATGAAAACTTGAGAAATATCAAGCAAATGTGCTCATCCCTCAGCCACGGAGAGACAGTAGGCAGGCTCAGTCTATGATTAATAGCAAGTGTACGTGCCTCTGAGGGACTGGTTAAAATATCCACTAGTGCCCCTAAAACAATCATGGCCTCCAGAATACACAGAAAGTGATTTAATTCTGGGTCAAAGCAGTGCATTGGTAGATGGGGATGACCTATGCATACTAGCTTAAAATCATTTTCCTAAAATGATCAACTTTTTCTTTCATAGGCTTTGTAAAATTCCATATGAAGCTGGGTCATGTGTAGTGACCTGTTTTGTTTAATTCCAAGTATGCTGTTGGCATTCAACAGAGCAAAAAATACGTCAAGGTAATGTAATGGAGATGAAGCTTTAATAATTTGTGGCTTTGAAATGTATCTTCCTGGCAGGCTTATCTTTAAGTTGTTTGAATGCACACAGAGGTAGGAATATTAATCATTTACTGATTATTACCTTAAATCATTTTTGCACTAAAAGCATTCTGTGGGATCTAGAGGTATCTTAATTTGTTTTAGGAATTTCCTCTCTTCACCTTCATCCCAACTTTCACCCCTCTTTTAAGGTTAGCATCTGAAATTTATTTTGACAAAGGATATTAAAAGAAAGCCCAGATCATCAAATCCAACTCTCACCAACTTATACATGACATCCTGGCAGCTTTTCTCCTACTAATCACACTTTTTGTTTGAATAATAAAATGTATTTAATTCAATCCAATTTTTGTCTTAGAAAAATCAATCCCTGAATTTACACAAACTTTTCAATGATCTTAAGTCTTTGTTTAAAATGCTTTCTCTGCCTAAGTCCACGAACAGCAGCATACTTTGATATTTTTTCTTTTGAACTTAATGACTGACAGAATTGATCAAAGAAAGGAAGCCACACTAATTCAACACACTTTCTTTACTGAACATTATTTGGGAAAATGAAGCAATCAAGGAGAAAAGTGAAAATGCTGAAATAATGCAGCATGGCTTGGTGAATAACCTACTCTTCTGGAAGTAAATTCACTCTTTCAGAGCAGTGATGTACTTTGAAAAATAGTATCTCAAACCTTGAGAACTTTCAAAACAATGTGGCCTTTAATTACTTCATCTTGGGTAGGAACATAAAATTTCTACTTACCTGGCTAATGTTAAGCAGAAATGTTAAGAATCAATGTAGGACACCATTATTCTTACCAAAGCTTTATGTTTTTCTAATGTGCATTAAATGAAAAGGTAATTGGCATCTTGTTCATATATTTGTACTTTCACAACTGCATTTTGATTCCTCTCTTTCATAATTTTAAGGGACACTGAATAATGTTGTATACATTTTAAACAGGTTTTTAAAAAAGTTTAGAACAAGAAAGTTTACATATTAAAACTATAAAAATTTTAATGTATCAAAACTCTGATGCAATCAGATGCTGGGTTACTCTCCTCTGTAATCAGTAACATGACCCAAATACCCTTTGCCTATAAATGCAGCAGGTAATTTCAAAAGAAAGAGATGATGTCAGTTTCCTAATGATATGCTGGTACTAGGAACAGTCCAAAGAGTGGAAGTAATTTAATAGTCTTCCTTGCTTATGATACACATGGAGTGTATAATTAGTCAGTATCATCATCCCTTAATTTATTTACAGTTATTTATCTTTAAAAATTTGACATAGGCATTTGTTTCTTTTCCCTCAGATTCAAAACCTAATGCTATAAATGTACCATACATGGAAGAATGCATTTATGCTGTTTATTTTACTCTTGTTTTTAAAGGGCGAAGTTATTTTTATTAAATGTTATTCAAATTGAAACCTGCTTTTTCCCGTGCACATTAAGACAGATACATCAGTGATGAATTTAACAACAAAGAATTTAACACTTGCAAACAGAAGTCTTCCTGCACCAATGGTATTTAAACTCAAGTGAAGTAGAAGATAAGCGGAGGAAAGTTGGGACGGGATGTAAAAAGCAATTGGATTTCTTTGTAAAATTCCATATGAAACTAGGCTTTCACAGTGTTAAAGAAGTTGTGAATGTGGAAGGCTGGCCACCACACAGTGGCCAGAAATGCTTGTTTCAGGCTCCTTACATGCAAGGGTGGGAAAAATAGAAAATATTTTCAAAAATAATATGCTTGTATGTTCCCTAATAGTGAGTGGCAGAGCCTTCCCTAATATTTTTGCAGAACTGATTATTAAATTTCTGTTTTTATCTAGAACTAAAATCTCTAGATCACCGAGAAGTAAACTGATGGTTGAGATTAAAATAGTCAACTTCACAAGTACTTAATGTTTAACATATTGACATATAAACAGTGGGTGCCCATTCAGCATTTGTTGAATGAATTTGTCTTGAAATAATATCGCAAAAGTTAATGCCTGTCTTTTCATGGTTCTCATTGGCAGATTTTGTTACTTTCTCTCTCCTACTTTTTTTGAAGTGTAGAAAACAAGTTTTAAATTCTGCAATAGAAGTTATTAAGCAACATTGAGAAGTTATGTGAAAGTTGGAATTAGAGCTTCCAGGAAGGAGCAAAAATAGACGTCTTGCATGTAAACCTTTGACTATCCCACAACGAAATTCAGCTCTTCAACCAAAAGTCTCAGCAGGGCACCACGTGAGCAGGTGAAAATTGGAACTGTGCAAAAATGTTTGCTTGGAAAGTGAAACCAGTCAATTTTGGGCTTTCTGCCAAATGTAATTTCTGCCAAAATTTCTCATTATTATATAGCTGCACAAAGCAATTAGAAACGTTATGGCTAAAAAATTCCAGATACATTCGTGTCTCCATCATATTTCAGACCAGAAGAAAATAACTAGCCTCCCCAGCCCAGTGAGCTAAGTACAGACAGGACATGAAAACACCCACCCCACTCCACACATATACCTACGCACAACCAACCCACCCCCTGCCACATTTTTCTTTGGAGGACCATTTAATCAGAAGCAGTATCCTCCTAGTTTTATGGGATCTCGGAAGAAGACCTCAGTAGGTTTTCAGGATGTCCCAGTGTACTCTTGAGTTGGAAGCCTGCCAAGGAAAGCAGATGTGGCACAAAGCCCTAGGTTCCATTCACCAGCAGTGCAGGGCCTCAGGAAATGTCACAAACCTCACTAAGCCTGACACTAGGTTGCCATTACAGGAAGCCTCACAGAAGGAGGAACACAAAATGCTGATGCTTTGCAGCTCCCTCTGTGTCATTCTTTACAGTGTCAAACCTGAGCATAGATTTGGTAAGTGACTAGACACACAAATAACACTCATCTATCGTGGCCAGTCTACACACACACACACACACACACACAAATTCTTGACACTCAACCATGTATAGACTCCAGGGCTGCATCCCCAGTCTTCCTTTTTTTGTCTTACCACACACACTCCATCAGATCTCAGCTTCATCCGTATTACACCCAATGCACGTCTGTAGTAACTATTTAATCTCTAATCTTATGTTGCCCAAACTTTTAAAATATAACATGGCTTAAAAATATTACCCACAAACTTATTTCCAGTCTTAAATTTTCCAGTTTTATATTATCATAGAGAACATTTGGGATTGTCATGAAAAATGACAAATGTATAATAATAGTCAGTTAAAGGTGAATAAATGATGTTGAGTATTAGCTTATGTGCAGAACTATGAATCTTTTTCTCTCTCTCTCTCTCTCTCCCCCCACACACACACATGGCAGCCTGGGAATGGGAGCAAAAGTAGCACATTATGGGAAAATGTTGAATTGGTTTTCAGTTTGATAGATTTAGCTGGAATTGGGGGCAGAGTGATATGGGGGTCAATGGAAGCTCTGCTGCTAATGCAGGGCCCAGGCTGAGTGGGCATTAGGTCTAGCATCCCCCCATTAAGCTCTCAAAGCTACTCCTGCAGCCCAGAGTCAGATGCTTTCAACACATCTGAATTGTTTCTGGCCTTTGTTTTGAAATGCGTACCCTCATCCATTGCAGGCTCCAAACTTTCTTGTCCCTATACCCACTGATTTCTGATCTTGTGATTTTCCTGATGCATTGCAGCATTTCACTGGCTTGTGATTTTTTTGCTTCCTCTTCAATTATTGGGTTCTCTTTGCCCTCTCTCCTTTAGATTCCCATGATAAACAGTCTGGTCTCCACAGACCCATCTTCCAGTGCCTCACTCCTGAGTGAGAGTTCTTCCATCTTTTCACAGATGCTGTGAGTGGATTCAAGACATGGAGAGATTAAGTAAATAAAGGTGGAAGGGGCTGCTGTGCAGGACATACTAAGAATGTGGAGACTATGCTGAAGATCAAGCTCAGTCTCAGTTGAAAAGAAAGAGTGCAAGAAATGTAAGAAAGAAAACTGTGATCAGAGAGAATATTTTGAGAGTCTAAGAACTAGGTCACATTACTGACAAGGTTTAAAATATGGCTGTGAGTAGCCTTGTCAGGAAAGAGACTGGAGTCATTAGGGTTGAGATGGTTGAAGAATTCAGTTTTTTGAAGTAATACGATATTGACATCACCAAGGATAACAGAAAGTGTATTTGTTTCAAGTGTCAGAACAATTTATAACAAGAAGGGGGTACTTAGTAGCTTTCTACTACTCCAGGAGAGGAAAGTAATTTAATTTGAGCTGAAGAGTGCGTCTGTGAAAGATAAGCGTATTTTTAACAACAGAACAACCTATTAAGAGACCAGTTTCTCTCTTAAACGGTTTTTAGTGTGTTGCAGTTTTCAGTGTTCAGCATATAGGGTCACATGTTATTTTATATTCTTATCTTGCTCCCTGGAATATATTGATAATAGTTATTATGTTACATTATACTCATATAGTAAATAATAATAGTAGTAATATTAATAACAAAAGCTTATACAGCACTTACTATGTGTCAGGGACTGATGCTTTAGAACTTTACAAAGATAAATTCGTTTAATCTTCGAAATAAGACTATGAGATAGATACTACTAGGATCTCTGATGTCAGATGAGGAAATGGGGCACCGAGTTGTTAATTTGCCCAAGGTCCATCAGTAGGTGAGTGTAAGAGATGGAATTCAAACTAGGCAGTCTGGTTCCAAAGTCTGCGTTCAACCAGTTAGAGTTAACCTGACAGTATTTTCTAATTTCCTGTAAAGTGTTATGTGGAGTTCATTTGGAACCTCTTCTCGCTCTAGGAGATGATGTTTCTGTGATTCTGGTGAACTGAGAACACTTCATACATTTCAAGGCTGGCTATAATGCTGGGGTTACAGAAAATAATTCAGATGTCTTTAATAGAAATGAAATAAAAAAGAAGGAAGGGGAAAAGGAGAAAGAGAAAAATAGCACATTATTTGTGAAATTTTTCTAATTTTAAGGATTGATCAGATGTAAAGATGGGCCAGGTGTGGTGGCTTACGCCTGTAATCCCAGCACTTTGGGAGGCTGAGGCAGGTGGATCACCTGAGGTGAGGAGTTTGAGACTAGCCTGCCCGACATGGTGAAACCTCATCTCCACTAAAAATACAAAAATTAGCTGGTGTGGTGGTGCATGCCTGTAATCCCAGCTACTAGGGAGGCTGAGGCAAGAGAATCACTTGAATCCAGGAGGCAGAGGTCACAGTGAGCTGAGATCATGCCATTGCACTCCAGCCTGGGCAACAGAGTGAGACTCGATCTCAAAAAAAAAAAAAAAAAGAAAAGAAAAGAAAATGGAAAGATGGTACTAACAATGAAAATTTATATATCAACCCCTGAAACTCCTTTTATATATCCACCCCTGGAAGAATAAGCCTATAGGAAACTTGTGCTATTATTATTATAATTTAGTTTGACCCTTCCTCAATATGAATAATTACAAGATACTATGTCAGTATCTCACTCAATTTTTTTTTCTTTTTTTTTTTTTGAGACAGAGTCTCATACTGTGTCACCCAGGCTGGAGTGCAGTGGTGTGATCTTGGCTCACTGCAACCTCTACCTCCCCAGTTCAAGTGATTCTCTTGCCACAGCCTCCCGAGTAGCTGGGATTACAGGCACGCACCACCACACCTGGCTAATTTTTGTATTTTTAGTAGAGATGGGGTTTCACCATGTTGGCCAGGCTGGTGTTGAACTCCTAGCCTCAAGTGATCTACCCCCCTCAGCCTCCCAAAGTGCTGGGATTTCAGGTGTGAGGCACCATGCCCAGCCTCTCTACTCAAGGTTAACAAAGAGTAAAAAGAGATGTTATTATGGGTGATATTGTGGTTATTCGTTGTTATTTGAGGGCTATTCATCATTCTTTGAACATCTAAATGGACTTTGAGAATATGAAAGAAATGGAGAACAAAATAAAAGCATAGGCAGCACTATGCTTTACAGGAAAGAATATATACGTATACACATACACATTCACATACATACACATTGGTGTATATATGAGGATAATTGAAAGAAATGGCAGTAACATAACATAAGGACAAAGTCAAGAAGCTGTGACTGGTTGGACTGAAATTGTGAAGTAAACGAAAGCGGTGCAAACTGAAGTTTGAGGCAACTTATTGCTTCTATTTAAAGGGTGGAGTATTAGGAACTATAACTAGTAATTTAGAGTTGACAACTGCTATAGCTGAGCTAGATCTTTTGAGGAACAAAAGGGTGTGACTTAAATGCAAACTCATGCCTTCCAAATTTCATTTCCCTGAAATTTTGCAGAGTAAAAGTTGTGGCTATTGTCCAGATCTGGATGATGAAGGGATGATGAATCTTGAAACTATTTCCATTCCAGAATGAGTCAGTGACTGAAAGCGGGCATGCGCTAGTACAGTTCCATTCCTAAAAATAAACGTTTTTGAGTCCTCCAGGACTCAGAGGACTAGCATATTTTCTACTAGTGAAGTCAAGGCTCTAATGAAGTTCTGTGCTTGCTCTGAGCAAACTGAGATGCTACAGAGGAAAACTGGAGGACATCAAGCTGTTGATTGCTGCCAGTTGCTTTTCCTCGGTGCCTCCCTTGTCCTATTTCCTGAGTTCCAGTTGGAAACTGCTGCTGGACCCCACACTGGTAGCTGACTTCTACCCTATGCAGTGCCCAGGAAAATAGCTCTGGATGCCGCAGAAGCAGAGGTGGTGGATTTTAAATCAAGCTTGTGACTGGAATTGACAGAACTTTAATAACATGAACATGCTTGTTTTATTCTGTCCTTTTCCAAGAATATACCAATTTGATAATATGACCCTTGAGTCCAGATTAAAAAACTCCAACTTACAAGACACAAACCAAGGAGTAATCTTTAGCTTTACGAAAAGATAGTTCACTCTTTCCCAGGAGCACTCAGTTCTATTGTTGTTTACAAACTGCTAATTATTTGTCACAATGGCTTACTAGTTAGATAATATAAAGGTGACTTATTAGGGCAGTGCTGACTCAAAGCAAATAAACAAAAAATCAACGACAGAGATATTGATAAATTACCCATGAAGTTACAAAGCAATTAAATGGGGGGAAATGTGACTCTACTTATCAAAATTTAATGTTCATTGTTTTCAAAAACCCAGTAACTTTATAATGTGAGATCTAGTTACAATTGATTTCAATGCAATTAAGTTCCTATGAATTAAAAATAATATGACATAGTATAGTATTGCTGTTCAAAAATTATTTGATATTCAGTCCACATTAAACTTGAAATGGAAAACACGGAGAAAATGTTTTGAAACTATATTGCCAGACTGTGCTTTTAAAATTAATGCTAATAAATGCTTTTTAAAAAAGCTTTTCTATGTTGATAACTACCAAATTAACTCATTTAGAAATATACATGCAGATATATTCAGATTTTAGGGGAAGATGCATTGGATCTTTGAATAACAGAGAAACTTCCCACAATAAACTCTTTCGGTATTACATTTATTTTAAGTGATACGTATGCCTGGAGCAATTTGGCAATTACTTACTTTTGAACAGTCAGACCTATCTAAGGCATTAGGTTCACCAAGCAACAAGGATATAATCTGCATACTATTTGAAAAATGTAAAAGACAAAGATCTACTTGGAGGCCTGCCAAAAAAGAGTAGTGAAAAGTGATGTGTCCAGTGATGACAGTGGGGTTTTGGGGCAGAATCTCAGCTAACAAAGATGAACAAATTTACATGCTTTGTAAAATTTAAAAATAAACCAGTCATCATCTTTCGAGTTTTAACAGAATATACAGACAGGTCTCCTTTTCCACAGTTTGTCCTAATTTCAAGAGAAACATGAAATGTATTCAAAAGAAAGCCACAAAAAGCTACTGCAAGAAAAACAAGGCTTTTCAAGACATACTTGGAAATGTATCCGGAGTCATGGGGGTTGGTTGGGGTTGGGTTGATGTCTTTTGGCACAAAGATTTGCAAAATGATATGAATGACATGAAGTACAGAAACAAATCAAGAGAGTTAGTTTCTAGTTCTCAGAAATGTATCCGGAGTCATGGGGGTGGGTTGGGGTTGGGTTGATGTCTTTTGGCACAAAGATTTGCAAAATGATATGAATGACATGAAGTACAGAAACAAATCAAGTTAGTTTCTAGTTCTCTGTGCTTAAACCTTGTATGAGTTACTAGCTAGTCTTCCCGTGCCTCAGTTTTCTTAATCTAGAATTTGAAGGCATTAAATGAACTAGTCACTGAGGTCTTTGTGTTAGCAATGTCTTTTCTTTTCTTTTCTTTCTTCTTTTTTTTTTTTTTGATACAGGGTCTCACTGTGTCACCTGGGCTGGAGTGCAGTGGCACGATCATGGTTTATTGCAGCCTCAACCTCCTAGATTCAGGTGATCCTTCTACCTCAGCCTCACAAGTAGCTGAGACTGCAGGCATGCATGTCACCATGCTCAGCTAATTTTTTGTATTTTTTGTAGAGATGGTGTTGGTCTCTAACTCCTGGGCTCAAGAGATCTGCCTGCCTTGGCCTTCCAAAGTGCTGGGGTTACAGGCGTGAGCCACCAGGTCTGGCCAATAAATTTCATTTATCTTTGGAACATTTGAAAAAGTAAAACTATCCTACCAAGAATGTGGATTACTTACTGTGCTGCTCACTGGCAGGTTATTTTTATGCCATTATTTAGGCTACAAAGCCCCAAGAGTCATTAAATATGGCCACATTGTCATTGTTGTGAAAAACTCGTACAAGTAATTGATTGCATTTGCTGATTTTCAACTTTTTCAAGAAACCAAAACCTGCTCTTTTCATTGCCTAATTGTCATTGTTTTTTGTGCTCTTACTGATTATATTGTACAAATGGAAAAACAGTTTAAATTTGTAAGAGGTGGATTCCAATGACTAGGAAAATAAATAGTAAGAAATTTTTACGCTGGAGTTTATAGGTATCATGTCAAAGGAGAAGACCATATTGTGGACATAATAATATATGTCATAATAATATATGTTATAAGAAATACTTACTCGGTCTTAGTCCCCAGTCCCTGGCATAGAAACCCTGGAGTCACCTGAGAATGACTTTTTTATGCTAATGGGATGACTCTTGGCAGCCAGGAGTGGGGGGTAGGGGTGGGGAGTAGCTTCAGGATAGGGGCTGTTTGCCAGAAAAAAACAGTAAGTGATTAAATGGTTAGAACATTCAACCCCATCTTTGGTCTCTGAAAAGAAGATAGAGGTGGAGATTGAGTTCAATCAGCAATGGTCAATGATTTAGTCACCCATGCCTTATGTAATGAATCCGCCATAACAACTCCTAAAGGACAGGGTTTGGTGAGCTGCCAGATTGGTGAACACATCCAAGTGCTGGGGATGGCTTGCTAGAAGAAAGCAAGGAAGCTGTGTGCTTCTGCCCTTTAACGCCATACCTTGCCCTATGCATCTCTTCCATTTGTCTGTTCCTGAATTGTAGCCTCTATAATATACCAGTAATAACAAATAGAACACTTTTCTGAGTTCTGTAAGCCATTCTAGCCAATCATCTGAGGAGGGAGTTGTAGGGGCCCCTTAATCACTAGTCAGGTTGGCAGAAAGATTGGTGGCCTGGGCACTCCATTAGTGGCTGTCTCCTGAAGTGGGCAGCCTCGTGGGACTGAGCCTTCAACCTGTGGAGTCTTTGCCGAGTCCTAGACCTAGTGTCAGAACTGAATTGAATTGTAGGACAGCCAGTTGGTGTCAGAGAATTGGAGAATTGGTTGGTGTTGGAAAAGACACAACACTTAATATCAGAATTAGTGTCAGAAAACAGATGATACAACATGCCACACAGACATATAAACAACAAGCACCTATATGGAATAAATCAGTGTTCTAAAAAAGTCATTAATTAATTAGAAAAGGTGAAGTAACTGTTCTGTGAGGGATGAACCTGTGATGTGAGTGAGCCAGTGTGTGTTTCAGGAACAGGAAGAAACACATTACAATTTAATTAAATTTCAAAGTGTAACTTCAATGCTTTCATAAGAGGAGGTGGGAAGCAAATTAAAAAGACAATATAATGTCAATTAAGTTCTGTCTTCACAGATCGTTCAATCAAAAATCTTGGAATTACACTGCTGGGCACTTATTAAGTGTCTGCCCTGCTCTACAAATTAATAAATCTAGACATGACTCCCGGCTATCAAACAAGACATACAAAAATGGTCTTTTCTAATACCCAGAGTTGTGTGCATGTGTGTGTGAGAGAGAGAGAGCAAGAGAGAGAAAAAGAGAGAGAGAAATATATCAGGTCCCAGTACTGAAGTTACAAGGAGTGTCCAACTCCACATTGCCTAATCATAAGTAGTATTTTACCAAGTAAGTAAAAAAATACTAAGGTGGAGAAGTTTTTCAAACGTGGTAAAGGTAAAGAGAGAGACTGGAACTGATAGAATAGTGGGAAGCTATCAACTGTGAACAACAGTACATTATCCATGAACCTTGTGGGCTTTTAACCTCAAATTAAAGCTGAAGAAAGGCAACACTCTCCTTCCTCTGTAATCACAGAAGAAACGATGCCCGAACTGACATTTTTCCATGACCATTTTCCCAAGTAAAGCCCTCTGAGATCATTAAAGAATGTCTCATTTTATTTTTCAGGTGGTGGAGGGAAGCTATGTCTTAAAGATGCCCAACACCAGATGAAAGCAGAAACATTTAGTCCAAACTCCAGACTGCATTTTTCCCAAACAGCTGGCACTTCGCCATAGTGCAGGCATCTGAAATGCGGACTGACTTTTAGAAATGGATCTAGTTGTTAGTTTACATGTTGCTAGCAAGAAGAAAAAATACTCAAAGATTAGGCGGAGGAGCAGAGAAATACTTAAGCATAGAATTCAGGGTTTTGTCATTTCTGACCCAACAGTTTTGCCACTCAATAATTTTATCTTCTAAAACTCAAAACAGGTGCTCTTTCATATTAAATCCATGGCTCTGAATGTCGCCAAGGTAAATATTTTGCCTGTCCTTTGGCGCACTGCACATAAAATTTTAAAATAATTCAAACAACCTACAGCTTGTCAGTGACCAAATAGAGCACTGGTAAAAATAAAATATCTTTTGGTTCAGCACCAGCTGGCTAAATTTAAACCCTGTATTATGTAATCTTAAAGTGTCCTTGCTTTTAGTTGGTGTCTTAAGAGATTCTGTTATCATGTCTCTTCCAAATCACTTCAGTCTCTAACATCTAAACATTTAAGGCCCAACAGGACCAAATTAAGGTGTTCACAAGCAATCGAAGACAGAAGAAAAATCCATTTGAAACAGTATATAGGGCATGATATCTTTAAAGTAAAATCTCATTCTTCTCTGTTTAAAGTTGTAGTTACTATAATTACGACTGGCAGATCCAACTGGCAGTGCTTTTCTTAATTCTGCAAAACATGTAAGAACCTGATTCTTTAATCTTATTCCAGTAATACTCCCAGAGGAGATGAGACTCTGGCTGGAGCAAGAACTACAAAAGCAGAGTAAGGCTGAAAAAGAATAATTTTCAAGCATTTCTTTGAGCAAGCTGTAACAGTTGAAAACATTGTAAACTCTTCCTTTCTCTCAACAAATTCCAAGAAATATAATTTATACTTTTAAATATATTCATTACATTTCTGCTCATAAATGACAAACTAATTTTTTTCTCTGCTTTCCCTCTTATTTGTAAGTTGAAGTATAATTTTAACTCATGACTGTTTATCAAGTTTGACTCATTATTCTTCAATAATAAATATGAAAAATGCTATTCCTCAAAGAGATTACCATATGAAGTTCTTAATTTTATCCTATTAAATCAATGGTAAATATTATCATAGAAGCAAAATCCAACTGGATATTTTCTTTTACAATGATTACAATTTGACCTATGGTCTTCATTGACCTTAAGTAACCAGTGAGAACATTTTACAATCCAGGAAGCAGACATATAGTCAATGACTATATTACACTTACCTTCTATGATATTTGGGTTTAACCCCAAGTTTGTGGAAATATCATATATCTTTATAGTTCTTCACAGACTAGCTTCCTCCCTTATTTCAAGTACAGCAAATTTCCCAGTCCCCTGAAAGCAATGGGTGCAGTGGAGGCCCGCTCCACTGAAGGGTCTATCAAGCAAGTAGATGGGACGGCTGAATTTATTTTAGCAGAGTGTCTAAAGGATGCAACTTGGCACCTATTTTTAGGAACTGAGCTCTGTATAGGTGGGGCCTGAGTCAACCACTCTTTTAAGAAGAGTGTCTCTGAGGCCACTCTGCCTCGTAGTGTCCTCAGTAATGTATGCATGGCTCTAACACATGTGCAGTCAGTCAAACTCCCTTCCACAGCCACGACCACCAGCCAACTCTGAATTTCTGTATAAAGTCTGCAAATGAACCAGTGCCGATGAGGAAAAGGAGGGATTAAAGTTCTGGAATTACTTGCATTTGTTTTAATACTTTCAATCTTTTAAGAGTCAAGAATATGAAAATAAAGTAGGTGGAAAAAGTTTCAATTTATTCTGGTGCAATAATTAACATGGATTCTCAGGAAGAGGAGACATTGCTTTTCTTTGACAAAATGTTCTTAGATATGTAAAACATTAGTTTGTTTTTTGAGGCTTCACATATAAAGCAAAACGCTACTCTAGTGTTGGCTTAAGTAAAGGCTGTGCTGGTTTAGTTAAAAAAAAAAAAGCCAAGGAAGAATGGTGGAAAGGAATTCTAGAGAGAATAGAGAGCACCCTTGCCGTGTGAGTCCTGCTCATTAATATTAGCTTTAAATCATTCGGCATGAGGAAGAGCAGGCAGGGAAAAGGAGTCACCTCACATGCTCCTGAAAGAATCATATTAAATGTCCTTTGCTGCCAGGACTTACCAAACACATGCTGCCAATCTGACCCAGAACCCAACGAGCATTGCCATTTAGCTCAAAAATGACAACATCTCAGACATTCTCAGTAAATAGAAAATAACCAGCTTCCTTCGTCTTTCCTCTCTTCTATGATTTTCCTAATGTTGTGTGGCCTAACGACAAACTCAAATAAAGAGAGGAAATTGCCCTTTGGCTTAAAGAAACACCTGACCTATATACTCTATTTCATATAAAACGCCTATTTGTAAGCTGTTTACTATAATATTTACTAATAAAATCAGTAGGTATACTACATTTTTCCATATACAATATTGGTTTCTGTTAAAAGTAGGTCAAGGAGTGATATTCCAGCATATTAACTCTGAGAACAACTTTCTGAAATAGTGTTCTATATACTCCACAAGAGTGTTCAGGGCCAGGAGCCAGTATAGACTAATTATTTAGAGTTGTGCTTCCAAGTATGATAGCTATTAGGCACATGTAGACATTTAAATTTTAATTGATCAAAATTAGGTAAAATTAAAAATTCAGTTCTTCAGCTACATTTAAGTAAGTCAGTCTCCACATGTGGACAGTAGCTATGTATTAGTGCAGATGTAAAACATTTCCAACATTGCAGAAAGATCTGTTGGACAATACTGATTTAAATCACGGGATTTCAACATAGCTTTGATAGTAATATACTCTGTGACCTGGGTGAGTTTCACAACTTGTCTAAGCTTCATTTTATTCATCTGTGACTAAATAAGACTAAATTGACCAACTTTCCATTGATGTTATGAAGATGAAATGAGATAATATGTATAAATTATTATACTTACATTGTTATTACTCCAACATAATATTTACATAGTAAATAATTATTACTTTACTTTGCTATATGCAAAAGAAAATGGTACTGGATCTGAAATCACAATAGTTCAATTTAAATTATGAGGAGATTGATCCTACAATGTAAACATAGTCAATTTTATTCTTATATTTGCATATAGTTGCTAATGATGCTTATGGTGATTTTACTCTTTTTAAAGGTTGTTAATTACTCAAAGATCTGACTTCTAGCTTCCTCACCTTCTCTCCTTATTAAAAACTCACTGTTTTCTCTTTCCATTTTATTGATATGTTTCTTTAAGTTTCACTCATGACAACTTTTCTTCAAACTTGCTGTTTTTGATTTTTCAGGCAAAAAGCATATTTGATAAAAATACATATACATTAAATATTATTTTTTCACTTTTTTCTCGTAATAAATTTTCTAATGTATATGTTAGTACAGAAACCCAATGATTATTCATTAAGATAAACAAAAAATGGTCAGGAAAAGAAACTTTGGTAGAACACTGTATGATAATTAGTAATAATTAGGAACAATAAATGTTAAATCTACAGGAGCACACATAAATTAACTGACCTAAGTTCAAGCAAAAATGTTCAGTCATAAAATTAATTAGTGATCACATAATTTGGTTCATTCCTTTTTGTCATGAAGAAAACATCAGGACTTAGATTCTGACCATTCATTATTACAGTGGTTTTAGACACTAAATTTCATTCTTGATTTAATAACAGTTTAATCAATTATAATGAAACTAGTATGAAAGCAAGATAGATAAATGATGGGTAGATGGATGGATGGGTGATAGATAGATAGGTATAAAGGCAGAAAGATTAATAAGGTGATCCCTTGTATCACAAAACTTAGCACATTCAAATTGAAAATGTTACTCCCTATCTAATCTGATATAGATAGTGCCTATAGCTCTACCTATTACAACCTGTATTGTACTTGACTGAAACTTAAGTTCTTCTAGTGGGATGATGCTAGTAATTAGCATCAGGCCAATGCTGTCATGGAAGACAATTAGAAGGCGGCATCAATTACAGAGATAATATATGTAAGGCATCAGAGATAGCCAAACCAATGAGACCCAGAAGCCGTACAATTCAAGAAAGACGAGAACCTTACAAATATAAGTTGAGGATTTGAGGCTGTTCTTGGGGATCTTTGTCAATTTTGGATGCAGGTAGAGCCTGAGAATCTGGGCTTAGTCTGAGGAGAACACTGCTGCTGGAAACAGAGAAACAGCAGAACCTTTGGCAATTCCATGGGACTGGAGCGACAAAACTGGAGAGGCGAAGGATCTCAAATTCTATTTTCTTTCTAAGATGTTTCCTAAATTCCAAAATTTCACAGGATAGCAGGATACAATCGTAAGCCCAAACAAAACCCAAGAAAAGCAAAGTGGAATAGCGTACATTTTCATGATACTTAACAAACAAGTGTCTCTGAGGAGGGCCGGTAACAGTTGAAAGCCTTCAAATAACAGGGATACTGACTCTAAAATAATGTGCAACAACTGCTTGTCTTTAGAAATGGCTTGATAATCTGGGTTTAGCTGGAAGCTGAGAATTCTGTCTTGCCCCTAGCAGATGGGAGACAGATGAACCAGCAAAGGTTTTGGCATTTGATCAGGCTTGGAGTGATAAAATTGGTGACTCGAGTATATTCAAACACAGCCAATCTCCCCCTCAAAGCATTTGCCAAATTCGGAAGCTTCACACGGTGTGAGGCTAAATAGCCAAGCTGAAAAACCTCAGAAAATAGAGCAGAGATGCCTGCAGACTCCATGTTGAGGAGAAAAGGATCTCACAGATTCTCAAAAAAATTAATAAATAAATTAAGGCAGTCAGCGCCTCTCTGCTCTCCATTCTATCTGCTCAGCAGAGGAAAGATTTAATATCTCTGACGAAGGTCACAATCTGCAGCTTTGTTTTTGAATACACCCTGCTTACCTTTCAATTATAAAAGTACTAAGCATGCAAAGAGACAGAATGTTGTCATCGATACTAAAAAAAAAAACTTTTCAAGGAAGCTGGGGTTGTAGATACTGAAATTAGCAGATAAGGACTTTAAAATAATCACAATTGATATATTTAAGAAAATATAAGAAATAACACACAAAACATATGAAAAGATAATTTCATGAGAAAATTAAAATGACAAAATCACAATGAAATAGACATTCAAAATTTGAGAAATACAATACCAGAAATTAAGAAATCAATGGTAGATTTAACAGCAGATTTCAGATAGCAAAATACAAAATTTTAAATCTGGAAGACAAATGGATAAACAATAGAAAGCTTGTGTATGGATATTTTTCATTAAATATCAATAAGTACTCACTAGATTTTCAGCAGCAGTATGACATTATTGAATCATATAACTACACTCCATTAAAGCCTTTGTTGCATTTGTCCTTGACAAGCTACACCTACATTCTCTCATGTTTGTTCATTTTGTGCTAAGTGAATGAAAACAGTGCCACCCCATTACTACAGCTTGCTTTTGCCATCTAGTGTAGTTGCTTTCTTCACAACTTGCAATCTATGTCTTATCTTAGTCTACAATGAAAGATATTTAGCAGAACAGAGCCCCTAACATATACAAAGCCCTTCTACTGCTAAAGACTTCCCTCTTAGGTTAAGTTGATATATGACGTTAGGTCCACTTAGGAATCCATTATTTGTAGGTGTTCTTGATAACCTTAAATAAAATCGATCTGGTTAGGGTACTTCAAAATTCTATGTGCTTCTTTTCTAGGCTATGAGACATTTTGCATTCACTCGCTTTTCTATTTTTGCTGGTGCTACCATTTGTTAGGTGAAGACTATTCTCTTTGACATAAAAGACCAACATTGATTTGGCTCCCGTTTATTTTCTTGTTCATTAATTAATATAAAAACTTTCCAATAAAAGTAGTAAATATTTTTTTCTTTCTTTAATTTTCCTTTAAGAGAACCATTTACATTTTATAAAGAAATTATGCCAGCAATTTAATTAGGTGATTTACCTTTATTATTTTCTTTTATTCTGTCAGCAACCCCAAGATATTAGTGTTTTCACCATTTTATAGAAAGAAACTGAGGATGAGTGAAGTTAAATAATTCTCCAAGGACAAAAGTTAATAATCAGCAAAAGTGGGAATTGGATTCATTTCTGCTGACTCTATATGTTTGGATTATTTGGGATATTATTTATCCTGACCTTAATCTAAAAGTTCTATCCAAGCGCTATGTTGGGTGATATGTTTTGAGAGGGATCAACTCTTCCTCATAGTAAATTCTTAGTGTAGGCCTGCAATAGGTAGGCTCTGGCAAGGCCCTGTCTGTGCATGATAGCAAAGTGAACTATCAGGGGAGATATGGGAACTTTAAAGCTGGGACAACTGTAGTTCAGTTATCTGGTATGTAATTCTGACCCAGTGGGGCCCATTTAAGGTTTTTAGAATTAAAGAGCAAACATATAAATAAGAAAGTTTCATATTATTAGCTAGCATACACAAAACACTAGCCCACCAATTAGGATTTGGCAATCTGCTTTGATCCTTGCAGGTAGCATGACCCATTGACCCATTCAGATGTCATGTAAGCATAATTAGGGTATTAGTAATTGAATTGCAGTTAAGTTTAATCAAGTATAATTTACACTTCTCCAAGTTTAATTCCATTAAAATTAAATCATGGTATTAATAAACTATGAATAAGGTCTTTGAGCATATGACTCATATTTAAATCATATCTCATAGTGTTAAGTAGAGTGACCGTGATAAATTTATCATGCAAGCCAGGGGGCTTTTGGGAGTGAAGAAAGCACCATTAATAACTATGCCAACATAATGGCATAAGCTGGGATGGTCCAGGGGAAACAGGGATGCATAAACACCTGACCAGTGAGCCAAATGTGGACCCTCTTGACTCACCACTGGAGCACACTCTGAGGAGGATTTCTAATGATCTGGCTCCCAATATAAAAAATAAAAGTAAAAATGTTCTTTACTAGTTACGTCAGTGTTTAAAGGATCATCTCTGTCCTATAAATATAATTTGGATTAGACATATCCCTTATAATAAAGACAGGAATGAATGAAATAACTATAGAGAATCAATGATATTTGTCCCAGAGGAAAAAAGGTAAGGTATAATTAGGAAGCTTCCTGGTTAAAAAAAATGGTGGAGGTCTAGATGTTCTTGATAGGCTTCTTGTCAACCTTCAATTAAAATAATTTAAAAAATAAAAAATAACATTAATTGCTAATAATGAGAGAGAGTGAGAGAGTGAGAAGTTGAAGAAAAATAAGAATTTGAAGAAGACAAAGAGGAAGAGGAGTTGGAGAAGATATGCTGAAATTCATACAGAATTTCCAACTGTGGTCATCTTTGTGAGCCACAAACATGAATCACAATTTTGGATGACACACTGCATAGGGCAAACTCTGAGTCAGAAGGGAACAAACAGTTTCCCCAAATAATAGAGAGAGGCTTGGGTTCACTCCACAGTCTCATCTTGCTTTGACCAAAACTAGGTGGGCTCACCAATTCCATGTAAACATCTTCTGGACCAGCCCAAGCCACAGCCCTGCCTCTGCTACACCCCTACCCCTGCTACACCCCTACCCCATCATTATATACCTATGCACACACCATGTCTCTCAGGAGAAAAGGGAAAGATAATGATGTGTTGTTAGGTTTTTAAGGGAACAATGCTTTAGAGAAGGGGTGGTGGAACTCTGTATTATTTCATAGTTGGTACCATACAAAAGGAAGTTTACACATTGTATCTGAAAACACAAGGTAGGATTGTAAGGTATAGGATGGAAGTCATAATTCTATTCAGCAACTTTGCACAGTATCAGTAATTCAAGATTTTAGATATAATTCAGAAGGAAAAGAAAAATCGATGGGAGAAGTTATAGGATCCGAGTATTTAGTGATGGCAGAATAACAAAAATGTACTCACCTTATTGAAAGGAAATGCCAGACCTCAGTCAACGAAGACCCAATGCAAGTGAAGTAAGTGGACAAGGTAGAATAAAGAGGCACTGCTAAACAATGGTAAGGGACAGTGATTGGATGAGGCACAGAACTGATCAAGTTTATTAGTTTATTCCAAAATACCTGAAAAAGCCACAAAGATACAAATGATGTTCTTGATGTGCTCAAAAAGATTCAGGGAGAGAAGCTTCTTTGAAAGTGCATTAGCTGTTATTAAGGAGACAATATAATGAAATAAAATAATGAAAACAGTGAAGACTAAAATAGACTGCAAAAAAAATGCAAAATTCAACAGAAAAATTAAAATGGCACTTGATACAGAAAAGAGCACATATAAAAATGAAATTCAATCAATGTAATGGGGAAAATTTTTAGAAATTTTTCCATAACACAGGAGCAAAATCAAAGAGATGAAAATGAAGACCTAGATAAGGATTAATATGAAGGAAGAGGTATGATCAAAGAAACGTAACTGTTTCAGAGGAAGAAAGAGCAAAATAGCACAGAAATAAATATTAAATTTAAAAGGAAAGAAAAAGTTTTTGAGGTGAAGTAAGATCTGAGATGACAAAACCAAAGGCTCAAGACATCTGGATATGCCCTTATAAATTTTTGAATTTTAAAGATTAAAAAATAATGAATAAAGAAAAAAGACAACTGATCTCAGAGTTCTTCAGTAAGATATGCATTATGAAACAGTGGAATATTAAGTGAAAGGCTTTTCAAGTTTGTTTGTTTTTGTAATGGACATAACTTTGAATAGATGACTCTATTTATAGACAACTTTCTGTTATTTATGTATGAATATAGAGGTATATTTTAGAATATACAAAAAATTTCTGATCAGGAGCAGTGGCTCATGCCTGTAATCCAGTACTTTGGGTGTGTGGGGCGAAAGGATGACCTGAGCCCAGGAGTTTGAGAAGAGCCTAGACAACATAGGGAGATCCTGTCTCCATAAAAACATAAAAAAAAAAAAATTTAGCCCAGTGCGGTGGCACGTGCCTATAGTCCCAGCTACTTCAGAGGCTGAGGTAAGAGGATCCCTTGAGCCCTGAAGTCAAGGCTGCAGTGAGTAGTGGTCATGCCAATGCACTCCAGCTTGGGCAACAGAGCAAGACCCTGTCTCAAAAAAAAAATTATCAGATAAAGAAAATGATTAGGCTGGGCGCAGTGGCTCACGCCTGTAATCCCAGCACTTTGGGAGGCCAAGGTGGGCAGATCATGAGGTCAGGAGTTCGAAAGCAGCCAGGCTAATACAGTGAAACTCTGTCACTACTAAAGATAAAAAAAATTAGCCGGGCCTGGTGGTGCACCCCTGTAATCCCAGCTACTCGGGAGGCTGAGGCAGAAGAATCACTGGAACCTGGGAGGTGGAGGTTGCAGTGAGCCAAGATGGCACCATAGCACTCCCACCTGGGCAACAGGGAGAGACTTTGTCTCAAAAAAAAGAAAGAAAATGATTAATGTGTCCTCACTGGAGAAGTGACTAAAATATATCTGCAAGCTCACAAAAGAAGATTCCAAGTGAAGAGTAAAAGAATGGGAAGCTTATTGCATAAAAAGATATTATTTGCATTAAAACCAAACAAATATTGTAATTGCAGTTATAAAATTGGATGTAAAATTAAAATATTCTTTGAAAAATATATATAAAAAGAACACAGCTTTAGTATATATAACATTATTATATTATGTTAATAATGTAATGATTCAGGGATCTAGTCTTAGATTAAAATACATCCGGTGTCATTTAATATCGAGAGTGGAGAAAAGCAGGAGAAATAAAATTTAGTTGAATACTTTGGAGCTTGATGATTTATTCAGTCATACATTCTTTCATTGAGAAAATTTTCAAATGTTTATTGAAAACCTCTGTGTGAAGTGCTGTGCTAGATGTGATGTTTACAGATAAATAAAACATCCATGGGCCTTAGTAACACACAAATAGATATGTATAAAACAGGATAAGTTTATGAAGGAGAAGAAATTAGTTGTGTGAGGAAAAAAAGCAAAAAGTTTAATTTGAGTGGTCCAGAAAAACACCTTAAGGTGGTCATCAAATTTTAAATTTCTTCAGGAGAATAAATACAAAAAGAAAAAAAAGAGTGAAGTAAAAAACCTTACGAACAAATATGGCTCACTAGCCTCTACAAAAATTACTATTTACAAAGCTATATTAATTAAATGCTGCAAAATTAGCAGAAAAATGAGCATTATTTTTTAGTGGAATATAAATAACCATCTTGAATCAAACAATAGTGTTTAGTAAAGGTAACAAAATGGAAGAAATTTTTCAAACAGCCTTTGGAAACCTAACTAAGTAACTAGAAATAAATTACTTTAAAAGCTCACATTATGCTTTATTTCAAAATATATTCCAAGCTAGTTAAATACTTCAGTTTAAATGCAATTAGTAAGTATTAGAAACAGAAATGTGTTTTTCATAGTTATATGTTGAGTCAACATTTCATACAGCGTAAGAAATTATGCATAAAACATCTTCTCTAAAAAAGCACCCAATCCTTTTTAATATAGGTAACTGATTGCTGTTAAGTTTTTCATGTATCCCGAAGTGTTCTCTGTATACAAGCACATATATGTGTTCATATTTGAATAAAACACATGTATAAATAACATGTATATATATGAAACAATACTTTTCACTTTTCTACAAATGGGAGAATTATATACCCAATGCTCCACATTTGCTTTTTTTGTTGTTGTTTTTACTGAATAATGTTGCAAATCAATTTCTGTTAGCATAAGAAAATCTTATTAATCTTAATGGTCATTTTATGGACATACCATATTCCATTTAGTCTCCTATTTGTGGTTGTTTAGGTTGCTTCCAGAATTCTTCTATTAGAAAAAAAGATGCAATCAATAATCTCAAACATGCGTGTGCTTGACATATTAAGGGCTACATGCCTCTAATAAATATGAGAGATATTGACAAAAGTCCCTCTAAAGGGCTAAATTACAGTTATTGCCAATTTAATCTTCTACCACTGGTATGTGAGAGTACTGTCAAATACTTGGATATTTGCATATCTGATAAGTGTAGTGTTTCATTATTTAAATTTATATGAATATATTAATATGGAGTGAGGCAAAGCAACACATGAATATTTAACTGATTTTAAAAATATAAACTTATCTTTCTCATAAGGGCAAAAACCTAAACAATCTAAATGCCTACAAATTGAGAATTTGTTAAGCAAATTAATATACATTATAGAATTATAAGCAGACATTTTTATAAAATGTTTTTGAAGAATACTTAATAACATGGAAAAATGTTCACATTAGATGTCAATGCAATTTCAGATTTCCCTTAGGATGCAGGATTGCAAGAGAAAACATTCTTAAAATAACAATGAGCTGAATACTCTACATTCATAGATATAAATATAGAATTATAGAATTGTTTTAAGTTCATCTGAAATCAAGGTTATAGGAGAAACCTAATGAGCTGAAATGAGAAAGAAATGATAAGCTCTATCTATGAGATTAGAGACAATTATTGTTTTCCTCTTTAGCACATCACTGGGAGGAGGAAGCTACCGTAGATGTAGACAAAACAAAAACAGCTGAGTTATTAATTATTCTTAAAAGTAGATTTGGGCTAGTGTGACATTTAAAAATCCTTTTAAGTCCCAGGCACAAGGAGGATCTATGCCTATCCACCAACTGTCTCCCATAGAAGTTCGCTCAGCTGCAATGAGATCTACTGGTGGCAGGATTGAAGAGAGAAACCTCACAATCAGTCTGGTCCCTTATGCTGAGTGCAAGACAGTGACCATGTACAAATGAATTAGAGACAGAGGAGCAGACAGACACATCCCTCCCCCACACAGGTGACTGGGTTCTCTGGAAGTCTGAAAGGAGTGCAGAGGAGCTGAGACAAACCATTCAGAAACTCAACTACCAGGACTTGCCAAACAATGATTCCAATTCCACTCACTAATGTAAATCCTCTGGTGAACTAAATATAACAAAGACAATCATAGAACTGACACATAGCTAATCTATAGACTAAATTGACTTACCCCACACTAACAACCTTACAAAATAAATATGCCCTTTACTGAGAGGGCATAATATTTATTTCAGCTTGTTCAGTTCTTTACACAAAATGTCCAGTACTCAATTAAAAAATCATGAAGCCCCAAAGGAAGCAAGAACACATGACCTACCATAAAAGAAAACACAGTCAATAGAGCTGGAGGCAAAGATGGCTTAGATGTTAAAATTATTCAACAAAAATTTTAGAATAGAGAGGGGACTGGCAAGATGGTTGAATGGGAACAGCTCCGGTCTGCAGCTCCCAGTGAGATCAATGCAGAAGGCAGGTGATTTCTGCATTTCCAACTGGGGTACTCATCTCATCTCACTGGGACTGGTTAGACAGTGGGTGCAGCCCACGGAGGGCGAGCAGAAGAAGGGTGGGGCATCGCCTCACCTGGGAAGTGTAAGGGGTCAAGGAACTCCCTCCCCTAGCCAAGAGAAGGCCCTGGGTTTCAAGCACAAAACCGGGCAGCTGTTTGGGCAGACACTGAGCTAGCTGCAGGAGTTTTATTTTCATACCCAGTTGGCACCTGGAATGCCAACAAGACAGAACCATCCACTCCCCTGAAAAGGGGGCTGAAGCCAGGGAGCCAAGTGGTCTAGCTCAGCGGATCCCACTCCCACGGAACCCAGCAAGCTAAGATCCACTGGTTTGAAATTCTCGCTGCCAGCACAGCACTCTGAAGTCGACCTGGGATGCTCAAACTTGGTAAGGGGAGGGACGTCCACCATTACTGAGGCTTGAGTAGGTGGTTTTTCCCTCACATGGTAAAAAAAGCCACTGGGTACCACAGCTAGGCAAAGCCGCTGTAGCCAGATTGCCTCTCTAGATTCCTCCTCTCTGGGCAGGGCATCTCTGAAAGAAAGGCAGCAGCCCCAGTCAGGGGCTTATAGATAAAACCCCCAACTCCCTGGGACAGAGCACCTGGGGGAAGGGGCAGCTGTGGGTGCAGCTTCAGCAGACTTAAACATTCCTGACTGCTGGCTCTGAAGAGAGTAGCACATCTCCAAGGACAGCGTTCAAACTCTGCTAAGGGACAGACTGCCTCCTCAAGTTGTTCCCTGAACCCCCTGCCTCCTGACTGGGAGACACCTCCCAGCAGGGGTCAATAGACACCTCATACAGGATAGCTCCAGCTGGCATCTGGCAGGTGTCCCTCTGGGATGAAGCTTCCAGAGGAAGGAACAGGTAGCAATCTTTGCTGTTCTGTAGCCTCCACTGGTGATACCCAGGCAAACAGGGACTGGAGTGGACCTCCAGCAAACTCCAGCACACCTGCAGCAGAGGGGCCTGACTGTTAGATGGAAAACTAACAAACAGAAAGGAATAGCATTAACATCAACAAAAAGGACATCCACTACATTATGGTAAAGCGATCAATTCAACAAGAAGAGCTAACTATCCTAAATATATATGCACCCAATACAGGAGCACCCAGATTCATAAAGTAAGTTCTAAAGAGACTTAGAGTCCCACACAATAATAGTGGGAGAATTTAGCACCCCACTGTCAATAGTGGACAGATCAATGAGACAGAAAGTTAACAAGGATATTTAGGACTTGGACTCAGCTCTGGACAAAGCAGACCTAATAGACATCTACAGAACTCTCCACCCCAAATCAACAGTATATACATTCTCATCACCACATCATCCTTATTCTAAAATTGACCACATAATTGGAAGTAAAACACTCCTCAGCAAATACAAAAGAATGGAAATCATAACAAACAGTCTCTCAGACCACAGTGCAATCAAATTAGAACTCAAGATTAAAAAACTCACTCAAAACAGCACAACTACATGGAAACTGAACAACCTGCTCCTGAATGACTACTGGGTATATAACAAAATTAAGGCAGAAATAAATAAGCTCTTTGAAACCAGTGAGAACAAAGACACAATGTACCAGAATCTCTGGGACACAGATAAAACAGTGTTCAGAGGGAAGTTTATAGCACTAAAAATTGACACCCTAACATCACAATTAGAAGAACTAGAGAAGCAAGAGCAAAAAATTCAAAAGCTAGCAGAAGACAAGAAATAATAACTAAGATCAGAGCAGAACTGAAGGAGACAGAGACACGAAAAACCCTTCAAAAAATCAATGAATCCAGCAGCTTGTTTTTTGAAAAGGTTAACAAAATAGATAGATTGCTAGCCAGACTAATAAAGAAGAAAAGAGAGAAGAATCAAATAGACACAATAAAAAACGATAAAGGGGAGATCACCACTGATCCCACAGAAATACAAGCTACCATCAGAGCATATTATAAACATCTCTCAGCAAATAAAGTAAAAAATCTAGAAGAAATGGATAAATTGCTGGACATATACACCCTCCCAAGACTAAACCAGGAAGAAGTTGAATCCCTGAATAGACCAATAACAGGCTCTGAAATTGAGGCAGTAACTAATAGCCTACCAACCAAAACAAGCCCAGGACCAGACGGATCCACAACCCAATTCTACCAGAGGTACAAACAGGAGTTGGTACCATTTCTTCTGAAACTATTCCAAACAATAGAAAAAGAGGGACTCCTCCCTAACTCATTTTATGAGGCCAGAATCATCCTGATACCAAAACCTGGCAGAGAAACAACAAAAAAAAGAAAATTTCAGGCCCATATCCCTGATGAACATCGACACGAAAATCCTCAATAAAATACTGGCAAACCGAATCCAGCGGCACATCAAAAAGCTTATCCACCATGATCAAGTTGGCTTCATCCCTGGGATGCAAGGCTGGTTCAACATATGGTTGACACAGCCAAACCATATCAAATGGCAAACAGGCATATGAAAAAGTGCTCACCATCACTGATCATCAGAGAAATGCAAATCAGAACCATAATGAGATATCATGCCACCCAATCCAAAAGCCAGGCATTAATAAATGCTGGTGAGGTTTTGAAGAAAAGAGAACCCTAGTATATTGTAAGTAAATGTGTAAATTAGTATATTTACTATGGAGAACAGTTTGGGGTTCCTCAAAAAACTAAAAATAGAGCTACCATACTATCCAACAATCCCAATGCTGGTTGTATTTCCTCAAAAAAGGGAAATCAATGTATTGAAGAGATATCTGCACTCTTATGTTTATTGCAGCCCTCTTCACAATAGCCAAGATTTGTAAACAACCTAAATGTCCATCAGTAGATAAATGGATAAAGAAAATGTGGTGCTTATACACAATGGAGTAGTATTCAGCCATGAAAATTAATGAGATTCTGTCATTTTCAGCAACATGGATGAAAATGGAGGTCACTATGTGAAGTGAAATAAGCCAGGTACAGAAAGACAAACTCTGCATGTTCTCACTTGTTTGTGGGATCTAAAAACCAAAGCATTGAACTCATGGACATAGACGGTAGAAGGATAGTTATCAGAGGCTGAGAAGCATAGTGTGGTGTTGTGGGGGAGGGAAGTGAAGATGGTTAATGGGTCCAGAAAAAGTTAGAAAGAATTAATAGGAACTATTTGATAGCACAACAGGGGGACTACAGTCAATAATAATTTAATTGTACATTTAAAAATAGAATAGCATAATTGGGTTGTTTGTAATACAAAGGATAAATGCTTGAGGTAATGGATACACTGTTGCGGGAAGTCAGGGACCCCGAACAGAGAGACCGGCTGAAGCCATGGCAGAAGAGCATAAATTGTGAAGATTTCATGGACATTTATTAGTTCCCCAAATTAATACTTTTATAATTTCTTACACCTGTCTTTACTGCAATCTCTGAACATAAATTGTGAAGATTTCATGGACATTTATCACTTCCCCAATCAATACTCTTGTGATTTCCTATGCCTGTCTTTACTTTAATCTCTTAATCCCATCATCTTCGTAAGCTGAGGATGAATGTCGCCTCAGGACCCTGTGATGATTGCATTAACTGCACAAATTGTTTAAACAATATGAAATCTGGGCACCTTGTAAAAAGAACAGGATAACAGTGATGTTCAGGGAATAAGGGAGATGACCATTAGGTCGGGCTGCCTAAGAGCCAGGAGGAACAGAGCCATATTTCTCTTCTTTAAAAAGCAAATAGGAGAAATATCACTGAATTCTTTTTCTCAGCAAGGAACAGCCCTGAGAAAGAGAATGCGTTCCTAGGGGTAGGACTCTAAAATGGCCATTCTGGGGATGTCTGTCTTTTATGGTTGTAGATAAGGGAAGAAATAAGCCCACCGGTCTCCCATAGTGCTCCCAGGCTTATTAGGACAAGGAAATTCCCGCCTAATAAATTTTGGTCAGACTGGTTGTCTACTCTCAAACCCTGCCTCCTGATAAGATGTTATCAATGACAATGCGTGCCTGAAACTTCATTAGCAATTTTAATTTCGCCCCAGTCCTGTGATCTCGCCCTGCCTCCATTTGCCTTGTGATATTTTATTACCTTGTGAAGCATGTGATCTCTGTGACCCACACCCTATTTGTACACTCCCTCCCCTTTTGAAAATCACTAATAAAAACTTGCTGGTTTTGCGGCTTGGGGGCATCACGGAACCTACCGACATGTGATGTCTCCCCTGGACACCCAGCTTTAAAATTTCTCTCTTTTGTACTCTTTCCCTTTATTTCTCAGACTGGCTGACACTTAGGGAAAATAGAAAAGGACTCATGTTGAACTATCGGGGGCAGCTTCCCCAATAATACATAATTTTCCATGATGTGATTACTACGCATTGCATGCCTGTACCAAAATATCTCATGTACCACATAAATATATACACCTATTTTATGCCCACAATAATTAAAAATAAAAAGTATATTTAAAACACGTGTCATGAAGACACTAAGAATGGGAAAACTAATGTGGCTATATTGATGTCAGAAAAAGTAGACTTTGAGGTTAAGAGTGTGTATGTGGAATGGGGCATGCCACAATGATTAAAAAGGACCAATTTATGAAGAAGACATAGGATTCTTAAATCCATATATACCTAATAACAAAACTCCTAAACACTTGAATTAAAAAACTCAGAACTAAGGAAGAAATAAATTCACAATCATAGTTGGGAGCTTTAACATCTCTTTCCATACTTGACAGAATAAGTAGACTAATATCAGTGAATATATAGAAAACTTGAAAACACTATCATCTGTTTGACTTACTTGACATGTACAAAACACCAACCTAATAACAGAATGCATATTCTTCTGAAATGAACATAAAATAATTATTATTAAAAAACCATCTATATATATAGCAAACTAGTAATAACTACACAATATGTTCCTTGAGCACAATTACATTAAATTAAAAATCAGTAACAATAAGATACCTAAAAATGTTCCAAATATTTCTAATAAAACAACCCATTTCAAAGTACCCCATGAGTAGAAGAATAAATCAGAAAAACCATTAAAATAAAATTTTAAGTGAATGATAACGCTAACAACATGTTAAAATTGTAGAATGCAGTTGTAGCAGTAACTAGCCAGACATTTTTAGCGCTAAATGCATTTATTAAAATAAAGAATGAGGCCGGGTGCAGTGGCTCATGCCTGTAATCCCAGCACTTTGGGAGGCTGAGGTGGACAGATCACCCGAGGTCAGCAGTTCGAGACCAGTCTGGCCAACATGGCGAAACTCCTTCTCTACTAAAAATACAAAAATCAGCTGGGTGTGGTGGTGTGCACTTGTAATCTCAGCTACTCAGGAGGCTGAGGCAGGAGAATCACTTGAACCCTGGAGGCGGAGGGTGCAGTGAGCTGAGATTGGGCCACTGTACCCCAGCCTGGGCAACAGAGCAAGACTCTGTCTTGAAAAAAAAAATGCAGAAAGGCAAAAAGAGAAGTTTTACCTTAGCAGCTGGAAAAGAAGAGTAAAATAAATTGAAAGCAAGTTGAAGAATGGAAATAGGAAAAATAAGATTAGAAATCCATATAATAAAAACATACCATAAAGATAAGGCAAAACTAGTTGCATTATTAATTACTAAAATTGCTAACATCTAGCAAGATTGCTTAAAATAGAGGAGAAAATAGAAATTATCAGTAGAAGGATTGAAATATTGAACGTCACTAGAGATATTGCAGATTTTAAAATGAAAAATAAGAGGGTATTGATAATCAATTTTTTGTCAGTAAATAGACAACTCAGATGATATGAATAAATTCTTTGAAAAGATACCACTTATCACAAGCAACACAAGAAATAAAATATACAAATAGCTCTATATTCAGTAAATGAATTGTAATTTTAATTTAAATTATCTCCCCACTTAAAAAATTCCAAGTATATATGACTTCATTGGTAAATTCTATCAAAGATGTAATAAAGAAATAATACCAATATTACCTAAAATTTTTCAAAAAAATAGAGGGGAGAAACACTTCCTGACATATTTTTTTAAGCCTATCTAACCCTGATACTAACATCAGGCAAGGGAATTAAAAGAAAGAGAAGTTAAAGACCAATATTTCTCCTGAGCATAAACTCAAAAATCTTGGCATATTAGAAACTTGAATATAGCAATATATAAAGAGATCACTTAAAAAATTTTTAAAAAGTTCTTTATCATTGCAATAACTGAAGAAACATACTTGACAGCATTCAATACTTACTTATGATTAAAACTCTCAACAAAGACTAATATGAAACTCTTTAAACTCAACAAAGAGCATGTACAAAATTCCTTACAGCTAATGTCACACAATAAAATGAATGCTTTTTCTATATTAAGAATGAGATGATGATGTCTACTCTCACTTCTTCCACTTAGTATCATATTAGAGTGCCTTACAAGTATAATAGGGCAAGAAAAATAAATATAAGACAAAATGACCAGCAAGGAAGAAGTACAGCTCTCATTATTCAGTCATAACCATATATTCAACAATGTCCAAAAATTACTATAACTAATAAAACCACAAACACAGCTATACACCCAGTAGATACAGCAAGCTCACAAGGTATACAATATACCCAAATTAATACTGTTTCTAAATACTAGCTGCAAACAATCAGAAAACAAAATTAAAGAAACCTTACCACTTAAAAGCATTTAAAAGGAGATTTCCAGTTTCTGGTCCAGCATGTAAGAAGCTCGGAGGTTGCCACTCACTCAGTCTTAAGAAGTCAAAAGCTGAAGTAATTGAAAAATCAACTCTTCTTAGATCTATCAGAAAAGTGAGGTCGCAGGGCAAACTGCTGTCAAGACTGGAGATATTAATAGGTAAATACAGAGAACCGAAACTTACCAGAGCAGAAACTCTAAACAGTAACCTCTACAAGAACCAGTGCTGGAGAAGGCAAAAGTGAACTGTACTTGAGGAGTTATTGGAGGTTCAGTGTGGACTACTCTGAGACTTAAAAACCCCAGGGCCACCGAGTCATAGGAGAGCCCCTACATTTTTGTAAGTTTTGCCTTCAGGAACACTACCTGGTCTTCACAACAAATAAATTAAAAAGTCACCTCACGTTTTTGGTGTCAGAGAGAGGAAAAAGAATCATTTTGAAATAAACTAGAGAATTATGTTCTGAACAGAGTTTGCCGTCAAGGAGAAACTGTTTAACCAGAGCCTAATCATAGGACTATAAAAGGCTTCCTCTCCCCCAACACCTTACCACTATACTACTAAAGGTTCATTTACAGCAGTTCCTTTTACCTAGTATATCATGTCTGACTGTGAATAAAAGGCAAACAATATAATTTGAGGAGACAAACTCAAAGTCAGACTCAGATACGGCAGGGACGTTGGAATTATCAGACTAGAAATTTAAAATAATTGTGATTAATATGCTAAGGGCCCTAATGGATAAAGAAGAGAGCATGCAAGATCAGATGGGTAATGCACTTTGGGAGGCTGAGGCAGGCGGATCACGAGGTCAGGAGATTGAGATCATCCTGGCTAACAGGGTGAAACCCTGTCTCTACTAAAAATACAAAAAATTAGACGTGCGTGGTGGCGGGCACCTGTAGTCCCAGCTACTTGGGAGGATGAGGCAGGAGAATGGTGTGAATCCAGGAGGCGGAGCTTGCAATGAGCAGAGATCGTGCCACTGCACTCCAGCTTGGGCGACAGAGCGAGACTCCATCTCCAAAAACAAAAACAAACACAAAAACAAACAAACAAAAAATAAGAAAGAACCAAAAAGGAATGCTAGAGATGCAAAACACTATAACAGAATTGAAGAATGTTTTTGATGGGCTTATTAATAGACTGAATACAGCTGAGGAAAGTACCTCTCAGTTGAGAATATCTCAATAGAATTGTCCCAAATTGAAAAACAAACAAAACAAAACAAAAAAATCAAAGAAAAAATCAGGACAGAATATCCCAGAACCATGAGACAACTTACAAAAAAAAATGTAATGGGACTCTCAGAAGGAGAAGATAGAAAGAAACAGAAAAAATATTTGAAACAATAATCACTGAGAATTTCCCCCAAAGTAATGTTAGACATCACACCACAAACCCAGAAAGTGCAGAGAACACTGAACAAGATAAATGTCAGAAAGTCTATATGTAGTCATATTATTTTTAAACTGCAGAAAATCAAGATTAAAGAAAAAATCCTGAAAGAAGCTGCAATTAAAAACAGAAACAGACAAGCTCACCTAATGAATAGCATAGATGAGAATTATATTTGACTTGTCATCAGAAACCCTGCAAGCAAGAAGAGAGTGAAGTGAAATATACAAGTGTTGAGAGGAAAATACCACCAACTAGAATTATGTATCCTGTCCTTCAAAAGTCGGGAGGAAATACTTTCTCTGATTTCAAAAAAATGAGGAAATTTGTTGCCAGTAGAATTGTGTTGGAAGAAATATTAAAATAAGTCATTTAGAAAGAAGAAAAATGATATAGGTCAGAAAGGTGGATCTACATAAGAAAGAATAAGCATCTAAGAAGGAATGAATGAAGATTAAATAAAAATCTTTATTTTTCTTATTCTTAATTGATCTAACATAATTATTCAAAATAATAATAGCAATAATGTATTTGATTATATATGCTTATGTATGTGCTATATGTTTATGTATGTTTATATGTAAGTGAAATGAATGACAGCAATGATACAAGGGACAGGAGGGAGGAATTAGGATTATTATGTATTATAAGGTACTTGCACTACCCATACTACCCATGAAGTGGTACAGAGCTATTAGAAAGTGGATTTGGATTCATTGTAAGCATATATTGCAAATTTGAGAACAATAACTAAAAAAAGTTTTTAAAAAGTACAATATGCTAAGACTGGAGAGAAAATAAAATCACACTAAATGCTCAATTAATACCACAAAAAGCATAAAAAGAATGGTGGAAGACTAAAACAACAGGAGCAACTGATATAAAAAGTAACAAATATGAAAAATATTAATCTAACTCTATTAGTAATCACTTTGAATGTCAGTGGTCTAAATATACCGATTAAATACAGAAATTGTCAGAGTAAATCAAAAAATAAGACCTGACTATATGTTATCTACAAGAAACCCACTTTAAATACAAAGAGATATATAGAATAAAAGTAAACGGACAAAGAAAGATATACCATGTTAACATTAATTAAAAGAAAGCAGGAATAGCTATATTATATTCAAATGGAGCAAACTTGAGAGCAAGGAAATTTATTAGGGATAAGAGGGGTATTGCATATTAACAAAGGATGCAGTTATCCAATACAACAATATTTAATGTGTATATACTTAAAAATAGATCATCAAACTATGAGAGGCACAAACTGATAAAAGTGCAAGGAGAAATAGATACATGTATTTTTATGGTTGGAAACTTCAACAATCCTGTAACAAATGGATAGATCCAGCAGGCAGAAAATCAGTAAGAACATAGTTGAATCCAACAACACCATTGATATAATTTGGATGTTTGTCCCTCCCAAATCTCATGTTGAGATGTAATCCCCAGTGTTGGTGTTAAGGCCTCATGGGAGGTGTTTGGATCATCAGGGCAGATCCCTCATGAATGGCTTAGTGACATGCCCTTGGTGATGAGTGAGTTCTTGCCATGAGTTCACACGAGATCTGATTGTTTTAAAGAGTGCTGCACCTCCCTGCCTTGCTCTCTCTTGCCATGTGACTTGCCTGATCCCTCTTTGCCTGCTGCCATGATTGTAAGTGTCCTGAGGCCTCACCAGAAGCAGGTGCAAGCCCAAATAACCACTTTTCTTTATAAATTACCCAGGGTCAGGAACTTCTTCATAGTAATGCAAAAACAGATGAACACAACCATCAATCAACTGTATATAATGGATATCTATAGACTACTTTATACAAAAATAGCACAATACACATTCTTTTCAAGTTCACATGGAACACTCAGTAAGACAGAGCACATTCTAGGCCATAAAATACACATTTCTAAATTTAAAAGAATAGAAATCATGCAATGTCTGTCCTTAGACTACAATGGAATTAAGTTAGAAATTAATAACAGAACGAAATGAGAAAATTCCCAAATATATGGATATTAAGCAACATACTACTAGAAAGTGTGACATGCATCAAAGAAAAAAACCCCAAGATATTTAAAATATTTTGAGCTAAATGAAAATAGAAATACAACTTATCAAAATTTGTAGCCAACTGATTTTAGACAAACAAGCATAGGCAATACAATGGAGAGTGAATTTTCAACAAATGGTACTGGAACAAGTGGACATCCATATACAAAAATTAAGCTAGAAATAAACCTAACATGTTTTATAAAAAATTCTAATGGATCACAGACCTAAATGTAAAGTGCAAAACTACAAAACTCCTAGAAGATAAGATAAAACAAAATCTAGATGACCTAGGGTTTGGTGACGACTTTTTAGATACAACATCAATAACATAATCCATGAAAGAATAAATAAGCTGGAATTCATTAAAATTAGAAATTTCTGCTCCATGAAAGGCAGTATCAAGAGAATAAAAAGGCAAGCCATGGCCTGGAAGAAAATAATTTGCAAAAGACTTATCTGATAAGGGACTGTTATCCAAAATATACAAAGAATGCCTACAACTCAACAATAAGAAAACAAATAACCCAATTAAACAATAGGCCAAACATTTTAACAGACACCTCACCAAAAAGGACATGCAGATAGCAAATAAGCACTTGAAAAGATGCTCCACGTCATTGTCAAAGAACTTCAAGTTAAAACAACAATGAGAGACCACTATACACCCAATAGAATTGTCCAACTCCAGCAACGGACAACATTAAATGCTGGTGGAGATATGGATCAACAGGAACAGTCATTCATTGCTGGTGGAAATGCAAAATTGTACAGCCACTTCGGGAGGCTGCTTAGTGGTTTCTTATAAAACTAAACACATTTTTATCATATGATTGAGCAATCACTATCCTTGGTATTTACCCCAAAGAGTTAAAAACTAATGTCTACATAGATACCTACATATAGATGTTCATAGCAGGTTTGCATATGGTGGCCAAAACTTGAAGGCAACCAAAATGTTCTTCAGTAGGTGAATGGAAAAAAAGCTGTGGTATATCCAGACAATGAAATATTATTCAATGTAAAAAAATGAGCTATCAATGCATAAAAATACATGAGGGAAACCCAAATGCATATTACTAAATGAAAGAAGCTTGTCTGAAAAGGCTACCTTTTGTATGATTCCAACTATATAACATTATAGAAAAGGCAAAGCTATGGAAACAATAAAAACATCAGTGGTTGACAAGGGTTTTTGGGAGGAGGGGAGGAAGGAAGGATAAACAGGCAGGATACAAAGAATTTTTAGGGCAGTGTTGCCCTAATTGTGGACATTATTTTATGTTTGTCCAAACACATAAAATGTTCCAAACACATAAAATGTTAGATAGATTAGATAACTCTAACTCTGTTAGGGTTTACAAAGAGTATCTATGGACTTGGGTAACAAATGTACCACTATAGTGGGAAATATTGATAACGGGGAAGCTATGAATGGAAGAGGCAAGGGGTGTATGGCAAATCTCCATACCTTCAGCTTAATTTTTCTGTGAACCTAAACTTGATTAAAAATAATGTTTATTAAAAAATCTAAAAGGGTAATATACAGGAGACGAATATAATAAAATGTGTATATGAACTCTACACTGAAAACTATGAAATATTCATGGAGTAAATTTGAAGTATCTCCAATAAAGGAGAAGATATACCATGTTAAAATATTGGAGGACTTAATATTGCTATGATGTCAATTCTCCTCAAATTGATCATAATATTACAATAACAACTGTAGTAAGATTTCTTGTGTTCCTAAAAAATTCACAAGTTAATTCTAAAGGAATATGGAAAACAATATATTCTTTTGGCACTGTAGCCAAGAGGACTTTGGAAAAGGAGATCACACTTGGAAGACATGCCCTAAATGACTTTAATGTTTACTATAAAGCTATAGTAACCAAGACAATGTGATACTGGTGAAAGAATAAAATATAGGTCAATAAAACAGAATATAGTGTTTTATGTTTTATGTTGAATTTATTTTGACAACAGCACCAAAGCAATTCTTTAAGAAAAAGTCCTTGCAAAAAATGGTACTGGAACAACTGGTCATCCACATGGAAATAAAGGAAGCTTGACTTTTACATTACACTATACATACAAATGAAGTCAACATAGATCATAGATTTACGTGTAAAACCTAAAACTGTAACACTTCAAGAGGAAAGCACAGAAATATCTTTGCAATTCTAGAGGAGAAAGAGGTTCAGAGATCACAGAAAGCCTTAACCATGAAAAACAACATGATAATTAGATTTGATAAAAATTAACAACTTCTGCTCATTAAACAAGACTAATAATAATAAATGGGCAAATCTTAGACTAGAAAGAAATATTTGCAACACATAAACTTACAAAGGATTTTTATGCCTTTGATACGTAAAGAACACCTACAACAAGATAATAAAAAGACAAGCATCCAATTAAAAAATGGGCAAGTAGTTGAATGGACACTTCTTAAGAGAGATACATATGCCCCACAACACATGAAAAATGTTCAATATCATCAGTCATCAGGAAAATGCTAATTAAAACTACAAGGGAATACAACTCATATCCACTTGAATGGCTGAAATTAAACAAGGATGGTCACAAATTATGGGGAAGACACAGAAAAACTGAAATTCTCACACATTGCTGATTAGAGTGTAAAATGGCCAAAACACCATGGAAAACAGTTTGATGGTTTCTTAAAAATTTAATTAATGACTTAACATATGTCCACTCCCAGGTATTCATCCATTAAAGTGAAACTATATGTCCACAATTAGCCTGTGCAAGATGGTTTACAGCAATTTTAGTCTTAATAGCCCCAAATTAGAAATAGCCTAGCTGTCCATAAAGAAGATACTGAATATATCAATTGCAATTGTTCACATAATGGAATACTAATCATCAATAAGAAAGGGGAGAAAAACCTTCTGATATAAACAACAATTTATCAAAATGGATGAATTGCAAAAAATACGCTGAGTACAAGGAGAAGAAAGCAAAAGAGTACAGATAGTATGATTGAATTTTAGAAAGTTCTAGAATAAGCAAAACTAAGATATATGGTTACAATCAGATTGTGGTTACTTCTGGACTTCTGGGCTGGGAGTGACTGACTGGGATGGCAACAAGGGAGCACTCTGTGGTGATGAACATTGTTGGATGTCAACACAGATGGGAATGTATACTTAAGAGTTGTGTATTTTATTCTGTGTAGATTATACCTCAATAAAAATATATGAAAATATCAATACATTTGAAAAGCAGAATATTAAACTGGTTGATATGGTTTGGCTGTGTCCCCACCCAAATCTCATCTTAAATTCTTATATGTTGTGGGAGGGACCCAGTGGGAGATAATTGAATCATGTGGGCAGGCCTTTCCCATGCTATTCTCATGATAGTGAGTAAGTCTTATGAGATCTGATGGTTTTAAAAAGGGGAGTTTCCCTGCACAAGCTCTCTTCTCTTGCCTCTCACAGTGTGATATGTGTCTTCTATCTTCTGCCATGATGGTGAGGCTTCCCCAGCCACGTGGAACTGTAAGTCCATTCAACTTCTTTCTTATGTAAATTGCCCAGTCTCAGGTATGCCTTTATCAGCAATGTAAGAACAGACTAATACAGCAAATTGGTACCAGTAGAGTGGGGTGCTGCTGTAGATACCTGAAAGTGTGGAAGCAACTTTGGAACTGGGTAACAGGCAGAGGTTGGAACAGTTTGGAGGGTTCAGAAGAAGAAACGAAAATGTGAGAAAGTTTGGGACTCCCTAGAGACTTGTTGAATGGCTTTGACTGAAATGCTGATAATGATATAGAGAATGAAATTCAGGCTGAGGTGGTCTCAGATGTAGATGAGAAACTTGTTGGGAACTGCAGCAAAGGTGATTCTTGTTATCTTTTAACAGAGATACTGGAGCCTTTTGCCCCGGCCCTAGAGATTTGTGGAACTTTGAACTCGAGAGAGATGATTTAGGGTATCTAGTGGAAGAAATTTCTAAGCAGCAAGCCATTCAAGAGGTGACTTGGGTGCTGTTAAAGGCATTCTGTTTTATAAGGGAAGCAAAGCATAAGAATTTGGAAAATTTGCATACTGACAATGCGATAGAAAAGAAAACCCCATTTTCTGAGAAGAAATTCAAGCTGGCAGCAGAAATTTGCATGAGTAATGAGGAGCTAAATGTTAATCCCCAAACAATGGGGAAAATGTCTCCAAGACATGTCAGAGGTCTTCAAGGTAGCCCTTCCCTTTACAGGCCCAGAGGTGCAGGAGGAAAAAGTGGTTTCTTGGGCCTGGGCCAGGGTTCCCTTGCTGTGTGCAGCCTAGGGGCTTGGTGCCCTATGTCCCAGCAACTCCAGCTGTGGCTGGAAGGGGCCAACATAGAGCCTGGGCCATGGCTTCAGAGGGTGCAAGTCCCAAGCCTTAGCAGCTTCCATGTGGTTTTGAGCATGCCAGTGCACAGAAATCAATAATTGGGGTTTGGGAACCTTTGCCTAGATTTCAGAGGATGTATGGAAACACCTGGATGTCCAAGCAGAAGTTTGCTGCAGGGGCAGGGCTCTCATGCAGAACCTCTGCTAGGGCAGTGCAGAAGGGACATGCGGGATCAGAGCACCCACACAGAGCCCCTACTGGGGTACCACCTAGTAGAGTTGTGAGAAGAAGGCCACCATCCTCTAGACTCGAGAATGATATATCCACTGAAGCTTGCGTTGTCTGCCTAGAAAACCCACAGACACTAAACACCAGCCTGTGAAAGCAGCTTGGAGGGAGGCTGTACCTTGCAAAGCCACAGATGTGGAGCTGCCCAAGACCAAGGGAACCCACCTCTTATACCAGAATGACCTGGAGGTGACACAGGGAGTCAAAGGAGATCATTTTGGAGCTTTAAGACTTGATTGCCCTGCTGGATTTTGGACTTGCCTGGGGCCTATAGCCCCTTTGTTTTGGCCAATTTCTCTTATTTGCAGTGGTGGTATTTACCCAATACCTGTACCCCATTGTATCTAGGAAGTAACTAATTTGGTTTCGATTTTACAGGCTCACAGGCGGAAGGAACTTGCCTTGTCTCAGATGAGACTTTGGATTGTGGACTTTCAAGTTAATGCTGAAATAGTTAAGACTTTGGGGGACTGTTGGGAAGGCATTGGTTTTGAAATGTGAAGACATGAGATTTGGGTGGGGCAAGGGATGGAATGATATGGTTTGGCTGTGTCCCCACCAAAATCTCATCTTGAATGCTCATGTGTTGTGGGAGGGACCCAATAGGAGGCAATTGAATCATAGGGGCAAGTCTTTCCAATGCTGTTCTCATGATAGTGAATAAGTCTCACGAGGTCTGATGGTTTTAAAAAGGAGAAGGAGTTTCCCTGCACAAGCTCTCTTCTCTTGTCTGCTGCTGTGTGAGATGTGCCTTTCACCCTCTGCCATGATTTTGAGGCTTCCCCCACCACGTGGGACTGTAAGTTTTACACCTGTTTCTTTTGTAAATTGCCCAGTCTCGGGTATGTCTTTATTAGCAGCATGAAAGCAGACTAATAAACTGGTTAAACAGTATAATGCCAGTTTTCAACAATGTATATTTCTATATGCTTATGTGCATGTACATCCATAGAATAAAAAATGAGGAGGGAACACCCATGTTTCTCTCTGGGTAGAATTATCAGTGCTCTAGAAATTTTCTTTAAGCTTTTCTCTATTTTCCAGTAGAAAATCACATATTAGATTTATAATGAGAACAACAAAATAAAGCTCATTAAAAATTTTTTTATGAGGAGACACCTAGTTATTTGTTATCAGACAGTATCCATTTAGTAGTAGATGAACTTTTCAGGGCCAGGCATTTTCAATATCTTATTTTTTTTGCCTATATATATGAATAAGAAGTAATTAGCTTGTTTGCACAATTACTTATTTTAATAATCTCCTACCAAACCTGCACATGTAATTCTACTGTTTTCTAGCATTGCATATGTTGGAAAAGTACTCTGACTGCAGCTTGACTATTCTTGCTTTGTATATGACTGATTTTCTTCCCTGAGTGCACATAGCCTTTTTATTCTTTGGATAATTAAGATTTCTCAATGAAAGATATAACTAAATAATATATGATAATAAAACAATAACCTAGAAACGAGCATTATGAGTGTCACATATGTATCGGTTACATCCTAAGCATACTGAAAAGCATCATCCAATATAATCTTCATAAGAAATATATGGGGTAATATATGAGTAAGTTCCTTTTATTGTTTGTTTATTTTAATGAAGAAATACAGATACAGGCATGTTAAATATTTTTCCCAACATATTTTGCCCAATGTCTCATGGTCAGAAAAGGGACCCAAACAGCCTAGTGCCAAATTCAGTGCTTTCAATGACCAGATTGTAAGTTTTACGCTTCACAATAATGGGCAAATAATTTATTCTTAAATCATTAAAAAATTACATAAAAATATTTTAAATGACTTTATCCATGTTATAAGAATAAAAACTGTATCCTTGTAGTGTAGTTGTGACAAATAAAGGATACACTGCATCTAAATGTTATTGATATGCCAACATACCAATTATCATTCTATTCCTCTTAGCTTCAAAGCCACTCTCTGTGGCTGTATTTGTCATAATAGAATATTTCTCCCTTGCTAGCCAGCAAAATGATTAGCTCGATGGCGGAGGACTCCAGAGAGATCCTGCAGGAGAAACAGTTCTTGGTTTCTGTGTACCGTCTCTCCTGACAGCCTTCTGCAGTGCTCTGCAGCCAGCAGCATGTGGTATCTCTCCACGGTTCCTCCCCAGGTATCCTAAGGAAGAGATTCTCAGTTTTCCAGTGCAGCCTCTCGATGAACGTTTCCACCATCCGGTGGGCCATGGTAGTGCCCTCCCCACTGAGGCCTGAATCCTAGCCTTGGAGGAAGGGGCCTATTTCCAGATTCATTTCTTTCTTGGGTACTCTTTCCCCTCCTACCCCCCAGAGGTAGTGTCTGCTTCTTATATCTGCTATTTCTGTATTCCTTAGAGTTTTCTTTACCCCTTTGTAGCCAATCCTCTATTAATCCAATCTATTATAGGTAATAATTATTTTAAATATACTTTCCCTGTTCAAATAACTGTGTGGTTCCTGTCTACAGATTGGAATCTTACTGATAAAACTATTAAGTGCAATAAAATCTAAATGGTTATTTTCATGGTTAAATATCATGTGTAGGTATTTGAAATTGTTATTGAACATCTCAATCTTAAAATTTACAAGTTTCAATAATTTCATTTGCTAGGAATAATAACATGTATCTCAAATAATAAGTCAGAGACAACACCATGTTTGTAAAAATGCTTCATATACTGTGAAAGCACAGTAGAAAATTAAGTTACATGGTAAACTCTGTGAAGATGGAGCCATTTCTATCCCACCATTCCTGGGAGGCCAGTGCCTCCCACAGGAGCTTAGTTCTCTGAGGGGCTTGATAAATGTCGGTTTGATTAACTGATGCATAAACACATCTACATCACCTCTTTTGTATTTAAGTCCATGTGAATTAAATTTCAAAATGTTGCATAAAAAATCTAGTGTTTTCAAATTTGCAAAATGTAAATATTATATGATAAAAATACACTGAATATCTTTCAACTGCATCCCTAAATTTTCTAGAATCTTACCTCAAACACATTTATAGTTGTAAATGAGAAATAATAGAAAATATGTATAAAACCATATAGTCTCAGAAACTAAAACTTTGGTATGATATTCAAATTAGCTATTTTCAGTTGGATTTTGTAAGGATATGTACTCTTTGTAACCTGAGAAAACATATATAATTTACTTCAATTCTTCTTTTGTCATCTTTAAGTGCAAAATGTAAGTTCTGATGGCAAACTCTGTTTATGTTATGGCACAACTAGAACACTGTTTTAAAGCACTTTTAAAGTGGATAAATAACTTCATATTTAATGCCTTTTATTTTCAGTGGAGAAGAGGAACAGCTGTCATAGACTTTTTTCACTCTTAATAGTCTCTCCTACAATATTTTCTCCAAAATTGCTAGATAGTTATCAAGCTAAAATGTGTTGCTATGGCCAAGATGAAGCTATAAAATCTTTTCTTCTTGTGTCAGTGCATGGGCTTGTATACTCATACACTGTTTTTTCCTCCTATTGCAACATTTTTCATAATGATTTCCAGCAGCATTGTCAAGGAATTTCACTGTTTTCTTTGTAAGTGTATAAAATTGATAACACCCCACAAGCTGCTTTGATTGTAGGGGGAAAGGAAGGCAAGCATTCTGGATTCCTCATACTTTTGCTAAAAGTAATGAAAAAGCACTTCCTTTTAGTGAACTTCATGTGTGTGCCTGTGGTGTGTATATCTATTTGGTGGTTCTAGAATAAATGGAGACAAAGGGTAGCCTCCAAGCTATTATACATGCATACTTATATGGTGTAAATGCACACACTTCTCCCCTCTGGGAGAAAGAAAGAACAACATCTGTATAAAGTGGATATTGACTTTGAGATCTAGGAACATCCCTAGAACATACTAGGATCAAATGTTATCTCAAGCAAGAATAGTGAATTTTGTCAAAAGCACTTTGTTTTATGAAATACGGAATAAATAAATACATAGATCAATTAGTAAATAAATAAATGAATGATTGAATGAATGAATTCCAGAAAATTGAGAGGATGTGAGGGACAAATCAGCAGTGTATAATTAAGAACATTGAGCTCTCTCATGACAAGCACTTCTTTCAAGAACATCATTTCAATGTCATAAACTGTGTTGAGTGTCTATTGACAATGCTTGTTTCCATGATCTTAGTGCACTCAATGCATTTTGTTGTTGTAAATTTAAAAAGCATAGTAAATATTTCTAAGCAACATTTCATTAGTTTGTAGTGGGAATTGGAAAAATGTATGAGGATGATTTAAGATGGGTATTTTTAGATTGATTTGCAAAAAAATGAAAGAAACAAATCAAAGTTCAATGGGGCTTGGAAGAGGGAAACCCAGAAAAGGCAACTGAACTATCATTGAAGTTTGACTGAGAAGTGTCTATTTCCTCAACCATTTTTTTTAACTGACTAAAAAGCCATTCATATTTTGCTTCAATTACCATTTCAGGTTGATAGATCAGCTTCTCATACTCTTCAAGCCTCAACCATTTTTAAAAAATTATTCTGTCAACAGGTCATAAAAATATGGATATGGCAAACCCTATTTGATACAATGTTTTGCAGAGCTTATCATTTAAATTTATGCCTGTGAAGCATAATCCATACCCAATCACTTTTTGTCAAAATGGGAAATCATATATTCATTCAAATGGTAATCATTGAATGTCTACTAGGCACTGAGTGTGCAAGTACAATTTGTCTTGCATCTGATAATTTGAAAAACTTGGGAACATCATAGAGAAATACTTTAAAATAATTCACCTTAATTATAGACATATCTTACAGAGGTGTTCTAAGAATGCACTTTCCCTAGCTGGCAAACTAAACCTGTTTTAAATTGCTGTTAAAACTAGTTCCATTTTGAGTGCTATGCAGTGTGATAAGTTATTTTTATGCAGTATTCCAGGTAATGCCCACAACATGCCTAAGTGGTTGCTATCATTAACTTTACTATTTTAAAGGGTGAGACACTGAAGCTTAAAGTGGTTAAGTAACTTTTTCAGTGTTGCATAACTTGTACATGCTCAATACAGAATTTAATTTTGGGTTTTCCTATCACCACAATTCGCGCTCAACTATAGTAGCATATTGAGTCTGTATATGAAAGTGCATACTACCTGATACTCACAAATTAAAACTATGTTTAATGATTCTCAGTATTTTTCTTGGTTGTGGTAAAATTAATCAATTAATTGAATCATTCAACAAATATTTTGAAATACACTCCACAGAGGGTGCATATGGGTATGTAGTTATGAATAAGGCAAACAAATAAATCATAACACTGAGTGAAACATGCCAAAATAATCACGTAGAAACACGCAGGGGTTGCCTGCGAAATAGGGGGAAAGTTTGCATTTGGGAGAGCAGCCAAAGAGGAAAATATGGGGTCATTTTATCTGTGACTTTAATACCAGTGGTACAGAACACTCACCTTTTAAAAAAGACAACTAAGCATTTTCTATTTTGTAGAATCTTGTGCTTCTCACAGTGATTCCTTGGAGTGGTGGAGTCGGGGGGTTAAAAGTGGAGAACAATTCTCAATGGGCTTCTGTTCCCTTATTGTAACGACTGCTCACCTGTCTAGCATTGAGGTTTTTGTTATAGTGTTTTTCTGGTCCTGATTAATTATTATTTGGTCTATATTCTTGTTCTTCAAGTCTGGGTTATGTTGGGTATAAAAGCCATCAAATCTATTGTCTTGAGGAAATAAGAGATAGTAAATATTTTTTTCTTTCTACCTATCCCAGGTTCACGCCTGCGACCCCCCGTAACAAAAGATATATTAACATGAGCAAAGCATACAAATGGATTTAATATAAGTTTCATGTGACACGGGAGACTTTATAAGGAAATGAGGACTCAAAGAATTGGTTGAACGTGAGTGCTTTTATGCTTGGTTTGAGAAGAATGGAAAATTGTAGAGAACTGATAGCACAAAGATATGAGTTCAGTGTAGTAAACTGGGGGCGGGGGGCAGCAAAATCTGTTCTAGATTCCTCTCTGTGTCCCTGTGTCTTTGGAGCCTCCAAAGGATGCTCTTCTTCTTTTGGTATGGGGAGGGCACATCTCATGTGGAGTTTTCATGACCTACTTCAGAACAGAAGGTCAGAAAATACTTGCTGCACGTGCTGTTTCTCAAATTCCCTCAGCTTAAAATATTCAATATGCTGGGGTGTCATATGTTAGGGTAACATGTCCTGAATCCTTCTGAAACACAAGTACACAGTTGGGACATTTCTCTCACAGAGAGAACTGCCAGTCACATGTAACTTACTTCAAGAATTATTGAAGTTGAGTTACAAATTTGATACCCTACTAACACATAAACAGCTCAGAAAACATCTTGCCAGGCTCAAGAGCTAATACCTTTGAAATCTAGTAATAAATTGAATTTTTTAAAAAATATAGTGAAATGGTTCCTTTGTCCCTAGTAATCCCATAGCAACATCCATGCACCCAGTTTTTCTCCTTCAGTCCCACAATTTGCAATTGCCTATTTCATTATGGTTTATGTACTTATTGTCTGCATTCTTAGCCAGAAAGTAAGCCCTATACGGGCAGAAACCACATTTTTGAAGCAAGCTTCATTTTGTTTTAAACTGCAGCTTGCACTAAGAAATCTGCATTTTAAAAATCATACTAAGAGGATGATTTGAGAAACTCTGGGCCAGACCATAAAAGTTGGGAATTCATAGAGGATGTTTTATGCATGGTTGCATTGTCAGTGCCAATGCCATACATATAACTGGTGTTAGTGTTAACATCCTCCCTTAGAGTTGAGATGACTATGCTCCTTAGAGAATGTTTTCCTATCATCTTTATTTTTTGTGTTTTTAAAAACAGATCTAGGGGGTAAAAGTGCAGTTTTGTCACATGGATATGTTGTGTAGTGGTGATGTCTGGGCTTTCAGTTAGCCTTTTTGTGCCCCAGAATTTATTTCCTATTATTTCTTATTCTATTCTATGGCCTGGCCTCAATAGGAATTCAGCCCATTAATTAATACTTAATAAAAGCCTTCTTTATGCCATTAACAACTTCCAATGTCACTTAAGATATCTGAACTGCATCCTATAAGCCTGATGGAATGCAAACAATTCAGGCAAAATCGGTGGTAACTGGAACCCAATACAGATTGCTTAGTAGTAATATGAACAAACATTGAATTCATTCCTTTGCAAATCTGTAGAAGAATCTAGACTTTGCTCTTCAGATGGTGAAATGTGCTACGTTGAGCTAAATCCCAAAACAGGATTTTTGAAGTTGTAGGATTTTATGTTAACCTTTCCGTAAATCCTCTATTCACTAATATTTTTAAACTTGCAAGTCTCTTGTAAATTTCCACTAAATTAAAAAGAAATTGAGATAACGGTTATTTCTAAAATATATAGAATTAAATAGCCAACAAAAGGCTAGTTTCACTGCCCAAATCACTATATTTTAATATGATAGTTTATATTGCAATACAAAATTTAAACCTAAATTTTTACAGCTTAACAATTCTTAAGCATATAGGTGTGCCAAGTACTATAAATACTTTAATATATTTATTTAATCAAAAAGTTGCCCAATTTCTTAGGGGTTTTTCTCTATTTTAAACAATAATACAAGTAATACATCAGCAATGCTTTCTTCCTATAAAATGTTAAATAAAACACAACAACATATCAATACATCTCAGACACTTCCTATGTCATACCAATCTTACTATCTCATTCTTCTCAATTTTACCTTATATTTAGGTAATGGATGAATCATGATTTATTCAATCATTCGCTTATATAATTGGCATTTAAATTGTATCCACTTTTTTCTAATAAAATCAATACTGTCATAAATATCCTCTATCATTGATAATTGTACGCATGAATAGTATTTCTTTTGATTAAAGAGATAAATGCTGATGTTGAACTGTTTGGTTGACATTTTAAATTTTAATTAACCCTGTTAAAATATCTCCTCATGTGATCATACTATTTTTATACTACCACCAACAACATATGAGAGGATCTCTTTCTTTATACATTCTACAACTACAAATGGTTACACAAATTTTTTGGCCATTCTGATGGAAAAAGTTATGCTTAATTAATTATCATGTTAATTTTTATTTCCTCAATTATTAGTAGTGCTACTGAGTTTTTTTTAAGGAAGGAACAATTTTGTCTTATTATTTATTTCTTTATATCATTATTTTAGATCCAGGGGTTACTGGTGCAGTTTTGTTACATGAGTATATTGTATAATGCTGAGATTAAGCTTCTGTTGAACCCATCACTCAGATAGTGAATATAGTACCCCATGTTTTCATATTATTATTATCCATTTCTAGTTTTTTTGTTGTTTGTATACTTTGCCCAATTTTAAATTTGGTTATCTCTTTTTTGGCAGATGCCTCCTACATATCCTGGATATTAATATGTTGTTGGTTATATGCACTGTAAATATTGTATTTCTGTTCTTCTAGTACTTTAAAATTAGCTAATATATTATTGCAACAGAATAAAGTTTAAATATTTTTATGATATTGAATCTTATATTTTCTTTCTATTTTTCATTTCAAGTGTTTCTTATAAATTCCTTTCTTGTTCTGAAGTCATAAATATTTCCTATATTTTTTCTAAAATTTCTTGTAGTTTTGAGTTTGGGATTTTTATACTTAGCTTTTAAACCATTTGGAATAAATTGTGTATATAATGAAAGACAAGATCGGATTTTTCTTCTAATGACGGACTATTGCCTAAGTACTAATTCACTGACTAGTCTATCCATTTCCAACTGACCTGAATTGCCACATATTTCATAAGCTAAATGCCCAGAGTATGCAGAGTTCACTTTCAAATTCATCATTGATGTTTATAGGGGCATAATTCTGCCTTCCTACACTTGTTGATTTTTATATAGCCTTGTTTCTTATGTTTATTGTGATTTTCGATTGTGAGCTCATGCTCACTGGAACGTTATCTATGGGACTTTTTTGAGATCCCAGTTGAAAGCATGTGCTTCCAGAGAGAATTTATATTTTGCTTCCTCTATCTGCATAGTGAATTAAGTATAAATGAAATTACTGGTTTGAAGCTTTCGGGATCTTACAAATATGTGAATTTGGGTCTCAAACTTGAATTAGGTTGGGGTGAGAGTCCCTAATTCTTGAGTTAGGAATTCCTGCGAGATAAAATTATTTTCCATCCATTCAGACCAAAGATTGGAGTAAGCATATTTTTAGTTTAGCCTTTCACTCCTATATGTACAGTCCATTGTGGTATTCAGCTTCCTAAGGCATCAGTGATCCAACTTCCCATGCTAGATGAGCCCAGGACCTAGTATCCTGAATCAATTGCATGCTTTCATCTATTTGATTTATCAAAGTCCTACCATCCCAGATTAATATGGGAACTAACAGTTTCTGGGCTTGCTTACCTCCCTAAAATTGTACTTTCACTTTGTTCCCAGTCTCAGTGGATTTCCTTTACTTTCTTAAAAGATTATTCTTTATTTTTATTGTTACATGGTATTTTTTTCCATTTAAGTCTATTTCCTTTCTGAGAGTAAAATAGACATATTGACTTTCTTTTTGTTAATATTTCAATATTTTACAAGTGTCTATTTTGTGTTGTATATGCCTAACTTTTTCTAAAATCCCAACCTGACAATCTTGTCTTTCCACTGAAGAGTTGGGGCATTTACATTTATGAAGACTACTAACATATTTAGAATTATTTCAGCTATATAACTTTGCAGTTTTAGATACTCCAATTATTCTATGCCTTTATTTTCCTCCCTCCCTCCCTTCCTTCCTTCTTTCCTCTCCCTCCCTGCCTTCCTGCTTGCTTGCTTGCCTGCCTGCCTGCCTGCTTTCTTCCTTCCTTCCTTCCTTCCTTCATTTCTTTCTCTCTTTCTCTTTCTTTCTCTTTCTTTCTTTCTTTCTTTCTTTCTTTCTTTCTTTCTTTCTTTCTTTCTTCTTTCTTTCTTTCTCTTTCTTTCTTTCCTTTTTCACTTTTGTCACCCACACTGGAGTACAAAGGTGTGATCTCGGCTCACTGCAACCTCCGCCTCCCAGGTTCAAGCGATTCTCCTGCCTCAGCCTCCTACGTAGCTGGGATTACAGGTGCATGCCACCACACCCAGCAAATATTTGTATTTTTAATAGAGATGGGGTTTCGCCTTGTTGGCCGGGCTGGTCTCGAACTCCTGACTTCAGGTGATCTGCCTGCCTCGACCTCCCAAAGTGCTGAGGTTACAGTCGTGAGCCACCGTGCCCAGCCTCTTTTCCTTCTTTCTTTTGAAGGGTTCAGGGATTCTATTTTTTCTCTAGTAGTTTAAAAATTAATCACTCTATTAGTATTTTTTAATTTTTTACTCTTAAAACTTTAACGTAAATACTTAAACTGATGAAGGTGTAAGGCTGATCCTTTAATTTTTGCTCTTGAAGAATACTTGAGAATGATTTGATTGATCATCTGCTTTCTGAATTATGTTATTATTATTTGATATTTTAGTTCCAATTTGTTTTAAATCCCTGTGTTCAGCCTTAGGTCACTTATTCACTAGACCTCACAGAACTCAGAAGAGCCGTTATTCTCACCATTACAGTTTATTACAGCAAATGCATACAGATTAATCAGCAAATGACAAACAAGGCATAGGGCAGAGTCTGAGAGAAACAAGATACGAACTTCTAATTGTTCTCTCCCAGGAAAGTTCTATAAACAGTCCTACTTTAATTCTCTCACCAACAATGTGAGACAAAATGCATGAAGTATTACCAACCAGGGAAGCTCATTCTAGCCTTGTTGTCCACGACTTTTGCTGGAGGTTGTTCACACAAATATGGAGCATCTGTGTGGCTGACCTTAGTTACTCATTCTCCATTTGCTCTCCCAGAGACCAAACTGATACAGCATGGTCCAAGGCCACCATCATAAATCACACTGTTGGCATAAACAATCTGACCTGGATAAGTGCCCCAGGTACACAAAGACACTCTTATCAGGCCTGATATTCCAGAGCTTGGAGGTTGTTTCCCAGGAGCTGGTTCAAAGACCAGTCTTTTCCTTGGAGATACAGGGTTTGCACATCCCAAGCCTGCTAAGTTAACGCTTTCCTCCATACCGCCTACATTATTACTATTTTATATAGGCAGTTGGTTTGTTCAGATTTACCCACATATTCAGCAATTTCACTGGCCAATATTTTTTCTTCTATCTCAAATTACTTTTTCTGGGATATTGTTTATTTCTGCTTAAGCATATTTCTAACAATTTCCTTTAATGAAGGTTTATTAATAGAAACCTCTTTGTTTTCGTTTGTTTTAACATGTGTGTATTTTGTCCTCATTCTTAAATTAAAATTTAGTTGGATATAAAACTGGAAGTCAAAAATTATTTATCTCACTATATTAAAAATATAGCTTCATACACTTCCAGGTTTTATTTTCACTACTGAGCAGTTGGTTATCAGTTTGTCAATTTTCAAACTTAAATTCTCTTCTCTCTTTTAATTCTACGTTTCTCTTTTCCTGTAATTCTGTCGTATTATGTACATTCACTGTCTTTTGTCTAGAGGTATAGACCCTTTTTATTTACCATGATATGCCTTCATTGTGCATCCTGCATCTGAGAGTTAGGTCCTTTAAATTTCAGTTCTATAAAGTGTTTAGTCATGTCTCTTTGAATATTTCCTTTCTTCCATTCTTTTTCTTTGGGATTTCAAGTAAATATACATTAGACTGTTTATTGTGTCCTTCCTGCCTTTTAATCTTTCTTTCATTTTTGCATAAATTTATTACTCTGCTTTATATTCTCTATAATTTCTTTCTTTCTTTCTTTCTTTCTTTCTTTCTTTCTTTCTTTCTTTCTTTCTTCTTTCTTTCTTTTCTTTTCTTTTCTTTTCTTTTCTTTTCTTTTCTTTTCTTTTCTTTTCTTTTCGAGACAGAGTCTTGCTCTGTTGCTGAGGCTAGAATACAGTGGCACAATCTCAGCTCACTGAAACCTCCGCCTCCTGGATTCAAGCAATTCTCCTGCCTCAGCATCCCAGGTAGCTGGGACTACAGGCTCGCACCACCATGCCCGGCTAATTTTTGTATTTTTTAGTAGTGATGGGGTTTCACCATGTTGGCCAGGCTGGTCTTGAACTCCTGACCTCAAGTGACCCACCTGCCTCAGCCTCCCAAAATGCTGGGATTACAGGCATGAGCCACTGTGCCCGGTTCTCTATAATTAAATTCTTTGAATTTATATTCTAGGTCATTAATTCTCTCTTCAGCAATATACAATTAGTTGTATAACACATCTGCTGTGTTAAAAAAAATATTTTTGAAATTGTCTTCGCTTCTTTCCCAAATCTGACTGGCTCTTGGTTTTTATAATATGTTGTTTCAATCTTTTATTTTTCATGATATACTTTTAAAAAATATTTTAATCCAACTCAATATCTTTTGAATTCATTTACACCTTAATTCTGTGTTTGCATTTTCTATTGACTCTCTTTCACAGTTAATTATTTTCCTATGTGTTTGTAAATTTTGGACTTTTTGTTAATGGTCCACCATTACTGATTGTGGTCCTTCACAGTGGCAATTTGAGAGATGTGAAGGTGATTTGACTTTATTTCTGTCATATACTCTGCAGCATAAAGAATCTACAATAGCCTTAAGTTAATTTCTCAGTTTGGGGCTCCCTGAATATTTCTGGCAGTATATTTTGTGTGTAATTCTGCATACATGCAGTCTCATGGAAGACTTTTTGCTCTGCTTCCTTCTAGCATCCTGAGTTGCCAGTAAAAACTTTGACTCCAACTTGACATTTGACATTAATTTCTGTTTTGGAAACATGCCCTTTTCCCATATCTGGACACTTCTGGGATTTATAAAGGATCAATGAAAAATGTTACGATATAATCTCACTGTATGTGTTGCTACTTAATTCGTTGGAACACTGTGGTCCATTTAATTTGAAGGGTCCTACTATATATTCTTTCAGCTCTGAAAAGTAAAATTTTTCCCAATGACTTCTTTAATAATTCTCCTTCCTCTTTTCTTTCAACTCTGCTAATTGCACTCTTTCATGAAATCAACAATTATTTCCCCTTCCATTTGGTGGGGAAAATTTTTGGACTTCCATTTTAATTAGTGCTTAATTAGCTTACAAAAAGATGGGAATTTACAGGAGTGGGAATTGCAGATAACAAGAGTATAGAAATGACGGGCTATAGTGGATTTAATGTTTAACACATGTAGTATATAGAATATTATTGCATATAGTGTTCATTGGGAAATATAATTATTTTAAAAATTATAGATAGAATAAATCATTCTTTGACATGGCATAAGCAAAAAACACCAGGAATGAGCAAAGATAAGGTTATCTTTTGATGCAGTACAAGGATAGCGATTCAAATATCCACAGCAAACCATCAAGAAAAACAGTTTCCAACTACCAATGCAGCAGTTATTTAAGCTCACCAGAATTCTTGATTCATTAAAAAGTATGATCATCTGAACTTCCACTGAAAGTTTTTTATCTGAATTCTTCTATGCAAAATCTAGGGACATTAAAGTTTCTTAATAGTTTCCCTCGTACATAACTATGAAGCAATTGGTTTCATATTCTGATGTCATATCTCAAAAGGCAATATGTCATTATTAGCGATAAGAGTGAAGATATTTAAGCAATGAGTCAGAAGTATTGTGAAGTGATGACATAAAAAGATTTGGAGGTCATATATCAAGTTCTTCCCTAATGTGTATGGAAAGCAATGGTCTTACCATGCCATAAAGAATGATTACATATCTCATAATAAGTCAGAAACTATCTAGAATGTTAAGTGCTGAAATATTAAACAAAACAAACTATTAACAGAGTGAGTTTCCTATTGTGTTTGGCAAAATCTGATTTTTTTTTAAAGATGATCTTCAAAAAATAGAACGACTGGCTGTTTGTCTTAGCCAATACAAAGGTATGTGGTACTCTTCAAGAATTCCTGAGACCCTCTGGCTAGGACTATGTGTACTGTTATGAGTCCTCATATACTATTTCATCAGTTAAGAAGTTGTAAATAAAGAATCATAACAGTGACATGCAGAATTTATTCATAGAACATTATTTTAGCCCTATCTCCATATCTATGGCTGTAGAAAAAGAGCCAAAAATAGAAACATGTGGCTCTTTGTAACTTCTCAAAGAGAAGAGTTTATGTTATTACCTGTGTTTTCACATTTATTAGTTAAGTTATTTTTATATTGCATTACGGATATTATATATTTTAAAGGGCATGTGAAACTACATTAAAAAGAAATAAGAAGTTAGGTTTAAAAGTTAAAAATTTATAATTAAATTTTATTTCATATAGTGAAGTATTTCTAATATTAAATGTCTATAATGAATAATGTAGAGACAATAGACATTTTAAATAAAAGTATTTGGCTTAACTCTTGAAAATAAAAATACATTAAAAACTTTAAATATTTTGAAAATTGAATTTTAAAAAGTAACATTGCTAATTAGCTAATTTATGTAGTGGCTTTTTTTCTATTCCCCATGTCTGAAATATCTAGAAATATATAGGGTTTCTCTAGAATATTGTCGTTTTTTTTTTTACGATGGTGAAAAATCACCAAATATTTCACTCCTTTAATTGGAAAAAATTGTTAAAATATGTCAACGAGCATATTTCTGAAAGTACAAAAAGCAAGTTTTTCCTTTTCATGCAAACCTGTCTTCCTAACCTGGCAGCTGAGTCTAATCAACCTCAGCTGGAATTGTTTCACTCATAGCTTAGAATCTAGCACCCATTCTGGCCCCAGCTCAAGGGGCTATAAAGACACTAATTGAAATGAGCTGTTAAGCATCAAACATATGGAAGTGTCCCTATTTTCTTCCCAATTGCTTACTTTCCGTATCCCTTCATGGTTTTGCTGGATCTACTTAGAATTTCCACCCTTTCTCCTATCCCTCCTTCTCACACATGCCTTCTTTCTCCTCCTGGTCAACTCCCAATCATGCTTCACAAACACTTTAAAAAATCAGCATTTCTATGAAGCATCTGTGGGCCCACGGACATAAGTAGTTGCTTCCTATATCTTTTACTGTAGCACTGCTCATCTCCTGGTGTTGACATTTGTTTATGAAACTGCCACCTTTCTTAAACTATAAGCTACTCAGGGGCAGGGGCTGTGTCTTCACATACCTGTATCCCAGTGCCAAGCACAGGGGCAGGTCCATAGTACCTGTTCAGTAAATATTTGCTGAATTTATGGATTTGACTACTGCTCCCATTCGGTGTTTGCCTCTGATACCAAAAAGAATTCATTAGTAACTGAATTCTAGCTACTTCTCAAAAGCTTCATAAAACTGCTTTATTTTTCTCACTTCTCTTCCTGCCTCTGTTCCTCCATTCCTGTCTCTCTCCATCTTTTTCTCTCTCCCTTCATCCTTCCCTCCCTCCCTTCCTCTTTCCTTTCCTTCTTTCCAGTTTTTCAAAATCACTGCCCCAGAACGCTGAGTTTCTTTTAGCCATGCCCTAATCCTTAGTGACTGGGCTTTTTATTCTTAAACTCAGTCTTGCTAGGATTGTATCACCAATACCTGTCATCAAACTTCTCTGGCATAGCACCTTCTGCACTTGTGAACTTCTAACGTCTTTATTTTGGAACACTGACAGTCACATGAGCCATGCCAACCTGAATAGATACATGGAGTCATGAACTCAGTTTAAGAAGTGGGATTCTTGTGTTTCGCCTTTGTACTGACATTGTAATTTCAAACCCATTAGGTAACACAAATCCCATGTACCTTTCTTTCTCTTTCTCTTTCTCTCTCTCTTTCTTTCTTTTTTTTTTTTTTTTGTGATGGAGCCTTGCTCTGTCATCAGGCTGGAGTGCAGTGGCACGATCTCAGCTCACTGCAACCTCCACCTCCCGGGTTCAAGCCATTCTCCTGGCTCAGCCTCCCGAGTAGCTGGGACGACAGGGGCATGCCACTACGCCCAGCTAATTTTTGTATTTTTAGTAGAGACGGGGTTTCACCATGTTGACCAGGCTGGTCTCAAACTCCTGACCTCATGATCCACCCACCTCGGCCTCCCAAAGTTTTGGGATTACAGGCGTGAGCCATCACACCCGGCCTGTACCTTTCTTATAATAACTAATTCCTGTTTTGGCTCTCATGTGTGGGCTCCAAGCCTTCAGTTAGCCCTGTGGTTCTACCTGAACTTTTTGCCCTCTGCTCTCCTTTCTTGGCCTATTCCCTGTAGAACAGAATAGAACAATACCAGAAATCCACAAGGTGCAGACTGATAAACCAGGGTAGGAGTGGTTCCACACACTTCCCATTGGTGACAGTGGCAAGATATGAGGATTTTACTGTGGTATGTTTCCTCTATCTTCAAGTGACTGCAAAAAACCAGCAATATAGTTGCTCCAATTAAGGGGCCTGGGATCATCCAGAGAATATTCTGCCTCAAATCTTAGGAGATACATTTGCCTTTAACAAAATATAACTATGTATATTTTCTTTTTTATATTTTATTTTTGAGGCAGGGTCTTGCTCTGTCACCCAGGCTGGAGTGCAGTGGCTTGATCTTAGCTAACTGTAACCTTGAACTCCAGGGCTCAAGGGATCCTCCTGCCTTAGCCTTCCTGGTAGCTGGGTCTACAGGTGTGTGCCGCAAGCCCAGCTAATTTTTTATTTTTTGTAGAGATGGAGTGTTGCTATGCTGCCCAAGCTGGTCTTGAACTCTTGACCTCAAGCAATCCTCCTTCCTCGGCCTCTCAAAGCACTGAGAATATTTACTTATTCAAGTCTTTGTTTAAATGTCACCTTCCCATGTGGCTGATTCTCACCATCCTAATTAAAATTACAAATTTCCATCACGCACCCTTCCCTCTATCCTGGCCTGTGTTTTCTATAGCACTTGCTGTCTTCTGACATATTATTTACTTCTTCATTATTTTATCATCCAACATATGTATCTCCTGTTAGAAAATATGCTCCATGGGCAGGATTTTTTCTTTTTCTTTTTGTCTTTTGTTTATTGATGTCTCCAAGCACCTAGAGTAGTACCTGGCACAAATACGCAATCAATACATATTTGTTTGATGAATGAACAGATCAATGAGGAAAGGAAAATAGCACATCAAAAATACTTGGTAGAAATATGTACACATTTCTGACATTCTGCAATCAGAATATTAAAAATTATATTTAGTTTTTTCCAATTTCAGGGAAGTAAAGTGAATGAATGATTTTTTAAAGGTATACTTAAATTTGTTGTTATCTTTCTTTGATGGCCTCATGTTTTAAAATTAAATATGACCATGTGCAAGCTCAAAATGAGTTCCCAGGATTTTGGAAATTTTCCAGCATTCCAAGGTGCTGATTTATGGTTACCACGTGAACGACCTCAGGAATAGACCTTTCATTACATATTCCTCAGAATAGCAAACTCCCAGCTGCCCCTTCCTACTGGGCCATGACTTAACTCTGGAATGTGTTTTGACTCACTGACTATAATAGTGACTAAAAGGAACATGTGGGAGTCATCAAAAATCTGCAGGTGGACCCAACTTTAAGAAAGAGAAACACTTAATTGGGTAAGCAGATCAATTAGAGATGATTACTGATATAAAAAATGGATTCTTTATTTTACAAAGGCCATCACCACAGAATTGTTTTAGATGGTGATCCACTGACAGTATTTTTCCTAATGAAATGTCTCCTATATGAACTAAAATAACATTATTTGGGGCATGAAATAAGGTAGAGTAGGTAAGGAAGCAAGTCCGGAAGCAGAGGCTGGTGCTGGGAGTCCTGGGTCCACCATCATGTATCCAGAGACCAGTTCTAAAAGCCTGTCCTCTGAGTCTCGTTAGAGGGGACCGCGCAGTCAGAGCAAAACAAATGGTGTCGATGGTGTCAGCTGGAACTACTCTGTGACTAAATGTCTGATTTACTTAGAAGTTTCCAAAGAAGCCCTGTTTTATGAAAGAAATGGTGCTGTTAATTTTAAAGTAGTCTATTGCTCCATTTCATTTAACTTTGTTAATCTTAAGTATTTAGAAAAAGGTTTGCTTCTGACCTGAGGGGATTCATATTTCCAAGACAATTAAGCTCTAGAAAAGATGTTATGGAAAAAAAAAAGCAAAGCCTTACAGTAGTGTTTCTGTTTCTATGATAAAACTATTGCTTTATCAGCACACTGAAAAGGGAACACAGTTGAAATTATATATTTCTTAATTTTATCACTAGAAAATACTAAAGAGAGGAGATCATCCCTAGTTCTCGAAGGCAACCTTTTAATATGTGAATTATTGCTGTTTACCTTTTATCTATTTTGCCGACATGAATTCTCTTTCTCCTTATCCACATACATTTTAATAAAGGTAAATTGGCAGGTAGGGGATCACTTAAAATGAATAACTAGCATCTGGATCAACTCTTATGAAAAGGGTGAACAGTTAGTTCATTGGACAAATGTCAGCTTCCAATATCATGATGATTCACATGTACATTACTTAAAATTCAATGAAATTAGCAATTATGTTGGTCAGTTGCACTAGCTACTTTTTAATTGCATAATAGCCACATATGGCTAGTGGTTACCATATTGGACTGCACAGATATAGGACACTTTTACTATCATGATCACAGAAGTTTCTATTGGACATCATTACTCTAAAAAGTCTGATTTTAAGCAAAAAATAAGATATGTAAATAACAATCACACAAATACACATACATACTACAGTATTTTAGAAACATTAATGACTGGAAGGATCCCCTCATGCACAGAGCAGTAGAAAACTGACAGAACAGAAGTCTCAGTTTGTTTTGTAAAACCTGTCAGAGGAGATGAATGGCCATTATAAGAATAAAGAATGAATTTAGTTTTAATAGAGCAGAATAAAAAGAGAAATACAGCAGGTAATTTCCAAGGTTTATTGCAAAAGCCTTGAAAAAGTGACTTTGAATATATATTTTATCTTTTGGCATTTTACATGTTGATGACTTAGAAGATTAAAATTAAAATTATGAGTTAGAGAATAAAAGTGAAGAGTAGGCAATTGTCATATTAAAAAATCCCAAGTCATATAAATTTGATGAACATGACCCATTCAATTCTGATATTTGAAGCATTCCTTGATCCAGAGTTTTTCAGCAGAAAGAGTAGATTTTTCAATTCTACATATATGTAGATCAAACACCAGTACCTGAGACTTCCAGTATTCACTTCTAACTTACTGGTCTTAAAATATCGAAAAGAAATTCAACAAATCATGATATATATATATATATATGTATATATATGTGTGTGTGTATGTGTGTATGTGTGTGTGTATATATATATATATGTATGTATGTATGTATGCATACACGTATTTTTTTTGAGACAGAGTCTCACTCTGTTGCCCAGGCTGGAGTGCAGTGGTGCCATCTCAACTCACTGAAATCTCCACCTGCCAGGTTCAAGTGATTCTCCTGCCTCAGCCTCCCGAGTAGCTGGGATTACAGGCACCCACTATCATGCCCAGCTAATTTTTGTATTTTTAGTAGAAATGGGGTTTCACTATGTTGGTCAGGGCTGGTCTCAAACTCCTGACCCTAGGTGATTCGCCCACCTTGGCCTCCCAAAACGCTGGGTCACCATGCCCGGCCCAACAAATCAGGTTTTTATATTAGTATAATACAATTAAATCATTTACACTGATTGATTTGTTTTCTTTCATGTCCCATCTATTATCAAATTACCCAAATTTGCCAAATTATGGATTTGCTGTGCTTTACATTTAATGAAATATGATCTAAGTCTTCCTAGAATCATTTTAACAACTGTTAGAGTGTATCTCCAAGAAAATGTGAAAGGAATGCACCAACATGCACACTGGAGCACTATGGTTTATTTGACACCAGTACATAAGTGAGGAAAAGGAGCAAATAAAATAGAGGTGGTGAGAGCTCAGTTGTCCACAAACTGGGAACCTGGGAGTGTATCATCAGGCATAAAAAGAAAGACTGGGGAAAATCATAGCACCTTTCTGTGCTGTTCTGGTCCTGCCATTGAGGATATTGGAGTGGAACTAAACTGACAGGCACTGCTAGTCCTCAGTCCTGGAATGGAGTTATCAATTCACACTGTTTACTAAATTTTAAATATGCAGGATATTAGGTAGCTGCACTTAAGTTATTTATTATAAGTGTAATTTTAAAAATCTACGGTTTTTCATATTATTACAAATAAATACTGCCTCAATATGAAACTCTTATGGCTAATTAAGATGTTTAATATATAAGGCTGTCACAGTCACTCACATAATTGTATAAACTCTGAAATATTTCAGTTATCACACTTTATTTAGAAACGTGATTATCTTTTTGGAATAAAATAAATCTTTACAGCAAAACAGCAATATCAAAATGCTCTTGGTTTGTAGGTTTTGTCCAGTTTAACTTGCGTGCTGTCCAAGTTAACTAAATTAAGTATTAAAATAGTTTATTCTTGTCCCAACAGAGAAAGAAATTCGGGGCCCCATGAAAGAACGAAAAGGATCCCATAATGAAAGAATTTTGTTTCTTTTAAATGTATTACTATGTAGGAATTAGAGTTCTTGTGCAATATACAGATAAAATGAAATTAAAATTGCTGCTATGTTCATCCACCTTGCAGATGCAATTTTCCCACCTTGTGTTTGGAAGTTTACTTCTTGTTATTGTCAATGTACCTGGAAATGTGTATTTGAGGTTACTTTTAAATTTCAGACGTATCTTGACAGTAAATAGTGGTTACACTCCAGAATACTTTTTCTAAGCTTTTAACATAAAGAGGCCTTTGAAAACCTTTGCATGGAAATCAAAGAAAACAGATGAGAAGAAGTAACATGTGATGAGTGGAGTTAATTACCTCGTGTAACTTCGATCAGTTTGCCAAACTCATTTTTGCTTCCCTATGCTAAGCTCTCCATAGGCAAGCATATCAGAATATAAATCATTCCTTAAAGCTTCTCTTTTCTTGGCCTCTGCTAATCTAATTCTTTTGCATTCAGCCAAGTGCACATAAAGTTTAATCACAGGCCAGAAATATGTGGAGTAAATTCCTCAAGACTGATACTAATCATATTAGGATATTAATTGGGCATACCAAAATGAATTGAAAGTGAAAAAGAGATTGAAATCTCAATTTACCAAGTATTTAGGATTCCATGCCCAGTCCATCACTAGCAAACTCCCCTTGTCTGTTTCTACACCTGCCTCCCACTCGAAATTACATCCTTAAACCAACCGGAATCAGAATGGGCTGAACCATATGTAAATTCCCCTGAAGATCAGTCTGTTCTGTCACAGTGTACAGCTTCTCAAACTTTAATGTACACATGAATCATTTGAAGATCCTGTTACAGTGCAAATTCTGATTTAGTAGAACCGACGTGAGGCCGAAGGTTCTGCATTTCTAATAAGCCTCCAGGTGATGCTGATGTGCTGATTCGCAAACAGCACTTTCAATAACAAAGTTTTAAAGCAGAGTACCATTTGCTTTCCCAAATTGTGAACTGTAATATTCCAAAGACTTTCCACATTGCTCACGTGGACTGGTGACTTGACAGTTTGCCACAAATATTCCAAATGATATCTTAAAATTTGTACTAATTATGATCTTTAACAAATACCACAAATACTACAATAGACATTACTTGGCTAAAGAGGAAAAATCCAGAATGTGCCAAATCAGAAATGATAAATAAGATCTGTATTTTCCAACAAATTATTTATATTTTTCATGTCTGTCATTGTTGAAAATTATATTAATAGTGTGATTTCTAACAGATGAGCTATTAACTTTTTAATGATATTTGTGAAGCATTAATCAAATTTATGAGGTTCTGTCTAAAATGTAACACTCTTATGTCACTTTGTATTCCAAATTCATTATGCAAGTTTAGTTTAATTGTCTGAAAAGGAGATGCTTAAGGCATCTTATTTATTTTTTTATTTTGCTACTGATAGTTACTCCTAGTTTATTCTTTTGTTACCCACAGACAGAAAGACAAATATGTTTTCCTTTTGTTTTCACAAAAGGAAAAGTCAGATTATGGTCAGGTGCATTGTTTCAAACCTCTGATAACGAAAATGCTTGTTGTACTGGTTTATAGTCAATTAAAATATATTCTATTTAGTTTTAAAAATCTAATTAAAATATAATAAGGATAGAAGCATTTATAAATACCTCTATTTTTCCTAAATTGTATTTCCTAAACTATATGCAGTCATTATTTTCCCTACTAATTTTTAAACAAACCCCTTATATATTTTATTAACCACTCATGTTGTACAAGGTATGATGTCAAGAAAGCATATCAAAATGTTATGCTAACCTTCAAAGATGCAGCTGTGACCACTTTCAGGTGACATCTTGTCAAAAGATGTTTCCTCGCCTTTCTTGTCTGAATCTTTCACAGAATCCTCCGGCTGGCTCCCAGGGTGACTCTTAAAACCTGGCGAGCACAACCTTCGCTCAATTTCCACTTCCTGTTAGAAGACATTAAAGGGTTCTATGTTAAAAGCTATCAGTAGGAAACAGATGTGTTTTTTAGAGGGGTTAGAAGGCAGGAATGAAAGAGGGAGGGAGTTTCTGTCATGAGTGATGTTTTCAATATGCTTCGGGTAAAATTTTGATAACTTTGCCAAGAACTGCAAACATGTATCTGAATGCTTAGTTTACTTTTCTGCCACTGGTTCCACTTCTGAATTAGCCTTCCTTTCATGTGCTCATGTTTTTTTCTCTCATAAAAGAGAGTGGAAATAAGGGTCACAATACAACATAATATATGTTAATGGATGCAACTTTCTAGGCCTGAGAAATGTTGATGAGGGACTTTCAAAAAATGGCAATGTGAAAACATTATATGCTGAAGACAGAAGGAAATAAGTTTAATGTCATGTTCACCCTGTAATGATAACCTTAGCAATTATAGAGTTCCCAAATTACAAACCCATTCAGCCAGCATACAGTGAGTACAGTTTTTCAATTCATAAAGATTATGAAATTACTTCTTTAGATAGTAATTTAAAGGTGAAGAGATAAAAGATTCCCAAAGAAGGGAAGTATAAAGGATATTTCCAACATAGAAAGTCCAGCATACCTTATTGTATAGGTCAAGTAATGTGATCAAATAAAACAAACCAAGCCAAGTAGACTAAATATTTTGAATAAAAAATTGCAAAAAGTAAGTAAATGACTCAAGACAGTTCAAGAAGCAAAAGTCTAGTTTTAAGTATGTCAAGTAATATGTTGAACATGTTTTCAACAGCTACACATAAGTTAAAGATTTTCGTACAGGAGGTCATACAGTAATCTTCCCCGTAGCTATAGTTTTGGTTTCTGCAGTTTTATTTACCTGTGGTCCACAATATGAAATGAAAAATTCCAGAAATAAACCATTCATAAATTTTAAATTGCATGCTGTTCTGAGGATCACTCCATCTGCCCATGAATCATCAGTTTGTTTGTCCATACTACCCACCATGATTCACTTAGAACCCGTCTTGGTTATCAGATGGACTATCATAGTATTGCAGTGCTTGTGATCAAATCACTGTTATTTAACTTTTATTACAGCATAGTGTTTTAGTTAGTCTATTTTATTATTAGTTATTGTCGTGAATCTCTTACTGTGCTAAATTTAAAAGTTAAACTTTATTGTAGGTATACATATATTTAGGAAAAGACATAGTATACATAGGGTTCAGTACTATCCGTGGTTTAAGGCATCCACTAGGGACCTTGTAACATGACCCCCATGGATAAGGAGGCACTATTGTATTTTTCTAAACAGCCATTCAGATGATGATGTCAGTAATTGTTTTTCACTTTTGTTACCTCTTAAGTACACAGACATGATCAAGTTTGAGAGACAGCTAAAAAGCTTCGAAACATTTCTTAGAGTAGATACATTTTCTATGTCTTTGCTATGGTTAGAAAAGCAAAGCTTTTCAATTTATGTATAATACATACACACACATAAATATATATATATACATATATCACATGTACATAACAAGTATATATGAAGATATATATTCACACAAATATATAATATACATATACACATGACTATACATGAGTATATATTCGTATATATGAATATATTCACTATGCATATGTGTGTACATACATTTATTACAAATGTGTGTATATACACATATACACACATATATATATAAAATCACTAGAAATATTGATATCTTGTAATCATAACATCTATAGATACTCCCAAAATATATGATGTATGCTGTCTTCATCAGAATGAACTTTAACTGAAGCTAAAAACAATTGCAGGAGAAAAATAGAGAAAAAGAACTTGTCATTTTTTATAGGGCATTGCCTTTAACATATGTGTTCCAACTATTACGAAAAATCCATATGTTCATAACTTGTAGTGAGGTATTATGCTGTTTAAACACAGTGTCAGACATGCCATGACATGTGGCACGAGTATAACATCCTTATCTCAGTTCATTCTGGTGTCCTCTCCACTGTGCTGGAAGGTGACGGCTATGATATGAATGCAGTATGTTTGCTTGTTTTGTTTCAGCAATTTAATCCAACTGCTAGCATTGGCAAAAACAAGATGAGATAAATAGAAAGTGCAGATGCCTACAAATTTGTGATTTTTGTTAGGAAAATTTATGTTTTGGTAAAAGGTGGAATACTGAACATGGTCCACGGACTCAGATTGATGATATTAAGGAATAATTTATGTTTCATATACCTAAATGGAAATGTGATTTGATTAAATTTCAGCTGGTGATGACATTAACTTATACTATATTGGTATTCTCATTTTGGAATTCACAAGTATCAAGAGTACATCTTTTACGGAGGCAGTAAGGAACAATCCACATGTGAATGTAGTGGACCTATTTTCAAGCCCTAGTCATCATATCAAAGTCATTCTGAGGCAAGTTCTTCAGGGCCTGGCAAGGTGGAAGGAGGCAGCTGTGTAGAGATGTAAAAGAGCTTCTTGGATGAGGCTGAATTGAGCTGTGATCTGCTTTAATCTCTCGTAATCTGTTTTATACACTGTGCTTCCACAAAAGATTTACTTTGAGCAAAAATCTACAAGCTTAAACAAATGTGTAAAATACCAGCTTAGAAGGAACAAATGCAGCATTTCACAATGAGAAAGTTGGATTCAAGCCCTCCCTTGGCTACTAATTAACTTTGTGGCCTTGATTAAGTCACTTGCCATTTCTAGGGCTAAGTTTTCTCAAATGTTCTTGGAAGAGATTTAGTCATTGAACACCTAATGTTCAACAACCAACTACTGGTGGTATAATTTTATTTAAAATAAAATAAAGAAACATTTTTCACCTTTTGTGGCTTCCAGTCTAGTGAAGGAGGCAAATGGTAACGAAGCCCAGGAGTCAGTATTAAACATGCAACTCTAATGCTGAGTGTCTCAATGGGGGAATTAACTCAGTGAGAGAGAGCCCTGCATAGGGCTCTCTGGGGGAAACAACCTTCAGCAGATATTTGAAGAATGAATGGGGCTTAACTACATGAAGAGCTTTCCAGGTGAAGACAATACATGGCAAATGTCCTGCACTGGGAGGGAGGACAGAGGATAGAGTAGGTGGGAGCAGGGAGGCTGAAAGAAAACACATGGTGCTGGATGGCCTGCAGAGGCAGGCTGGGGCCAGAGCACAAAGGCCTGCAGCACCATATTTGCTTTGTCTTAGCTCAATGGGGAGTTACTGAATGTTTTTAAGTGTGTGTGTGTGTGTGTGTGTGTGTGTGTGTATACACATGCACACAAGACATAATCAGGTCTGCCATGTGAAAAGCGCAGTCTAACTCCAGAAGAGGATTTCTCAATCTTGTCACTGTTAATATTTTGAAACAGATAACTCTTTGTTGTTAGGGCCTTATTCTGTGCATAGTAGGATGTTTGACAGCCTTCCTGGTCTCTACTCACTAGATGCCAGGAGCATTTGTCCCTAGCTCTGGAGTCATAACTATTAAAACTGTGTTCACACATTGCAAAATCTTATGTGGGGAGCAAAGTCACTGCTGGTGAAGAGCCACCACTCCAGACTGGGTTAGAGTAGAAAGTTACAATACATGTGGAAAGAGCAGTTAGTATAGCAATACTGCAGGCAAGTGATGATGATCTTAAAGAAAGAATGGTGATGGAGATGGCCAGAAGTGAACCAAGTTGAAAGCTATTTAGGGGGTAAAACTTTCAAAGCTTGGTCATGGATTGAATCAGAAGTTTGAGAAAGATAGAGAGAGGAGGGGAGAGAGAGAATGAGAGAGAGAGGGAGTGAGAATGGGAGAGAATTTAATTTTTCTCTATGGCATGCACAACAAAATGGATTGTGATGCTATTAAATGATGTCAAAATATCAGATAAAGGCTGGTTTAAGGGAGATGATAGATCATGAGTTGGGTAGCAAGATGTCCAAAAGGCAGTTGGATGTGTAGCCCTGGAGCTTAGAGGAGAGGTCCAAACTGAACAACTAAGTCATCTGCCTTCCATGGTAATTGAAACAACAGGCTTGAATGAACTTGCTTAGGGGGAGAGTATATGAAGTGTGATGGAGAGTAAGTCCAGAAGCAAGCCTTGAAAAATGCCAACATTAAATGTATGGCAGAGGAGAAAAATCAGAAGGAAAGAACATCTTTAACAATATTGAACTTGTATTGAAAGTATTAATTTGAAGAGGACTTCAATATATCTTTTGAGTTGAGCGACATGGATGTCAACAGTTGAGCAAAATTCCTTCCTTGGAAGTACAAAAGTTGGAAGGCAATTTGAAGTGGGTGAGAGAGTGACTGGGAGATGGTGAATGGAGCTCACTTACTGAACATTTCAATGTTAATGTGGATGGGAGGAATAGAGCAGTAACGTGAGAGAGATGTGTTTTGTTTGTTTTAAAGGAAGAGTTTTGCATATGTTGAAAAGCTAACTCAAATGATTTAATGAGATAGAGATGCTGACTATATAGAAGAGAGCAAGAACAAGCAGTGAAGGAAAATTCCTGAGAAGGGCAAGAGGATGGAACCCAAAGCATGGATAGAAATATAGCCCGAAGGTAGCATAACAGAAAGCATTCCTGTTCTGACTGAGGGGAAGGAGGGTCAAATTAATGTAGATATAAGTGATTTGCATGCTTGGTAGCTTGAAGATAAGAACCCAGGCAGAAGTTATCTATTTTCTCTGTTATGATGCAAAGTCTAATGAACATAGGAGTATCTGAAAAGAATGAAGAAAGTTTACCTGAATTGCTGGGGGGAATGGAGGAAGAGAGATGACTAGACAAAGATGACGGTGGCAGTGCAGCACTGGGGGCCCATTTGAAGTTGGTAATATTAACTCTGCAGGGCTACCAATAGGGCCTGTTAAGTTACATAGTTACTTACTAAGTCAGAACATTCTCCATAGTTCTAGTTTGGGCAGTGAGAAAGTATATAGCTGACTTCAGCCAGGGAGCGGTTTTGTGAGGAAAAATATAAATAAAATGTCTATTGCAGAGTGGGGTTAGGGCAGGCAGAGACCAGGTACAGGAAATTTAGGTTGCCACCAAGAGATCTAACAGAGCGATTGAAATGATACACTGTTCAATGTAAGTTGGATTAAAAGGGAAGAAATAAAAGAAAGAAAGGGTATATTGGAAGACAGACAAAGGGTCGGCAGACTGGAAATCTTGGTGAAACTAAAGAACCCTTTTAGTGTGAATATTTGGCAAAGCAAATTGGAAAGAGTGGTGACTGGGGCCACTGAGATGTTTGCTTTAGTTTGTAGGGAGTAGGGTAACTTGTTAGGATCCAGCTGTGACCAAAAAATGAAAGCTAGAATAGGGGGAAAGTTATTAAATAGGAGGAAACCTAGGAACCCAGAGGCCATGATGGTGTCCCAGGAAAATGGAAAGACTTGAAGGCAGAGAAAAGCTGTCAGTTGTGTATCAATGTCCTTGTAAACGAGGGAAACCATTGAATTTAATAAATAACAGTCATGATGGTTGGTGGTTGGTGGGGAAGGTGCACTTGACTGAATGAGTCTCAGATGAGCAGGTTTTTTTTTTTTTAAAAAAAGTAGGAGAGGAGTAATTAGGTAGAATGGTCTCTAGGTACATGGAAACAATTCAGGGACACTGGTGATTTTAGGGGAGGGTCATGTTTCTGTTAAAGCAAGAAGGTGACAGAAGTATTTGGAGAAGAGGTGGAGGGTAGAGAAGTCATCGCTGATTATGGAGAGGCAGTTCCAGAGGCACTGGTGGAGTCTCTGGCTTAAATAATACGTAAATAAGTAAAATCTCTCAATGAGGTCTATTATCTTTACTAGTTTTATGACTCTTCAAAACAAGGAAAGCAATTGAAAATAGGGGAAACAAACTTGAAAGACAGTAAGATAATTTTTCTTTTCTCTCTTTTTTTTTTTTTTTTTTTTTTGAGACCGAGTTTTTCACTCTTGCTCAAGCTGGAGTGCAATGACACGATCTCAGCTCACCACAACCTCTGCCTCCCAAGTTCAAGTGATTCTCCTGCCTCAGCTTCCTGAGTAGCTGGGATTACAGGCATGCACCACCACGCCTGGCTAATTTTGTATTTTCAGTAGAGACAGGGTTTCTCCATGTTGTTCAGGCTGTTCTCGAACTCCCAACCTCAGGTGATCCACTTGCCTCGGCCTCCCAAAGTGCTGGGATTACAGGATAATTTTTCTTTCTTATTTATATATATTTATTGCTTTAACATATGTATAATCATAATCTTAGAAGATAAAATATTTTTTAAGATGTGAGAATGAAAAATGCCAAGTCTTTAATACAACCCAATGTCTGTTTCACAAGAGACATGGAGCTGTAGAGTCCCCTAAAATAATAAGAACATCTTACCAGGCATTTGAAAAGAAAGCAGGTTGCCCTACTGCTTTATATAGTTTCCTCTCAGTGTGGATCCATGAGTGAACAGGTCACCAGGAAAATATAAAATCATAAAAAGGAAATGTTTAGATTTGTCTACATTTAAAATGCTGAGCTAGCTCATGTACACTCCCAAACTCCGTGGGTTCTTACCTTTAGAGAAATAAAAATATTAATAGAAGCATAAAGAAGTTTTACACAGACATAAAGAGAAGAACAAAAATAAAGGAAAATTACCAAAATATAAAAGACAAGAGAAGAAACCTTATATGAATTCTGCTGTGTTACTGTCCCACCTGGTCTTTGAACTTTTATTATTTTTTTTTTCAGAAGTCCTTTCCTGGAAGACTGTACCTCCTCCCACTATGTATTAAAAATACTTCTTCCCTCATGACCTAACTCAGTGCAGTCTCCTCTAGGAAGCCCCTTCAATCATTATATTCTATACTCGTCTTTCATTCATTCAAAATATTTTTGAATAATTAATCTATCTCAAGAACTGTTTTAGGCACCTTAACTACAAAAATGATGAAGACGCAAGTTGGGTCCTCAAGAAACTCATAGTCTAATGGCAGGGAAAGATACATCAAGTGTGTATTGTAACAAAAAAGAGTGTGATAATAAAGAAATGTAGGTGTCCTGGACACACAGATGGAGGATTCTGGGGAGATGTGGTCAGAGAAAGCTTCCTGAGTTTGATCCTGTAGGTGACAAGAACTCTTGCAAGTGAATTAAGTGGGGGCGGTGGGATTAGATTTGTACTTTAGATAGATATATCCGTCAGCTGTGTGAAAAACAGATCGTACAGTTGCCTCTCAGTATTCAGGGAGGGGATTGGCTCCAGGACCACCCCGGATACCAAAACCTGTACACATTCAAGTCTCACAGTGAGCCCTGCGGAACGTGTAGATACGAAGTCAGCTTTCCATATTCACGGGTTTCCCAGCCACCAACACTATATTTTCCATGCATGTTTCGTTGCAGATACGGAACCTGTGAATATGGAGGGTTGACTACTCATTGAAAAAATCCTGCATGTAAGTCAACCCACACAGTTCAGACCTGTGTTGTGCAAGGGTCAACTGCAATGGAATAAGACGGTAACGTCTTCTGTAGTAAGTGTAGTAAGGAATGTATTAAAATTTCCAATTGAGAGATAGAAAAAGCCTATATTAGGATAGTGAGAAAGGGACTAGAGGGAAGAGAACCCATTACAAATATTTAGGCATCAACGTAGTAGTTTTTAGGATAAAGGTAGTGAGGGAGTGCAAGAATTCTAGCATAATTTCTAGATATTCTAATTGAGATGGCTTTATGAAATTGATAAAACAGGGTGAACATCTTCCCCAAATGAATGTGTGCCTCAGAGAAGTGAAAACTGATCGTGGGTTTCCTTCCAGACTGACCACAAAGAATGAGTTGATCTAGAAGGAAAACTGCACATGCCACGCCCTCAGTTTTGGGGCAGCACTCCTCTGGATGAACCCCCAGGGGACCCCAACAAGCATATACTTCTCTGTACCTCCCTATGTGAATTTCATACATAAAAGTGAAACTGAACTTTTCCATGAAAATACTGATACAGAACAACAGGGTTATCTGGCTTTAAAAATGATGCTAGAGTTTCATTCTTGAGGGCCAGGAAGTGAATTAAGTTTTTGACACATTGAATTTGAGCTTTCCCTGAAGACATCCAGGTGAATATGTCCAGCAGGCAGCGAGATATCTGAAATTCAAAGAAGTCACTGCTGGAGTGAAAGATGTAGGGCTCAGCAGCAATAAGGTGGTAGTCTCAACAGTAAGACTCAATTATTATTGAATTAGAACATGCAGAATAAGTATAGACAGCTGTGAAACAAACCTCTCAGGTATTTGGGGGACAAACCAAGATTATCTGGTGAAGGCAGTAGAGGAGAAACAGTAAGAAGTTCAGCCACCACCAGTCCACATGGAGCATTTCTGTAAGCTAGAAAAAGGTGCCTCCTCGAAACACTTTTCTCTATCTGTCAGAAGGTTGTAACAATGCACTGATTTCATTAGACCAGATCATGTTACTGCCATCTGCTGGAAAATCATCATGATAGATGCACAACACTACCTCATGTTTCATGTGCATCCCCTTCCCTTATATGTGTGCCCTTGAGATGCTTTAAACCTGCACAACTATTTGTGGCTGACGTAGGAAGTCAGGGAAGAGTGCAAAGTCATGAACATCAAGGAAGTAGGGCATTTCAAATGCAGCAGGGAGTTTAAGAAAAAAATGCAATAAAAATATCTCCAATATGCCCAAATTTGGGCAATTAGGAGGTAGCCTAGGTAAAAACCATTCCTATAGAAGAGAGTTGGCTTAGGAAAGACTGATAATGAAGAGAAAGAATGGCAATGTAAATTCCTATCCTAAAAAATCTGAATAGTAATAATAATAACAACAATAATAGGTAGGAATTATTGAATGCTCATTACATATCAGGCATGGTGTTAAGCACTTTACATGTATTATACTCATGGAATTTTCATTTCAACCCTATGGGAAGGTGCTATTCTCATTTTATGATGGTGACAGTGAGGCTCACAGCAGGACATGTGATCAAAGGCACAGGCACAGGAGATGAGGGTGTAAGTGTGGATATGTAGATGGATGGGAGTTGGGGGAAGATCACTGCTGTCAGCCCCCATGGTCTTTCCCATCTCCGAAGAAAGCAAATGACAAGTTATTTGAGGAGAGACAGATGGTAGTTTTCCCAGAAGATCTAATTTGGAGCCAGAGTTTAATGTGGAGCTCTTCCATTCAATAGAAGTTACTTTGGCTACCTCATAACATCCTTAGCCTTAGGCTTTTCATCAGAAAAATAAGGACAAACCAGGTCTCCCCTACGAATTTTTACAATACTTTCATAGGACAGTTTCCTCATCTGTATGCTCATGTGCAATGTACCTTCCACTCCCCCATCAAGAAGTGAGGCTATTTCTCCTCCATGAATCAACATTCATCTTGTGGGAACTTTTCTGAGGGAGCGCAGCAGAAATGGCACTTGACCAACCTTTCCAGTCTTGGCTTAGCCCTTCACTGGCATGGCAGGTTTTGCTTCCTGCCTCTTGGAAGCCAGGTACCGTGTTAGAAGTGTGATTATATCTGAGACTACCGTGGCCTCAAAAAACAAGGTGGCAGAGAGAGAGAGAGAGAGCACAAGGAGCACAAGCTACCCAGATATGCAAGTGAAGAAAGAAGCCTTGCAGCTTCTGCCAGAGTCTCCTGTCTCTCAGGATGCTCATTTTTGGGAGGCTCCCTCTCAGAAGCCATCACCATGCATTGAGAAGCTCACACCACTTGGAGAGATCATTTGTAAGTGCTCCATTCTACGGCCCCAGCTGATGTCCCAGACAACAGAAGCATAAACTGCCTGGAGGATATTGGATGTTCAGTCCTATCTTGGATGTTCAGTCCTATAACTTCATGTACCTATAACCCTGGCCCACGTTAGATGAAAACATCATGAGATTTCCCAAGGAAGGCTCCCCAACTGAGTTAAGTCAATCCATAGAACCATGAGTGATTAAAACAAACTGCATTAAATAACCAAATTTTGGAGGTAGTTTGTTATGCAACAATAAATAACCAGAAAATATTATACTCACCATATCTCCTATTGTTCAGCTTCTGTGACTCTAACTTTCCTACTCAGAAATACGAAAAATGAAGAAATGTAGTCCTTAAAGAAATCATAAAGGCCAACATTCCTTGAATATTACTTTGTGCCAAGCGCTCTGCTCTAAATACATCCTTTTTATTAAACAGATTTAACAATAATAATGAGGTAGCTACCTCTATTTTACAGTGAAGAAACTAATGCTAGAGAGCTTAAGTAACTTGCCCAAGGCCACACACTTAAGACAGTGGTGGATCTATTTCAGTCTGATGCTAAGCTGATGTTTTTAACTTCTGCATCATCCCGTTTCCCTACTGTAATTTATTTATCAATTCCAGAAACTGAAATAATGTAGGCTAGAATGGCATGAGAGGTAAAATACCAACTCCTTTACAGCTACGTATCCTATTCTTCTCTAAAACTCTTGTAGCATTGTGACTTTTACATGGCAGGCACTTGATAAATGATGAGCTGACTTTTAAAAGTCTCATGACATTTTATATTGACATAGTATCCAGGAACAGCAGCAAGAAAAATAGACACATACAATAACTAGATAGATAAATTATAATGATTGTCACAACCTTATCACATTCTACTGCACACATCACTTTAGAAGAGTCAAGAGAAACGATGTGGCTTGCCCCCTCATTTAACAAGGCTTGATGAAGTATTGAGAAGTTAGGTTAAGCAGCTGAGTTAACTGGGCTTCCTGGTTTCCCAGTAACTTTTCAGCAACTTGGCACTTAGAACCTTTCAACAAGGCTCCCCTGGGTTCCACCAGTCTGATCTGGGCCATCCTTCTGGCTATTCCCAAAGGCACAGCAGCATTTAATGAATACATTTTCTGCTTCTCCACCAGTGTTTACACGTTTGTCTAAAGAAACCTCCTCTGAATGACCCGCTTTGCCACCATTTTCTATAGAAATTCCAACTGCTTTCACATGAGGTCTAAGTGACACTTGGTTTAGGAAGCTTTCCCCAAATGCCCCAGCTAAAAACAATCACTCCATGTCAGAGCTCCTCCAGCATTTACACCTTTTTCATTCTGCTTTGTACTCTAGTCACTTTTGACACATCTTCTTTCCCCCACTGCACTGTCAGCTCATTAAGAACATGCTTTATCCATCTTTGTAGCCACACTGAGTCTAACATACTACTTTCTTTGAACATTGAAGGTACTTACTCAATGTTTGTCAAATGGATTTGAATATTTTGTGAATTTTATGTTCATATAAAGCATTCAGAAGAAAGTGCAACTGAGGAATGTCCAAATATGGTGAAGACACTTCTTCTAGAGTGAAAGACATAAAGAAAATAGGCTAACTCCCCTGGGGAGAGGAGGAAAAACATAATTTATATCTCTATGTATAATGAACTAAAACTTTATTGCCAAAACTTTAAAAATGTTTGTTTAGATGAAACTCAGCATCTAAACTTTTCTAAAAACCCATAATACATGACAGAAACAAAAGGAGTACTGAAATTACGGTCTGTAAGCAAGGAGACTTCTTTTCCTAGAATACTATGAAACAACTTTTTTAATGGATCATCTGTTCTCATGATATTTCTTTTACTCCTTCCAGAATGGGTTTACATATTAAATAACAAAACAGAAGCTACCATTTCCAGGGAAGAGAATGCATCAAATTATTTATGATTTTATCAATCCTGATTAACTGCATAGCCACAAAATCAACACCATCCTTGTCACTCCTATAGGTGCTTGTTGCCTGAGTTCTACATTTCCTATTTTATTCCTGTGCACTCAGCACATCTATCCACTTTAGTAAATTGATTTCACTGAATACTGTTATGGGTTGAATTGTGTACCCCTAAAATTTGAATCCCCAGTACCTGAGAATATGCTTGTATTTGGAGACAGGGCCCTTAAAGAGATAATTCAGTTAAAATGAGGCCATTAGGATGGCCAGTCTGACTAGTTTCCTCATAAAAAGAAAGCAGTCTGACTGGTCTCCTTATCAGAAGAAATTTGGACCCATCAAGAGACAGGAGGGGTGCATGTTCATAGTGGATAGATGTGCTGAGTGCACAGGAATAAAATAGGAAATGTAGAACTCAGGCAACAAGCACCTATAGGAGTGACAAGGATGGTGTTGATTTTGTGGCTATGCAGTTAATCAGGATTGATAAAATCATAAATAATTTGATGCATTCTTTTCCCTGGAAATGGTAGCTTCTGTTTTGTTATTTAATGAGCCAGCAAGAGAGAGGCCTGGAATAGCTTCTTCCCTTATGGCTGTCAGAGAAAACAAATCCTGCAAGCAACTTGATCTTGACTTCTAACCTCTAAAACGGCAAAAAAAAAAAAAAGTTTTTTTCTCTTCTCTGGTTTAAGCTACTCAATCTGTGGCATTTTGTTATGGCACCCCTAGCAAACCAGTACTCTACATTTATCCTTACAGGCATAAGATTATAACTGGGCATTTATATATCTATTAAAGTAAGTTTCTTAGTAGCTTTAAAAATAATAGATTTATTTAGCTAGTTGTGTGTCTACAGCCAGACAAAGAACTTAATAATGGTCACTGACTCTGCACCACTCCCAGTGGATGAATTAAACAGAACAACTGTCAAAATAGTTGTGTACTCATAGTTCTGAATGCAGATTTGCCTCACTATGTTTACTCTCATTGAGTGGAAAGCTCACATGTGGTACAAGGTGTGCAGACCTTAGATCCTGAGACAAGCCACAGGCAAACATTTTCACAGCTATTTTATAATTCCAGATCAAAATGAGATACATTCTTGAAATGCTGAATTTTTCAGATATGTTCCTACCACAACTCTGCCTGCATTCCAGTCAATTTTATTAACATCTGACAGATTTTTAGGTTCTCAGGCGAAATAAATGCAAGCCCTATCTGGCCCTTGACAAGCAAGCACAAATTAAGGCACACAGTACCAAGGAAGTCCTTGGCATGAAGACCCAAATAAAAAAACTGTAAACGCAAACTAGGAGTGGAAAACACATGCGGTAAGACATGTTCTCAAAATAAAAGACAGTCACTTGAATTTCTGTAGATTGTTCAATGTGATATACCTATTGATCCATACTGTATTATCAATTTGATAGATGTGTTATGAATTTGATAACAGAATATTTACTCAAAAAGCGGCCTTTTGCTCACAAGTACACTGAGCGGCAGCCATGTGCCTGCAGTCTTCAGAAATGCTCAGTTAAGAGACCTTGGGTCTTCCAGAAGGAAGAATCAGCTTCCTGTGATGATACTATCTAGAGACAGTATCCTGTCAGACAGGCCAGATTGCCTGGACATCCAAGTGAACACTGCTACACATTTTTCATTCTGGTGCTGGAAACGACATCACTATTCACCATGGGTAGGGCTTCAACATTTCTGATGCCTGTTATTTCTCTGCAGAATAAGCTTTTCATCCTTGCTTCTCCTAGAATGTGCAAATGAATAGAAAACAATTTGGCATATATGCACCTTTTGGGTGAAAAATCTTGTACTGTGCTCTCATTTTATAGCTAGAGGTAAATAGGCACAGAAAAGTTACAATTCTAGTCCTGGTTCTTACTCCATTTTTGGTTGGGTCCAATATTAAAACTCGTATGTCCAACATTTTAAAGAAAGATTCTTGCCTATGTGCATGTGTACAGTTATTTAATATTCTCTGAAGAGAGACTCTTCAGGGTGTCTTGATTCAGGGGTTGTGGAAGAGCTGATTCAGGGGTTGTGGGCACGTTACCTAATTTCTTTAGATTAACTGATTTCATTTAGAAGCTAGGCATGTATGTGATTATTTTGGTATTTGCTACTGTCCTAACAGAAAGAATGCTGTGAAATTGAAAATGGTATGTTTCCTAGTTCACTGAGGTTCTCCCATGTGCAAAAATACAACATGCTGCTATTTGAGCTTTGAGAGGCGGAATATATCATTATGTCTCTTTGCTTCTCACCTCTTTAGAGGTCATGTTCATTTGACTTGCTGTGTGCCTAAGAAACCTGTGGAATTTTATGCTGAAGGAGTACTGAACATAAATTCCCCATGAGATGCAGATTCTAATGCTATGTAACTTTATTTTCATTCTGGCTTCACATTTAGGCAGTTAATTTTCCATATAAAGCAGAAATACTGCCTTCTTTCCCTTCTCAGTCAAGAATAAAATTCTGCAACTTGCCGCAGTCACTCTCATTTTCTTAAATAGGGCCCTAAAGTATTTTATGATTATCTTTATTAGTTGGAGACTATATCCACTCTTAAAAGAATTCTAATGAAAAGAAAACTTCTATTAAAATATTTTAACTAGTTTCAATTGACCATATTACTGGCAATGGAAAAATCTCTAATGGCTAACCCTTTTAAAGCTAATCTGCTTTAACACACTTTAAAACTGATGTGCCATTTAAGATTTAGGTGTTAGCATGCAAAGTGTTTTCTTTGTCTGTTTTTACATCCATTTTTTATTTCATTTTCTTTGACCTTTTGAAAATGAAATAACCCAATGATATCCCCTAGAGTTGCATGAATGAGCTAAAAATGAATTACTGTATTCAAACGATCATACTAAAATGTGCAAAAGAATAAAGAGAAAAATATGTATATTTGTGTGAACAGTGATTTAATCATGCTTAGATGGAACAGATTATGTCTATTTGAAGAGCATAAAGTTCTGGTTAGATAGAATATCCACATAGTTATGTTGAGTTGCATTGACAAGGTGGAAAATGGTTGGAAGGTATCAGACCTATGTTTATATCCCAACTTCAAACACTTCCCAACTTAGCGAACACAACATAGTTATTTCATCTCTGTAGGCTTCCATTTCTTCATCTGTAAAATCACAATAATATCACTCACTTTTGAGCGAATATGAAATACCACATTTTGTAGAGCAGACATTCAATACATGGTAGCTACCCCAAAGATATTTCAACATATAATTGTAATAATCAATGAAATCATAAGACAGGAATGGTTTTCTACATTCAAAGAGAGACTTCAGAGATTTCTCAAGTAGTGTATTTGATATCTGGTTGGGAACTCTCTTTTATATACAAAATTAAATATTTGGGCAAAATATGAACCTAATAGGGTCTGAATATTTATATTCATGAGCTAATTATTTCGTGTTGAGATTTTGTTAAGATAAGAGCCTGAGATACATGATCTCATGAAGCTTCTGGCTGTCATGCTTTATAGAAGACAGAGACTTCTAATTATCCAAAAAAGATGAGTCTTTATCTTCTTTCATCTCTCATGAGCTATGGGAACTTGGATATAGCATATGCTCCCTGTCACTCTTTTCCTTGACCACAGATAGGAGGTAATGATAATTCAGACATACCATAGTGACCATTCGAATAATTATTTAAAACAATACCCTTACAATGCCTTAAATGCCTTGGAGACTGTGCTATCATTCAAAGTTAGGATTGTGAATCACAAGGTGGAAATACGGAGATTTGTGAAGACACTGCATGCTATAATACAGTTATCTGCTGTTTCTAGATGATGTAACACTCAGTGCCATGGAGGAACAGATGCCAAAGAAAGCTTACTCAAGTCCTTTCCTCCTTGGCGACTATGCTCACTGCTAGAAATACTGCAGAGATCTAGGAAGCCAGATACAGCCCCCAAGAGACAAAGTTCACGGAATGGCACTAAAGAAGTGCAGAAAGGGCCTCGTCTTTTCTAAAGCTTTTCCTGAGAGAATCCTCGTTTCTGCACTACTGGACTACAGCTGGTCAAAAAACATCAGTGGAAACCAGCCCCACCGTGACTGAGGTAAAATCGTTTAAAGGCTTGGTGTAAAGTGGAAGTACCAGCACTCTATGATATCTCTTTTAGAAAGTCATTTTATAAATCCCCAAGAACAACACAACAGCTATTTTTAATATAGTAGCACAGAACGGAAGCCTCTAAGTGGATTATCCATATAACATCTTTATGATGCTGAAAGGGAGAAAGAGTGCTCTTATAGGCCAATTAGATCAGCACTTTGCATGCATGACAGACTGATGTTTAACATTTGCAGCAATGAGGGAGAAAAGCAGAAACAAAATCTTCCCATAAATAAACTGCTGAACTTTAGCATGTACCATATTAAGAAATTTTCAATCTTCTTAATTCTGAAACTGTGTGCTTTGAATTGTAATTATCTCTGCAGTCTTTATAGCAATTGTGGGCATCATGCATAATCTATTTGTTTATTTAACAAACATTGGGCACCTATCAAATGCCAGAAACTTTGTCAACTACTGAAATTTGACAAAGAAGCACAGTCAAGAGCTTGTCCTTCAAGCACTCAGAGTCTGGTACAATCACTTATAGGCTAGTTCAAGTGCAATGGTTCTCAGAGGCTGGTGAGTCATGAGATTGTATTTAAGTGTTGAACTTGCAAATAAGTCACATATTTGCTCTGTTTCATGGTGATCCCTATAGTATTTTACCTTTGCTCCCCTCATTAATTAATGAGTTAAATAAAATCTTTGACTTTACATTTGTATTTGTCTGAGAGATATTTTATCCTTTAAAAAATTATATTTCAAATACTTTCATAATTCTTCTAAGTTTCTGGAGTCTCCTCAAAACACATTCCAAGATGCCAATGTTTGTCTAATGTGAAAAAGAAGGGGAAAAAATCTAGTTTCCTTTCATGAGCTTCCTATTTTTCTTCTTTTCATAAACTCTTGAAATAATCATCTACTACCACTGTCTCCACTCACTACTTCTCACTTACTCTTCAACCCATCCCAATCCAGTTTTTGCCTCCACTGAATCTCTGACATTGATCTTGCCATGGGGACAATCTCATCAATACCCTCCTTGCTGCTTAAATCAATGAATATATCTCAGTTTCCAACTCATTTAACACTCTAGGCTCTTCTTCCTCTTGAATTTATCTCCTTTCCTCGGCTTCTATGACACTGCACTCTCCTGCTTTTCCTCCTATCTCTCTGGCAATTATTTGGCTTTCTTCTTATTTCTTAGTCTTAGTCCTTTTTCGGTACGGATACATAATTTGTGGGTTATCTCACCTTCATGACTTCCATCTATACATTCATAACCTCTGTCTTTGTTTGCTTGTGGTGCTGTAATAGGCTATCTGAAACTAGGTAATTTATAAAGATCAGAAATTATTTACCACAGTTCTGAATGCTAGAGAGTCCAAGATCAAGGTGCTAGCAGGTGCACTATCTGATGATGGTCTGGTCTCTGACCAATATGATGTCTTGAATGCTGCATCCTCCAGAGGCAAGGGAGGAATGCTGTGTACTCGTACGGTAAAAGGCGCAAGGGCAAAAAGGAACTAGTCTTCTTCCATCAAGCCATTTTATTTTATTTTATTTTATTTTTTCGAGACAGAGTCTCGCTGTGTCACCCAGGCTGGAGTGCAGTGGCCCGATCTCGGCTCACTGCAACCTCCAGCTCCCTGGTTCAAGCAATTCCCCTGCCTCAGCCTCCGGAGTAGCTGGGATTACAGGTGTATGCCACCACGCCTGGCTAATTTTTTTGTGTTTTTAGTAGAGACTGGGTTTCACCATGTTGGCTAGACTAGTCTCAAACTCCCGACCTCAGGCAATCTGCCTGTCATGGCCTCACAAACTGCAGGGATTACAGGCGTGAGCCACTGCGCCCAGCCCATCAAGCCCTTTTATAATTAATTTATTCATAAAGGTGGTGGCCTTATGACCTAAACACCTCTCAAAAGGCCACACCTCTCAAGACAACTGCATTGGGGATTAAATTTCAACATTAATTTTTGGTGGGGAAAAAAACATAGAAACTTCCAAATATGTATGCCAAAGCCAGACATTGATTTCTAAATTTTATGTATACATGGAATAGAATGTCAAGTGGGGTTTTTCTGTTCTCTCAGAATTTTGATCAGATCTCAAAGCTGAGAACAAAGGGTATAAGAGACAACTTACCATAAAGTAAAGTGCCAGGTCATTTATTGCAAAACTTAATAAAGAGTAACACAAAAAATAATTTCCAAATGTTAGCTCATGACAAACCTTGAGTAAAATGGGAAAAAATTCAACATCTTAATGATAAAATTTTAAAAGGCAGAAATTCCTTGGAGAGGTTTGCTGGTGTACTGTATTGCAAACCCACATTCATGAGGATGAGCTAGATGTTTCTCTCATCATCTCAAGCTGTATGAGAAAGTCTACAGTAGAATCAGCTCAGCTTGGTGTGGATTAGACTGCAGAAGTCCCCAGTCATGTGTGATGTTAAGGCACCAGAACAAAGTTTAGTGGGATTTTTTGGAGAAGCTGACATTATCTCCTTGGATGTGCAAGACACAGGGAACTGGTGACTAAGGCTTGCTTGAAGAAATCTGAAACAAGAGGTTTTACAGTCACTCCCTGATGGGAAAATGTGAATAGATGATTTTTTTCTTGTAGACTAAACAAAGGTTGCATTTGAGTAATCCTTAAATGGATTTCTGCAAAGAGTAAGTTGATTAAGAGAAAAAAGAAGCTGATACATTGTGTATGTGCACTGTACATGTATGGCAGGGAGTGGAGAGGTGAGCAGAGGAGTCAAAAGTGTCCAGCTAGAGATTTTAATGCCAATACTAGGGAATGAGGAAGTAGGACATGTCCAAGAAACAGGCAGAATTACTCCATAAAACAAAGCATTTAGTTATCCGCCATTTCCAAAGATTGCTAACATCAGATTACAATTCTATTAACCAAGTAATAAATTTTATGCCTCTTACTATTGTTCAATTCTTCTCAATTCCAACCCAAATCATATCAAGAGGCATTTTCTAACTCTACATATTTCATAGCCCAGGATGAGAAGAGATAGAACTATTATTATTTTGGTAAGGTAATCATAAATTTTTGTTGTATATGAAACCATATTTCTCATAAGCAAATGACACTTATCCATTTTCTTAGATTAATACTCATAAACCTTCTATAAAACATGCTTACTTATGGCTATGGCACAGTGAATCTTCACAGTTAGTTGGCTGTTCTCTAGTACATCTAACTCTTCTGCTGACAGAAATCAAATTGTGCTCGCTCTGGGAGGATAGTATTTTTTTCCAAACTATATATGTCACTTATCTTTTTAAATGTAATTACATAATTGAGTTAAATGTTACATTAACTAATACAAGATGAAAGAACAAATATAAAAAATAACAAAATTCAAACATAAAGTCTAACATATCAATAATCACACAAAATGTAAATGATCTAATCACACCCATGAAAAGAGTATGGGAATGTGGAAAAGTTGACAACATAACTGTATGCTATTTACTTTGACTGACTGCAAACATAATAACATAGGTAGGTTGAAAGAAGTCAAAAAAAGACACAGGATATAAACTTTTATCAAAAGAAAGTAGGAGTACCTATATTAATATCAGATGAAATTTTCTTTAGATCATAAAAATTTACCAGAGACAGAAAGGAACATTACCAATTATAAAAATGGTTAATTGATCAAAAGGCATTTCAATCCTAATTCTGTATGTATGAATCAACAGAGCTACAAAATATGTAAAGCAACAACTGATAGAACTGAATAGAGAAATAGACAAATTCACAATTATACTTCAAGATTTTTAACACCTCTCTCTCAACACTTAATAGAATAAGTTGATTGAAATCCATTAATGATATAGAAAAAATCATCAGTACCATAAATCAACAGTACTTAATTTTTATAGAACATCTCACCCAAGAAAGGCAAAATAAACATTCTTCTCAAGTGTCCTTGGAATGTACACCAAGATAGACCATATTCTAGGCCATAAAACAAAACTCAGGCCGGGCGTGGTGGCTCACGCTTGTAATCCCAGCACTTTGGGAGGCCGAGGTGGGCAGATCACGAGGTCAGGAGATTGACACCACGGTGAAACCCCATCTCTACTAAAAATACAAAAAGTTAGCCGGGTGTGGTGGCAGGCACCTGTAGTTCCAGCTACTCAGAGAGGCTGAGGCAGGAGAATGGCGTGAACCCGGGAGGCGGAGCTTGCAGTGAGCCGAGATCGCGCCACTGCACTCCAGCCTGGGCGACAGAGCGAGACTCCGTCTCAAAAAAAAAAAAAAAAACTCGACAAATTTAAAATAACTAAAATCAATCATAGTGTGCTTTTCTGACCAAAGTGGAATCAATCTAGAGATCAAAAACAGAAAGATAACATGAAAATCATCAAACCCTTGGAAACTAAACAATACACTTCTAAACAATCCATGGATCAAAAAGGAAGTCTCAAAGAAAATTTTAAAAAATATATTGAACATCTGCTAGAGCTTCAAACCCAGTAGTTCTGCTTCTATCTGAACTCTGTGGACAGGCACAATCCTGTGTTTCCCCAGGAAGCACATGGAAATCAGATTAGGGCCAACCTGGCAAGCATGCATCTTGACTGCCAACTGTGGCCCCTACCTGAGGAAGTCCCATGGTCAACAGCATCCAAAAAAAGCAATGTGAGAGCAGAGACAATAATCAGAGGAGGCCACTACAAGACCCATGAGTAGAATAGAATTGAAGCCAGTCAACTGAATTCACTTTATACTGTAATCAAACCCCCAAGGGCATCAAAGAAGAAAAAAGCCAAACAATTCATCCAAAGGACAGCAACTTCAAAGGTTGAAGGAATATCAGCCCACACAAATGAGAAGGAAAGCACAAGGACTCTGGCAGCTCGAAAAGCCAGAGTGCCTTCTTTCCTCTAAATGAATTCATTAGTTCCCCAGCAAGCATTCTTAAATGGGTTGAAATGACAGAAATAGAATTCAGAATATGAATAGGAATAAAAATCATTGAGATTCAGAAGGACATTCATCAAAACCCAATCCAAGGTAGCTAAGAATCACAGCAAAATGATACAGGAGCTGATAGGCAAAATAGCAATTATACAAAAGAACCAAACGGATCTGATAGAGATGAAAAACACACTGTAAGAATTGCATAATGGAACCACAAGTATTAACAGCAGAATAGACCAATCTGAGGAAAGAATCTCAGAGCTTGAAAACTGACTTTCTGAAATAACTTGTCAGACAAAAATAAATAAAAAAGAATAAACAAAACCTCAGAGAAATATGACATTATGTAAAGTGACCACATCTATGACTCATTGGCATCTCTGAAAGAGAAAGAAAGAAAACAAGCAACTTGCAAAACGTATCTCAGGATATTTACAATGAAAACTTCCCCAAGCTTACTAGAGAGGTTAACATTCAAATCAAGGAAATGTAGAAAACCCCTGCAAGATGTTGCAGAAGAAAACCATCCCCCAGGCACTTAATCATGAAATTCTTCAAGATTGAAATGAAAGATAAAATGTTAAAGGCAGCTAGAAAGAAAAGGCAGATAACCTACAAAGGGAAACAAATCAGGCTAAAAGTGGAAACCTTACAAGCCAGACGAATTTGGGGGCCTATATTCAGCATTCTTAAAGAAAAAAATTCCAATCAAGAGTTCATATCCAGCCAAACTAAGCTTCGTAAGTGAGGGAGAAATAAGATCCTTTTCGGATAAGCAAATGCTGTTGGGAATTTCTTACCACCAGAACTGCCTAATAAGAGGTCCTGAAAGAATCACTAACTATGGAAAGGAAAGACTGTTACCAGACACTACAAAAACACACTTAAGTACACAGATCAGTGATACTATAAAATAACACACAAGCAAGTCTGCATAATAACCAGCTAACAACATGACAGGATCAAATCACACATGTCAATACTAGCCTTAAATGTAAACAGGTTAAATGCCCCAATTAAAAAGCACAGAGTGGAAAGATGGATAAAGAAGCAGGGCCAGATGGTATACTATCTTCAAGAGACCCACTCACATGCAATGACATCCACAGGCTCAAAATAAAGGGATGGGGAAAAATCTACCAAGCAAATGGAAAACAGAAAAAGCAGGGGTTACAATCCTAATTTCAGAAAAAATGGATTGAACCAACAGAGATCAAGAAAGACAAATTATGGCATTATATAATGGCAGAGAGTTCAATTCAACAAGAAGACCTCACTATCTTAAATATATGTGTATGCAACACAGGAGCACTCAGATTCATAAAGCAAGTTCTTAGAGACCTATAAGAGATTTAGATTCCCACACAATTATAGGGAGAGACTTTAACACCCCACTGACAATAATGGACAAATCATCAAGGCAGAAAATTAACAAAGATAGTCAGGACTTGAACTCAGCATTTGATCAAATGAATGTACCAAATATTTACGGAACTCTCCACATTGCAGAACTCTCCACATAAAAACAACAGAATATACATTCTTCTCATCACCACATGGCACATACTCCAAAGTCAACCACACAATTGGACATAAAACAATGCTCAGCAAATTAAAAAAAGAACCAAAATCATACCAACCAAACTCTTGGACCACAGCACATTAAAAATAGAAATCAAGGGCCAGGCATGGTGGCTCGTGCCTGTAATCTCATCACTTTGGGAGACTGAGGCAGGCAGATCAATTGAGGCCAGGAGTTTGAGACTAGCTTCAGCAACATGATGAAATCCCGTGTCTACTAAAAATACAAAAATCAGCTGGGTGTGGTGGCACGCACCTGTACTCCCAGCTACTCAGGAGGCTGAGGTACGAGAATCACTTGAATCCAGGAAGTGGAGGTTGCAGTAAGTCAAGGTGGTGCCACTGCACTCCAGCCTGGGCAACAGAGTGAAACTCCATTTCAAATATATATATATATATAATATATATATAAAATATATATATTATATATATATATAAAATATATATAATATATATAAAAATATATAGATAGAGATTTATATATATTATATAAATATCTCTCTCTATATATATAAGTATCTAGATATAAACATCTAGTACATATATATATATATAGAGAGAGAGAGGAAGAGAAATACATATTAATAAAATAACTCAAAACTGTAATATTACATGGAAATTAAACAAATTGCTCCTGAATGCTCCTGAATGACTTTTGGGTAAATAATAAAATTAAGGCAGAAATCAAGATATTCATTAGAAACTGATGAGAACAAAGATATTATATACCAGACTCTCTGGGACACAGCTAAGAAAGTGTTCAGAGGGAAGTTTATAACGCTAATGCCCACATTAAAAAGTTAGAAATATCTCAAATTAACCTAAATTACAAGAAGAAGAACTAGAGAAGCAAGAGCAAATCAAACCCAAGGCTATCAGAAGACAAGAAATAACCAAAATCAGAGCTGAAATGAATGAAACTGAGACACAAAAAACTGTATCAAAGATATACTAATCTAGGAGTTGGTTTCTTGAAAAAATTAATAAGATAGATAAAACACTAGTTAGATTAGTAAAGCAAAAAAGAGAGAAGGTCCAAATAAACACAATTAGAAAAGACAAAGACAGTGTTATCACTGACCCCACAGAAGTACAAAAAAACCATCAAAGACTACTACTATGAACACCTCTGTGAACACAAGAAAAAAACAACCCCATCAAAAAGTGGGCAAAGGACATAAACAGACACCTCTCAAAAGAAGACATTTATGTAGACAAAAAACACATGAAAAAATGCTCATCATCACTGGCCATCAGAGAAATGCAAATCAAAACCACAATGAGATACCATCTCACACCAGTTAGAATGGCCATCATTAAAAAGTCAGGAAACAACAGGTGCAGGAGAGGATGTGGAGAAATAGGAACACTTTTACACTGTTGGTGGGACTGTAAACTAGTTCAACCATTGTGGAAGTCAGTGTGGCGATTCCTCAGGGATCTCGAACTAGAAATACCATTTGACCCAGCCATCCCATTACTGGGTATATACCCAAAGGACTATAAATCTTGCTGCTATAAAGACACATGCACACGTATGTTTATTGCGGCACTATTCACAATAGCAAAGACTTGGAACCAACCCAAATGTCCAACAATGATAGACTGGATTAAGAAAATGTGGCACATATACACCATGGAATACTATGCAGCCATAAAAAATGATGAATTCATGTCCTTTGTAGGGACATGGATGAAACTGGAAAACATCATTCTCAGTAAACTATCGCAAGGACAAAAAACCAAACACTGCATGTTCTCACTCATAGGTGGGAATTGAACAATGAGAACACATGGACACAGGAAGGGGAACATCACACTCCAGGGACTGTGGTGGGGTGGGGAGAGGGGGGAGGGACAGCATTAGGAGATATACTTAATGCTAAATGTCGAGTTAATGGGTGCAGCACACCAACATGGCACATGGATACATATGTAACAAACCTGCACATTGTGCACATGTACCCTAAAACTTAAAGTATAATAATAATAATAATAAAGAAAATCCAGGAGAAATGGATTAATTCCTGGACATATACAATTGCCCAAGGCTGAACCAGGAAGAAAGAGAGAGACCAATAATGAGTTCCAACACTGAAGTAGTAGTAAAAAGCCTACCAACTGAAAAAGCCCAGGACCAGAAAGATTCATACCTGAATTCTACCACATGTATAAAAAACAGCTGGCACCATTCCTGCTGAAACTATTCCAAAAAATTGAGGAGAGATTCCTCCCAAACTCCTTCTATGAGACCAGCAGCATCATGATACCAAAAGCTGGCAGAGAAATAAGAAAAAAAGAAAACGTTCAGCCAGTAACCTTGATGAACATAGATATAAAAGTCAACAAAATACTAGCAAACCGAATCCAGCAGCATATTAAAAAGCTAATCCAACATGATCAAGTAGAGTTTATACCTGGTAAGTAAGGTTGGCTCAACACATGCAAATCAATAAATGTGATTCAGCACACCAACAAAACTAAAAACAGAAACCACAGGATTATCTCAATAGATGCAGAAAAGACTTTTGATAAAATTCAACATCGCTTCATGTTAAAAACCCTCTATAAACTTGGCATGAAAGAATCATACTTCAAAATAATAAGAGCCATCTATGACAAACCTATGGCCCACATTACACTGAATGGGCAAAAGCTAAAGCATTCTCCTGAAAACCAGCATAAGGTAAGGATGCCCTCTCTTACCACTCTTATTCATAATAGTATTGGAATGCCTGGCCATAGCAATCAGGCAAGAGAAAGAAATAGAAGGCATCCAAATAGGAAGAGACAAAGTCAAACTATTCCTCTTTGCAGCTGACGTAATTCTGCATGTAGAAAACCCCATAGTCTGGGTCCAAAAGCTCCTTGATCTGATAAACAAATTTAGTAAAATTTCAGGACACAAAATCAATGCACAAAAATCACTAGCACTCCTATACACCAACGACATCCAAGCCTAGAGCCAAATCAGGAATGCAATCCTATTCACAGTTGCCGCAAGAAGAAGAAAATACTGAGGAATATAACTAACCAGGGTGATGAAATGTCTCCACAATAATAATTTTAAAACACTGCTCAAATAAATCAGAAATGATACAAACAAATGGAAAAATATTTCATGCTTGTGGATAGGAAGAATAATATCATTAAAATAGCCATACTGCCCAAAGCAATGTACAGATTCAATGATATTCCTATCAAATTGCCAAACACATTCTTCACAGAATCATGAAAAGCTATTTTAAAATACATATGGAATAAAAAAAGTCCAAGTAGCCAAGACAATCCAAAGCAAATAGAACAAAGCTGGAGGCATCACATTACCAGACTTCAAATTATACTAGAGGGCCATAGTAACCAAGACAGAATTGAACAGAATAGAGAGTACAGAAATAAGGTTACACACCTACAACCATCAGATCTTTGACAAAGCTGACAAAAACAAGCAATGAAGAAAGGATTCCCCATTCAATAAATTGTGTTGGGATAACTGGCTAGGCATACGCAGAAGAATGAAACTGGACCCCTACCTTACACTACATACAAAAATCAACTCCAGATGGATTAAAGACTTAAATGTAAAACTTAAAACTATGAAAACTCTGGGAGATAACCTTGGAAATACCATTGTGGGCATATGATTTGGCAAGATTTCATGATGAAGATTCTAAAAGCAATTGCAAGGAAAAAAAATTAACAAATAGGATCTAATTAAATAAAAGAATTTCTGCACAACGAAAGAAACTATCAACAGAGTATACAGACAACTTATGGAATAGGAGAAAATATTTACAAGCTATGCATCCAACAAAGGTCTAATATGCAGAAGCTACAAGGAATTTAAAGAAATTTACAAGTAAAAATCAAACAACCCCTGAAGAAGTGGGCAAAGGACATGAACAGGCATGTCTCAAAAGAAGACATACATGTGGCCAACAAGTACATGAAAAAAAGCTCAACATCATAATCATTAGAGACATGCAAATTAAAACCACAAAGAGATACCATCTCATACCAGTAAGAATGGCTATTACTAAAAAGAAAAAAATAACAGATGGTGACAAGGTTGTGGAGAAAAGGGAATCCTTACACACTGCTGGTGGGATTGTAAATTAGCTCAACTATTGTGGAAAGCAATGGCTCTCCCAGCAATCCCATTATTAGGTATATAGCCAAAGGAATATAAATTGTTCTACCACAAAGACACATGCATATACATGTTCATTGCAGCAAAATTCACAATAGCAAAGACATGGAATCAACATAAACGCCCATCAACATTAGACTGGTTAAAGAAAATGTGGTTGGCCAGCGTGCAGTGGCTCATGCCTGTAATCCCAGCACTATGGGAGGCCAAGGCGGGCAGATCACCTGAGGTCAGGAGTTCAAGACCAGCTTGGCCAACATGGTGAAACCCTGTCTCTACTAAAAATACAAAAGTTAGCTGGGCTTGGTGGCACATGTCTGTAGTCCCAGCTACTTAGGAGGCTGAGACAGGAGGATCACTTGAACCCTGGAGGCGGAGGTTGCAGTGAGCTGAGATTGCATCACTGCACTCCAGCTTGGGTGACAAGAGTGAGACTCCATGGAAGAAGAAGAAGAGAAGAAAATGTGGAACAAATACATCACGGAATACTATGCAGCCACAAAAAATATTAAGATTATTTTTATTTAATATTTTTAAGATTAATCTTAAACATAGATAGAGCTGGAGGACATCATCCTAAGCAAACTAACACAGGATCAGAAAACCAAATACTGAAGGTTCTCACTTATAAGTGAGTGCTAAACAATGAGAACACATGGCTACCAGGAGTAGAAAAACAGACACTGAGGCCTACTTGAGGGTAGAGGGTGGGAGGAAGGACAGTATCAGAAAAAGTACCTATTGGGTACCAAGTTTGTTACCCATGTAATAAAGTTATCTGTACACCAAACCCCTGTGACAGAGAGTTTACCTTTTAAACAAACTTACGCATGTACCTCTGAACCTAAAATAAAAGACAAAAAAGGACCTAAGACTTATTCAAAGGAAACAAACAAACAAACAAAAAAACCCTCCCAAGAAACATGTAATCACAATATAGATTTTGGATTTTTAAAGAGTATACATTTAAAGAGTGTACATTTTAAAGAGTGTACATTTACTCAAATGTTAAGTATAGTATTGGATAAGCACTGTTCTGTTGGCTAAGCAGAACATCTATTCTTAAGTTTTATCTTTTCCTCTGATCTTTGTAAATGATTTACCATTCCACTTTATTTGAAAAGGATTTAAATTTAAAACTATTAATAAACATCCAAAAATCCTTAAAAAATACATTGAACTGAATGAACAAACAATAAAAATGAAAAATATGAAAATTTCTGAAACAACAGCTAAAGCAGTCTCATGATGGAAGTTTACAACATTAAATGCTTACATTAGAAAAGAGAAAAACTCTCATATCAATAACTTATGGTCCTATTTTAAGATCCTAGGAAAAACAAGAGCATAATAAATCCAGCACAAACAGAAGGACTGTAATAATAAAGACAGGACAAGACATCAAGGAAATTAAAACAGATTAACAATGAAACAAAAACCTAGTTCATTGTAAAGATCAATAAAATTGACAAAACTCTAGTGGGTAAAGAAAAAAGAGAGATGACACAAAATTACTACGAACGGGAAGGAAACAGAGACTATTAATACATAACTTGTGGATATTGAAAGAATAAGAAAGGAATACGATGAACAATTTTCTACATACATTATTACAGCTTAGATAAAAAAAACTAATTCCTTGAAATGCACTAAATATCAAAACGCATTCAATATGAAATAGTTTGTATAACTCCATAATTATTAAGAAAATCACATTTATAATTTTAAAATTCCAAAAAAAGTACAAACTAATTCTTGGAAATGCACTAAATATCAAAACTCATTCAATAGGAAATAATTTATATAACTTCATAATTATTAAGGAAATCACATTTATAATTTAAATATTCCAAAAAAGAAACATACAAACACAAATTTTTTACTAGAGAATTCTACCAACTCTTTAAATAAAAATTAGCACAAATTTTCAGAATAAGTTTCAGAAAATAGGAGAGGAGGTAATACTTCTTAAATCATTTTATGAAGCTAGTATTCCATTGATACCAAAATCAGACAAATACGGTACCAAAAAAAAATCAACAAAACAAAATAAAATCCAAAGACCAAAAACTATAGACCAATATACCTCATATAGATACAAAAATTCTTAACAAAATATGAAGAAATAGATTTTTTAATATACAACATAGTTATATACTATAACTATTAAGACAGAGAGAAGCAAGGCTGGTTCTGTATTATAAAAATGATCAGTGAAATTCATCATATTAATAGATGAAAGAAGAAAAATTATAGGATCATATGATTTGGTGCAGAAAATTGTCAAGAAAATTCAGCACTAATCCATGAGTAAAATTATTTGAAGAATAGAATTGAGGAAGACTTCCACAATTTGACAAAAGCATCTCTGAAAAACCTATGGGTAACATTATGCTTACTGGTGAACGCTGAACGCTTTTCCCTTAAGATTGTGAGCAAAGCAAGGATGTTCATTCTTAGCTGTCTTATCCAATATTGGAATAACTTTCAGTATTGGAAGTTATGGCCAATGCAATAAGGCAAGAAATGGAAACAAAAACATAGATATTGGAAAAAGTGAAATAAAACTGTGCCTATTAGCAGATGACATGGTTGCAAAAGAATAAAACTCTTCCAATTTGCAGCTGACATGGAAAATTTCAAATAATCTATAAAAAACATTCTAAAACTCAAGAGTGAGTTTGGCAAGGTCACACAATATAAATTATAAATATAAAATTATTGTATTTCTTTATACTAACAATAAACATGTGAATATTGAAATTAATAATATAATATCATTTATTATTATTTTAACAACAATATATTTACATGTAAATATAAAAAAGTTTAGGACCTCTATGCTAAAACTACAGAACACTGATTAATTCAATGAAGATCTAAATAAATGGAGAGAAATACTGTGTTCAGAGATTAACTCAACAAAGTAAAGATGCCAATTCTAGTCAAATTAATATACAGATATGACAAATTCCTGTAAAAGTAAGAGCAAGACTTTTTGTAGATATAGGCAAGACTTTCATAGAATTCATATGGAAAGCAAAGAAAGTACATAGCTAAAACTTTTTTGTAAAAAATAAAGTAATTGGGAGGAAGTAATTAACCTGATTTTAAGAATTATTATACAGCTACAGTAATCAAGACTGCAGGTTAATTGGCAGATAGACATATATTATAGATTAATGAAAGAGTATATGTATATAGAACCTGGAAAAAGTTCACATAAATATGCCCAACTGATTTTTGAAAAAGGTACAAAAAGCAGTTCAATGAAGGAGGGGTCGTCTTTTAGCCTTTTCAGTAATTGCTGGAACAACTGGATATCAATAGGCAAAAACAAACAAACTCAAGGTAAAACTTCCCCAAAAATTAACTCAGAATTGATCACAGACTTAACTGTAACATGTAAAAATAAAAAACTTTTAGGAATAAACATATAAGAATCCTTCAGAATCCAGGGTGAGGAGAAGAGTTCTTAGCCTTGACATCAAAATCATGACCCATAAAATGACACTTTTGACTCCATCAATATTAAAAACTTTTAGTCAGGTAAATACCTTAATAAGATGACAAAAAGAGAAGCAGCAAAGTGGGAGAAAATATTTGCAAATCACATATATGTCAAGTGACTAGTATCTGGAATGTATAAATAACTCTCAAAACTCAACAGCAAAATCAAAACAAAAACAATCCAAGCAGAAAGTGGGCAAAAGTCGGCATTTAACCTCAGAGAATATACAGATGGTAATGACTACGTGAAAAGATGTTCAACATCATTAGCTATGAGGGAAATGCAAACTAAATCCTAATCAGATATTACAATACACTTATCAGAATGGCTAAAATACAAATGGTAACAATACTAAATGCTCCAAGGATGTGGGAAAACTGGATCACTTATGTATTGTAATGTAAAATGGTACAACTACTCTGGAAAACAGTTTGGGAGTGTTTTAAAAATCTGAAGCTGAAACTACCATATGCTCCCCCTAACTGCACTTTTGGACATTTATTTCAGAAAAATTAAAATTCATATTCATACAAGAACCTGTGATGAATATTCATATTCATAGTAGCTTTATTTATAATAGGCAAAGATTACAACTAACACACATACTCTTCAAGGAGTGAATAGTTAAACAATCTGGTATGTCTATATCATGGAATACTATACAGCAATAAAAACGAACAAACTATTTGTACATACACTCAACCACTTAGATGGATCACAAGATGAATGAAGAAAGCCAATTCTAAAAGGTTATATATTTATAATTCCATTTACAGACCATTCTTAAAATAACACAATTATGGAAAAGGAGAACAGATCAACATTAGTCAAGGTAAAGGAGGTGGTGGTGCTGGAAGAGAAGTGGTTGTGACTAGGAAATGGAACAGGAAGGATCTATGTGGTAATGGAAATATGTATCTTGACTGTATCAATGCGAATACTCTGGTTGTAATATTGTATTGTAGTTCTGCAAGATGTTACCATTGAGGGAAAAAGGGTGCATGGGATCTCTTTTATTTCTTACAACTCTGTGTGGATGTACAATTATCTAAAAATAAAGAGTCTTGATTAAAAAAAACAAACTTACTAATTCATTTGATAATTATTAATCACCAGTAGGTTTTGCTATTCAATATATAAATCCAACTCTTAATTCATATATCAAATTAGCAGAAATGCAATTTTATTTATGAACTTGCTTTTACTTTTAGTAAATGTTTATATTGGATGATTCGATCATCTGCACTGGTGACTCAAATAAGCTAAAAGATATGCGCAGAATGAGGATAATTGAATGTTACTATAAACAGATATTGTGAATAATCAAGAAAGTAAATTGAAAGAAGTTTGGTGATAAAAATCGCGTCATGACTATGGTTATGGGTCAACTGATTTGGTTCATACATGTCTAACACTCCTAATGATGGCAAAAGGAAAAGATCAAACACAACTATTTCATGTGGGAAGAAATAAAATAAGCAACAGTAAAATAAAGCTATGAAAACACAATATTTAACTAGATTTTACTTATTTGACAAGTACTGCTATTAAGAAGTTATAATCTTGTAATAGCAAGTTAATATTCCTAAGAAACAAAGAAATGCCACTAAGTTCATATCATAAAGTACAAGCATTCAGTTCAAGCCATTATTTTATTTTAGATAAAAATTTAAATACCTCAGTTATCTGATGTGTTAGAAGTGGAAAATTAAATTATGTGGTGTATGTGATGTAAATTGAGAATATTCTGCAACAATAATGGTTATTTTGGGGGATGGAATAAAATTGTTATGATGGGTTGGTGGAAGTACTAAGGGGGACTTATAATTTTTATTCTACATGCATCAGTATTTTTGAACTTTTTATCAGTATGTGCTTCTTTTGTGCAGGCTTATTTTAAAAAGAACAAGATGGAAAAATAAAAATGAAACACAAAAAGTAATTGCAAAAAATATGATCATTCCAACCAAGTAAAAATACTAAAATCCTTCATGAGAAAAACCAAGAGAGTGGAAGACAATAATTTCTTCTTAAGGAGAATTAATCATAGAAGAACATTACCTCATATCATACTGGTGTGCTGGAGCTTAGTTTTTGTTCTCATACAAAACCTGAGTGAATACTTTGTAAGAAAAATTCTAAAGAAGCCTTAGCAATAATTACAGTGTGCAAGACCTCACTAGGAGTGACTGCTGATTCCTATTTCCAACAGAGGAAGTACAGATTAGAGCAGAAAAACAAATCACTGGTGCTGGTAATAATGCAGTAATTTAATAGAGTCTAGTGATAAGGGTAGCTACATTTAAAATTGGCTGCAATGACATGATTGTATATCTAGAAAACCCCATTGTCTCAGCCCAAAATCTCCTTAAGCTGATTAGCAACTTCAGCAAAGTCTCAGGATACAAAATTAATGTACAAAAATCACAAGCATTCTTGTACACCAATAACAGACAAACAGAGAGCCAAATCATGAGTGAACTCCCATTCACAATTGCTTCAAAGAGAATAAAATACCTAGGAATCCAACTTACAAGGGATGTGAAGGACCTCTTCAAGGAGAACTACAAACCACTGCTCAATGAAATAAAAGAGGATACAAACAAATGGAAGAACATTCCATGCTCATGGGTTGGAAGAATCAATATCGTGAAAATGGCCATACTGCCCAAGGTAATTTATAGATTCAATGCCATCCCCATCAAGCTACCAATGACTTTCTTCACAGAATTGGAAAAAACTACTTTAAAGTTCATATGGAACCAAAAAAGAGCCCGCATCGCCAAGTCAATCCTAAGCCAAAAGAACAAAGCTGGAGGCATCACACTACCTGACTTTAAACTATACTACAAGGCTACAGTAACCAAAACAGCATGGTACTGGTACCACAACAGAGACATAGATCAATGGAACAGAACAGAGCCCTCAGAAATGATGCCGCATAGCTACAACTATCTGATCTTTGACAAACCTGACAAAAACAAGAAATGGGGAAAGGATTCCCTATTTAATAAATGGTGCTGGGAAAACTGGCTAGCCATATGTAGAAAGCTGCAACTGGATCCCTTCCTTACACCTTATACAAAAATTAATTCAAGATGGATTAAAGACTTATATGTTAGACCTAAAACCATTAAAATCCTACAAGAAAACCTAGGCAATACCATTCAGGACATAGGCGTGGGCAAGGACTTCATGTCTAAAACACCAAAAGCAATGGCAACAAAAGCCAAAATCGACAAATGGGATCTCATTAAACTAAAGAGCTTCTGCACAGCAAAAGAAACTATCATCAGAGTGAACAGGCAACCTACACAATGGGAGAAAATTTTTGCAACCTACTCATCTGACAAAGGGCTAATATCCAGAATCTACAATGAACTCAAACAAATTTACAAGAAAAAAACAAACAACCCCATCAAAAAGTGGGCAGAGGACATGAACAGACACTTCTCAAAAGAAGACATTTATGCAGCCAAAAAACACATGAAGAAATGCTCCTCATCACTGGCCATCAGAGAAATGCAAATCAAAACCACAGTGAGATACCATCTCACACCAGTTAGAATGGCCATCATTAAAAAATCAGGAAACAACAAGTGCTGGAGAGGATGTGGAGAAATAGGAACACTTTTACACTGTTGGTGGGACTGTAAACTAGTTCAACCATTGTGGAAGTCAGTGTGGCGATTCCTCAGGGATCTCGAACTAGAAATACCATTTGACCCAGCCATCCCATTACTGGGTATATACCCAAAGGACTATAAATCATGCTGCTATAAAGACACATGCACACGTATGTTTATTGCGGCACTATTCACAATAGCAAAGAGTTGGAACCAACCCAAATGTCCAACAACGATAGACTGGATTACGAAAATGTGGCACATATACACCATGGAATACTATGCAGCCATAAAAAATGATGAGTTCGTGTCCTTTGTAGGGACATGGATGAAACTGGAAAACATCATTCTCAGTAAACTATCGCAAGGACAAAAAACCAAACACCGCATGTTCTCACTCATAGGTGGGAATTGAACAATGAGAACTCATGGACACAGGAAGGGGAACATCACGCTCCTGGGACTGTTGTGGGGTGGGGGGAGGGGGGAGGGACAGCATTAGGAGATACACCTAATGCTAAATGACGAGTTAATGGGTGCAGGAAATCAACATGGCACATGGATACATATGTAACAAACCTGCACATTGTGCACATGTACCCTAAAACCCTAAAGTATAAAAAAAAAAAAAAAAAAAATTGGCTGCAGTTTCACCTTGATATTTTACTTTTTTTTTTTCTATGAAGAGAAGCCATAAGCATGAGTTTTTACAAATCTGGGCAAGGACATACCAGTTACTGTTTGATTCCATTTAGCAAAAGTGTTTTCTGACAATCAGATTTCTGTATTTCCTTAGGTATAACTACTTTATGAAAGGTTTCTGTAGAACCAAAATATAAAGACAAATCTGTTTTCCCACTCTGTAATAACATCTGGTCAAATAACCACTTTCCTGTAGACTAGAGCATTGCTGCATATTGGTTAAGTCTGTTGGCTGAGTTTGGGCAACATAAATTCCTGGAACAATAGTGACTCTCTAAATCTCAAGGTTTGTAGGGAAAGCTGTTTTGGGCAAGAAAGAAAGAAGGAGGTTACTGTGCACATTCAGAAAAAGCCAAACCCAAAGAGCAGCAACAAGAGCAACAACAATAAAACTAAAGCAAGTTTTTTTCTCTGACGGGTCTTTATGCACTTCAGATATCATAGCTAACTATTTTCAGTTTGGAAAATAAGAAAGCCAATTCTCCAAGAACTGTGCCAAAATAGAGGAAACAATTTGTTCTTTATAAGTAATAATAATAAAAAATAAAAAATAGATTGCAGTAGGTAAAACAAAAAACTTTCTATATTTTCCCCTCAACCCCCGCCCATCCCTTCCCTCTTGCCTTTCTTTCTTCCTTCCTTTCTTTTTTTGAGACAGGAACTTGCTCCATAGCCCAGGCTGGAGTGTAGTGGCGCGATCTGAGTTGACTGTAGTCTCAACCTCCCAGGCTCAAGTGATCCTCCCGTCTCAGCTTCCCAGGTAGCTGGAACTACAGGCATGAGCCACAATGCCCAGCTATTTTGTTTTTCTTATTTGAAATTTCTATTCTTTTTATTTACAACAATTAATCTTTTGTCTGACAGGTCAGTTATAGTAAAATTGTATTTTTATAAAACTGCTCAAGTGACAAAGACCTAAATCTCAAAGGGAAAAAATCATTCATTTAGAAACCAAAATGACTGCTACCAACAAGTCTGCTATACCATGTAGGGACACAGGAAGTTGGGGGAATAAATGTGACACTATAAACTGATAAATCCATGTGCAAATGCAGGGATGTGTGCAATGAAAATTGAGTTGATGGTCCCTACAGCTGTTTGATCTTTCTGAAGACAGATTTTTTATGAAGATTAAATGAGAGCATATATTACATTTTTTATTCTATCTAAAAACAATGGTATAGTTACCATTTTAAATGGTACATTTACAGTGAGACTTCATAGCAATATATATTACATCTAGGGTAAGATATAGTGTCCTTTTCTCCCAGAGGGTGTTCTAACTGTAACTATAATTATTTGTCTTGAAGCTAATTGCCTATCAGGTTTACTTGTATGTCAAGTCGCTTATATGCATGCCGACATGCATATTTTTGCGGTTATTTTTGACAGAAAGTGGCTGGCACGTGGTCATGTTAAGAGCCATAAAGATGGCCAGTGAGAAAGGATAAGGGGTGAAAGCCACAATCCCAAAGGACTTCTTGTGCAGGCTTTGCTTTAGGACTTTGATTATTTCATGCTTGCATCTACCCTTTGAAATGCGCCTCCTGGTCTCTGATTCTAACAATGCTATTTCTACAATCTCTAGTTTGTTCCCTGTGAATTCATGTTCCAGCTAATTCAAATCAAGCAGCCATCACCAATGTTCAAACAAGTTGTCTAGGGCAACCACTTACCTTCCTACACTGGCAATTAAACCCTTCAGTTGAGACCACTAATTTGCACTTGAGAAACCTAGAATTTATCTTGCTCAAATGAGTTCTCATTTTTAGGTTTCAGGGTGTTGACACCACCTCCTCTATCACTTCTCTACTCCTCACCCCTTTCCTCCACAATAACTGAAGTTTAATAGGTGCCACATTATGGAAGCTTAATAAATCATTCTTGGATGAATGAATGAATTCAAATATCCTATATACTAATATTTTGAGAATTATTGAATTGTGTCACTGTAACTTTTTTGATTGAAATTACCTTAAGAATATCATAAACATTTCAAATGTTGCAAAACAATAAATAAATTAAAAGTAAGTCTTCCTTCTAAGCCAACTCAGAAACTATTCTCTTATATATTTTGCACTCATAGCCAAAACATATAAAAGTACATATGTACATATTCAGCCATAAAAAGACATGAAACAATGGCATTCGCAGCAACCTGGATGGAATTGGAGATGATTATTCGAAGTGAGGTAACTCAGGAATGGAAAACTAAACATCATGTGTTCTCACTCATAACTGGGAGCTAAGCTATGAGGATGCAAAGACATAAGAAAGATACAATGGACATCGGAGACTTGGGAGAAATGGTGGGAAGTGAGTGAGGGATGAAAGGCTACAAATTGGGTACAGCGTATACTGCTCGGGTGATGGGTGCACCAAAATCTCACAAATCACCACTAAAGCATTGACTCATGCAATCAAACACCACCTGTTGCCCCAAAACCTATGGAAGTAAAAAATTATATATGTACATATTCATACTATTTTACCATTTTTTATCCAGGAGATTATATTCTATACATAGTTTTATACCTTAATTTTTATTTAACAATAAATCTTACAAATTGCTTATATCATCACATATAATGAATGAGCATGTTACTCATTCTTTTCTACAACTGGATAGTATTTTAATGATGAAATGTGTCATAGTACTTGAATTATACTTTTAGAAGTAGAATGCAGGGAGAAAATGAGTAAGGTAATTCTCAGGCTTACAAAATCACAAACTACCAATGTTCAAAAGATTTTTTTGTTGTTGTTTTCAAGTGACCTTGAGAATCTGGATAAAAGATACCAGAAAAAAAGAATAAAAAAGAACAACACTAAAAGCAAAAGAAAGTCAGACAAAAAGATTCTTTTTATATCTAAATCTCTAGAAAATAAACTTCTGCTTTATCTTTTCCATAACTTATTCTTCTGGCAAGTAATGAGATGTGTTAAAATACGACTTCATCTAGAGACTGGGAACAGGGAATTACTAATGATGGAAGAAGAAGGGAGAGGCAGAGGTCGAAGGTCACAGTGACACATACAGACCTAACAAGAGGAAGCTGTTTGATTTCATGTCAACCAGCATTTCGTGAGCAATTACTCAGGCAAGATGCTTACTTGCTTTTAATCTAGAAAGACAAATGACAATTCTACACAACATATGCTTAGTCCCAGGTGAGTAATTATAGACTGTAATTGTTAAAGGAGTGTGCTGAAAATATTAATGCTTTAGGTAGCTTCCTTCTTATGCCAAAGGGAAATACTAGTTAGCTTTTAGTGGTCTGCTTCTATCAAGGAGGATTTGATGGTGCTAGATAGGAGAATATCTCTTTAGGATAATAATCCTAGACAGGCTAATATATCAGATATGCCTCAGCAATCTCTAAGCAACAGTTACATTATTTATTATTCATATAAATCCTGAGTGTTAGTGATCTATGCACCTTGACAAAATGAGAGATTTGAAAGAATTCTAAAGAAGTAAACCTTTTCAAAGAATGTTTTACTAATGAACCATTCTAGATATAACCAGAAGTCTACACACAGTACTTCATAAATTATATGTTTTTAAATTCTACTATCATATGTGATTTTGTAATTTTTTTTTTAGACTATGGTATAGTGGGAGAGCATGGTTTGGGATCTTAGATAAACTTGCTTCATATCTCAATTCTACCATTCAGTGGTTAAACCATTTCTGTGAAATTTCTTTTGTCTTCAGTTTTTCTCAGTGTTGTTGTGAGGAATAAATGGGTAATTTGGATGAGAGTTTTGTTTTACTTAAAAAAATAACAGGTTCCCAGGCAAGATGGCTGAATAGGAATGGCTCCGGTCTACAGCTCCAAGAGATATCAGTGCAGAAGGCGGGTGATCACTGCATTTTCAACTGAGGTCCCTGGTTCATTTCATTGGGACTGGTTAGACAGTGGGTGCATTGCACAGAGGGCGAGCAGAAGCAGGGTGAGGCATTGTCTCACCTGGGAAGCACAAGGGGTCAGGGAACTCCCTCCCATAGCCAAGGGAAGCCATGAGGGACCCTGCCATGAGGGATGGTGCTATCCAGCCCAGATACTATGCTTTTCCCACAGTCTTTGCAACCCACAGACCAGGAGATTCCCTTGGGTGCCTACACCACAAGGGCCCTGGGTTTCAAGCACAAAACTGGGCAGCTGTTTGGGCAGACACCGAGCTAGCCGTAGGAGTTTTTTTTCATACCCCAGTGGTGCCTGAAATGCCAGTGAGACAGAACTGTTCATTCCCCTGGAAAGGGGGCTGAAGCCAGGGAGCCAGGTGGTCTTGCTCAGCGGATCTCACCACCACAGAGCCCCAGCAAGTTAAGATGCACTGTCTTGAAATTCTCGCTGCCAGCACAGCAGTCTGAAGTTGACCTGGGATGCTCGAGCTTGGTGGGTGGAGGGGTGTCTGCCATTGTCGAGGCTTGAGTAGGCAGTTTTCCCCTCACAGGGTAAACAAAGCCACTGGGAAGTTTGAACTGGGTGGGGCCTACTGCAACTAGGCAAAGCTACTGTAGCCAGACTGCCTCTCTAGATTCCTCCTTTCTGGGAAGGGCATCTCTGAAAGAAAGGCAGCAGCCCCAGTCAGGAGCTTATAGATAAACGTCCCATCTCCCTGGAACAGAGCACCTGGGAGAAGGGGCGGCTGTGGACACAACTTCAGCAAACTTAAACCTTCCTGCCTGCTGGCTCTGAAGAGAGCATCAGATCTTCCAGCATAGCACTTTAGCTCTGCTAAGAAACAGACTGGGAGACACCTCCTAGCAGGGGTTGACAGACACCTCATACAGGAGAGCTCCAGCTGGCATCTGGTGGATGCCTCTCTGGGATGTAGCTTCCAGAGGAAGGAACAGGCAGCATTCTTTGCTGTTCTGCAGACTCCACTGGTGATACCCAGCCAAACAGGGTCTGGAGTGGACCCACAGCAAACTCCAGCAGATCTGCAGAAGAGAGGCCTGACTGTTAGAAGGAAAACTAACAAACAGAAAGCAATAGCATCAACATCAACAAAAAGAATGACTACACAAAACCTCCATCTGAAGGTCACCAACAGCAAAGAGCAAAGGTACATAAATCCATGAAGATGAGGAAAAGCCCATGCAAAAAGCCTGAAAATTCCAAAAACCAGAATGCCTCTTCTCCTCCAAAGGATCGCAACTCCTCACCAGCAAGGGAACAAAACTGGATGGAGAATGAGTTTGATGAATCGACAGAAGTAGGCTTCAGAAGGTGGGTAATAACAAACTCCTCTAAGGTAAAGGAGCATGTTCTAACCCAATGCAAAGAAGCTAACGCCTTGATAAAAGGTTAGAGGAAATGCTAACTAGAATAACCAGTTTAGAGAAGAGCATAAATGAGCTGATGGAGCTGAAAAACACAGCACGAGAACTTCATGAAGCAAACACAAGAATCAATAGCTGAACTGATCAAGTGGAGGAAAGGATATCAGAGATTGAAGATCAACTTAATGAAATAAAGCATGAAGGCAAGACTAGAGAAAAAAGAACAAAAAGGAACAAACAAAGCATCCAAGACATATGGGAATATGTGAAAAGACTGAACTACATTTGATTGGTGTACGTGAAAGTGATGGGGAGAATGGAACCAGTTGGAAAACACACTTCAGGATATTATCCAGGAGAACTTTCCCAACCTAGCAAGACAGGCCAACATTCAAATTCAGAAAATACAGAGAACACCACAAACATACTCCTAGAGAAGAGTAACCCCAAGACACTTAATCATCAGATTCACAAAGGTTGAAATGAAGGAAAAAATGTTAAGGGCAGCCAGAGAAAGAGGTTGTGTTACCCAGAAAGGGAAGCCCATCAGACCAACTGCAGATCTCTCTGCAGAAACCCTACAAGCCAGAAGAGAGTGGGGGCCAATATTCAACATTATTAGAGAAAATAATTTTCAACCCAGAATTTCATATCCAGCCAAACTAAGCTTCATAAATGAAGGAGAAATAAAATACTTTACAGTCAAACAAATACTGAGGGATTTTGTCATACCAGGCCTTATAAGAGCTCCTGAAGGAAGCAATAAATATGGAAAGGAAAAACTGGTACCAACCATAGCAAAAACAAACCAAATGTAAAGACCATCGACACTATGAAGAAACTGCATCAACTAATGGGCAAAATAACCAGCTAGCATCATAATGACAGGATTAAATTCACACATAACATATCAAAGTTAAATGTAAATGGGTTAAATGCCCCAATTAAAAGACACAGACTAGCAAATTGGATAAAGAGTCAAGACCCATTGGTGTGCTGTATTCAGGAGACCCATCTCATATGCGAAGACACACATAGGCTCAAAAAAAGGGATGGAGGAAGGTTTATCAAGCAAATGGAAAACAAAACAAAAGCAGGGGTTGCAATCCTAGTCTCTGAAAAAACAGACTTTAAACCAACAAAAATCAAAAAAGACAAAGAAGCCCATTACATAATGGTAAAGGGATCAATGCAACAAGAAGAGCTAACTGTCCTAAATATATATGCACCTAATACAGGAGCACCCAGATTTGTAAAGCAAGTTCTTAGAGAGACCTAAAAGTGACTTAGCCTCCCACTCAATAACAGTGGGAGACTTTAACACCCCACTGTCAATATTAGACAGATCAAAGAGACAGAAAGTTAACAAGGCTATTCAGGACTTGAACTCAGCTCTGGACCTAGTGAACCTAATAGACATATACAGAACTCTCCACCCAAAATCAACAGAATATACATTATTCTCAGCACCACATCACACTTATTCTATAAGTGACCACATAATTGGAAGTAAAACACTCCTCAGCAAATGCAAAATAATGGAAATCATAACAAACAGCCTCTCAGACCACAGTGCTATCAAATGAGAACTCAAGATTAAGAAACTCACTCAAAACCACACAACTGCATTGAAACTCAACAACCTGCTCCTGAGTGACTACTGGGTAAGTAAAAAAATTAAGGCAGAAACAAATAAGTTCTTTGAAATCAATGATAACAAAGACACAACATACCAGAATCCCTGGGACAAAGCTAAAGCAGTATTTAGAGGGAAATTTATAGCACTAAATGCCCACAGAAGAAAGCAGGAAAGATCTAAAATCGACATTCTAACATCAAAATTAAAAGAACTAGAGAAGCAAGAGCAACCAAATTCAAAAGCTAGCACAAGACAAGAAATAACTAAGATCAAAACAGAATTGAAGGAGATAGAGACATGAAAAACCCTTCAAAAAGTCAATGAATTCATGAGCTGGATTTTTGAAAAGACTGGCAAAATAGATGGACCACTAGCCAAACTAATAATGAATAAAAGAGGGAAGAATCAAATAGACACAATAAAAAATGATAAAGGGGAGATCACCACTGATCCCACAGAAATACAAACTACCCTCAGAGAATACTAGAAACACCTCTATGCAAATAAACTAGAAAATCTAGAAGAAATTGATAGATTCCTGGACGCATACACTTTCCCAAGATTAAACCAAGAAGAAGTCAAATCCCTGAATAGACCAATAACAAGTTCTGAAATTGAGGCAGCAATTAATAGCCTAGCAACAAATAAAAGCCCAGGACTAGAGAGATTCACAGCCAAATTATACCAGAGGTACAAAGAGGAGCTGGCACCATTCCTTCTGAAACCATTCCCAATAATAAAAAAAGAGGGACTTCCAGTGAAATCCCATCTCTACTAAAAATACAAAAAATTAGCTGGGCATGGTGGTGGGCGCCTGTAGTCTCAGCTACTTGGGAGGCAGAGGCAGAAGAATGGCATGAACCCGGGAGGTGGAGCTTGCAGTGAGCTGAGATTGTGCCACTGCATTCCAGCCTGGGCAACAGAGTGAGACTACTTCTCAAAAAAAAAAAAAAAAAAAAAAGAGGGACACCTCCTAAATCATTTTTATGAGGCCAGCATCATCCAGAAAGAAAAACCTGGCAGAGACACAACAAAAAAGGAAATTTCAGGCCAATATGCTGATGAACATCAATGTGAAAATCCTCAATAAGATACTGGCAAACCAAATCCAGCAGCACTTTAAAAAGCTTATCCACCATGATCAAGTTGGCTTCATCTGTGGGATGCAAGGCTCATTCAACATATGCAAATCAATAAACATAATCCATCACATAAACAGAACCAAAGACAAAAACCACATGATTATCTCAATAGAGGCAGAAAAGGCTTTCAATACAATTCAACACCCCTTCACGCTAAAAACTCTCAATAAATTAGGTATTGATGAAACATATCTCAAAATAATAAGAGCTATTTATGACAAACCCACAGCCAATGTCATACTGAATGGGCAAAAGCTGGAAGCATTCCCTTTGAAAACCGGCACAAGAAAAGGATGCCCTCTCTCACCACTCCTATTCAACATAATATTGGAAGTTATGGCCAGGGCAATCAGGTAAGAGAAAGAAATAAAGGTTATTCAAATAGGAGGAGAGGAAATCAAATTATCTCTGTTTGCAGATGACATGATTGTATATTTAGAAAACCCCATCATCTCAGCCCAAAACTCCTTAAGCTGATAAGCAACTTCAGCAAAGTCTCAGGATACAAAATCAATGTGCAAAAATCACAAGCATTCCTATACATCAATAATAGAAAAACAAAGCCTAATCATGAGTAAATTCCCATTCACAATTGCTACAAAGAGAATAAAAAATCTAGGAATAAACTTACAAGGATGTGAAGGACCTCTTCCAGGGGAATTACAAACCATCACTCAAGGAAATAAGAGAGGACAAAAACAAATGGAAAAACATTCCATGGTTATTGATAGGAAGAATCAATATAGTGAAAATGGCCATACTGCCCAAAGTAATTTGTAGATTCAATGCTATGCTGAACAAGCTACCATTGACTTCCTTCACAGAATTAGAGAAAACTACTTTAAAGTTCATATAGAACCAAAAAAGAGCCCACATTGCCAAGACAATCCTAAGCAAAAAGAACAAGCTGGAGGCATCATGCTACCTGACTTCAAACTATACTACAAGGCTACAGTAACCAAAACAGCATGGTACTGGTACCAAAACAGATATGTAGACCAATGGAACAGAACAGAGGCATCGGAAATAACGCCACACATCTACAACCATCTGATCTTTGAAAAACCTGACAAAAACAAGCAATGGGGAAAGGATTCCTTAATTTAATAAATGGTTGTATTGGGAAACCTGGCTAGCCATATGAAGAAAACTGAAACTAGACCCCTTCCTTACACCTTATACAAAAATTAACTCAAGATGGATTAAAGATTTAAATGTAAGACCTAAATCCATAAAAACCCTAGAAGAAAACCTAGGCAATACCAGTCAGGTCCTAGGGATGGGCAAAGACTTCATGACTGAAACACCAAGAGCAACTGCAACAAAAGTCAAAATTGACAAATGAGATCTAATTAAACTAAAGAGCTTCTGCACAGCAAAAGAAACTATCATCAGTGAACAGACAACATACAGAATGGGAGAAAATTTTTGCAATCTATTCATCTGACAAAGGGCTAATATCCAGAATCTACAAGGAACTTAAAACATATTTACAAGAAAAAAACAACCCCATCAAGTAGTGAGCATAGTATATGAACAGACACTTTTCAAAAGAAGACATTTATGTGGCCAACACACATATGAAAAAAAGTTCATCATCACTGGTCGTTAGAGAAATGCAAATTAAAACCACAATGAGATGCCATCTCATGCCAGTTAGAAGTGATCATTAAAATGTTAGGAAACAACAGATGCTGGAGAGGATGTCGAGAAATAGGAATGCTTTTACACTGTTGGTGGGAGTGTAAATTAGTTCAACCATTGGGGAAGGCAGAGCGGTGATTCCTCAAGGATCTAGAACCAGGAATACCATTTGATCCAGCAATCCCGTTACTGGTTATATACCCAAAGGATTATAAATCATCCTACTATGAAGACACTTGCACACATACGTTTATTGCAGTACTATTCACAATAGCAAAGACTTGGAACCAACCCAAATGCCCATCAATGTTAGACAGGATAAAGAAAATGTGGCATATATATACACCATGGAATACCATGCAGCCATAAGAAAGAATGAGTTCATTTCTTTGCAAGGACATGGATCAAGCTGGAAAGCATCATTCTCAGTAAACTAACACAGGAACAGAAAACCAAACACTGCATGTTCTCACTCCTAAGTGGGAGCTGAACAATGAGAACATGTGGGCACATGGAGGGAAACATCACACACTGGGGCCTGTTGGGGAGTTGGGGGCAAAGGGAGGGAGAGCATTAGGAGAAATACCTAATGTAGATGATGGGTTGATGGGTGCAGCAAACCACCACGGCACATGTAGACCTATGTAAGAAACCTGCATGTTCTGCACTTGTATCCCAGAATTTAAGTATAATAAAAACAAAAACAAAACACAAACTTATTATCTTAAAAGTATATATATATAATCAAACATACACTTGATAATTATACTAACCAATTATTTAATATTAATATTCTTAATATCTACTTAATATTATAGACCTCAATTATATTCTATCATATTAATAGCATTGATTACTCATCTATTATGTGTAACATCAAAAATATATTTGACATTATTTCTGAAACTTTAAATTGAAACTTTTGGCACAAGTTAAAGTTGGCATAGTAAATAGTAAGAAAACTAATTTCGCTTTCACACCTATTTCCATGAATATGGTTTGCTTCAACATCTGTACACCCATGGTATTAGAAAATATTAATAAATAATTTAATTCTGGTTACAATTTTAGGTACCACATATAAGCAGATGTTGTTTACATAATTTGTTCCTGCAGTCTTTTAATATTTCAGTTAGAGTCACTATTCTTCAGTAGTGGGCTGTCTTTTTCTGGATCAGTATCTGGTATGTAATTTGCTTAAATCACTCTCTACAACTCAAAAATAACCATCAGTTTTGACCACTATGTATCTTCCTTAGAGCCCATCTTTGAATAAAACATGATGAAGTCATGGCTTTGGTAGATTTGATTTACACATGTAATCCATAAATGATGTAGCTAAGAAGCCAAGAATGTTTTAAAAAATGATTAGCAAGAATCATTATAGTGTTCAAGAAATGATGCCCAGTTGGAAATGGATATGTTTTTTATTTTCAACATTGAAACTGAATTCAGCATGCAGTCCAAAGACAGATCACAGTTAACTATAGTGCCACCCAGATGTTTACTTAAGTAATACACATTCACATTTCCTTAAGTAATACACCCACACACACACGTTTACTTAATACACACACACACACACACACACACACATGCATTAAGAACACCCTTGCTGAAAGCAGTAGAAATTATGGATTTTATTAAATCTTGACCCTCATGTGCACAACATTTTGATATTCCTTGTGACATAATGGGAAGTAAGCATAAAGCATTTTGCCTGGCTGCTGAAGTATGATGACTATCTTGAGACAATGCACTTATATGATTGTATCAGTTGTGAGCTGAGCTAATTGCTTTTTCATGGAACAACATTGCTACTTGAAAGAACAATGAACTGATGAACTATGGTTATTCAGATTTGAAATTAGGTAGAGTAGCCAATGAGACATGAAAAAAAAAAAACTCTAATAATGAGTTTTAGAAAAAGTTGTCTTTGCTACTGGAAAAATGATACCCTAATAGTTGCTTTTCTTCCTCTGGACATTGTCCCCCCTACATGTGATGCTGGAACTGTGACAACCATTTCTTAAGGCAGAATGTAGCTTACCTGAGGATGAAGCTGACATCATCCTAAGTAGTACACTGCTGGTGTACTGAGTTGACAGGATTGTGGTAGCAGGGTAACTATTCCACTATTATCAGGTCACTAATTTATCCATTTATTTACCAAACATTTGTTGAGTGCTGATTACATGCCAGGTACAGGGGAAAATGGCAGAGTTCCTCACCTCCTGGAGATTACATTCTAATAGGAAAGACAGAGAATGAAATTGTACTTAGATTCATGAGAATTCAGAGTACTATGAAAATGTGATCTATCTTGGGGCATAGTGAATGCTTTTCTGAGAAAATGTGAAGTATAAGCTAAACATTAAATATGAGTAAGAGTTGTCTTGGATAAAGTATAGGGAAGAGTTTACAGAAAGGAAAATGTGTTTGAAGCTGAGAAAGCAAGTAGCATGTGCTAGGGATTTGGGGGAATTGAGGAAGGCCAGTATGCCTGGGGCACAACTGACAAGGAATGGCAGATGGAGAGGCTGGAAAAGCCATTGGCCCTGTGATTGTAGAATGTTATGGGCCAAATCAAGAATTTTGAACTTTATCTTAGAAATATGCAAGTGTATTGAGGTTTTAAATCTGGGGCTTGACATGTTCAGATTAGCATTTTTGAAAGATCATCCTGGCTGTAATGCGGAGAATAGGTTGTATTGAAACCGAATTAGAAGCCAAGACCTCAGTGAAGTGTCACACAGCTGTCCAGGAGAGAGATTAAGTGGCTTTAAGTGGGTCAGTGGCAGTGGTGTGGAAACATATGGAAATACCACCTAGTCAGAAATGCAGGGAATAGAGAATGTGAAGCTCGAGTGAAGTCCTGAAGAGCGCCTAAGAGGTGGCTAGGATAAAAGATAATGAAAAATTACTGACAAACTTCCTGCTTTGGGGGATGGTGCAGGGAAACGAGCATACATAAAATGCTGCAGATCAAGTCCCAGATGAAAATTTCTGAACTTTTCATCATATTTTGTAATTTTTGATACTTTTATACATCCGTGATTTTGCTCAACTATACTTCCTCTTCTTTCCAAAGGAAATATTTTAAGATAGCTATTGCCAGAAATTAATAGTGGCCACTGAAATATTTTCATACGACAAATGGCTTACAAACTTATAATCTTTTATGTGATTAAATTTAAGTCATGAAAATACATGGTTAAGTGGATATAACTGTATGATTCTACTACTTCTAGCCTTCTATGCTTTCTCATGTAAGGTACCACAATTGATTAAAACAAGAATCATTTATTCAGAGCTCTCTGACGTGCTAAGATATCCCTTGAATATTTTTAAGAAATTCAAAGGAAATCATGCATCAAAGACAATTACGCATTTTTGTGTGCTTATTTCTGTTAACTCCTGAATAGCTTTAGTTTAACTGTAAGTTAAAGGATCTGTATTTAAATACTTTCTGACTTCTGGGCCAGTAATTAAAGATCTCTTATTTTATTCATCTTAGATAAATAATAACAAATAGCACTTGAATTCTCAGAAACTGAAAACACTTTATTGTGAGAATAGTTTTTAATTAATCAGGCTATTTTACAAATAGAAGATAAATTCTTAATGAAAGTAATCATGTGATATGTATTCCTTTTCTATTTTTAATTTAAAAAAAATATTTAGAGGCAGTTTTACTTTGCCACCCAGGCTGGAGTACAGTGGTGAAATCACTGCTCACTGTAGCCTCGAACTCCTGGATTCAGGTAATTCTCTCACCTCCACTTCTTGAGTAGCTCAGACTGTAGGCCCAACTAAGTTTTTTAATTTTTATTTTTTGCAGACATGAGGGTCTTGCTGTGTTGCCCAGGCTGGTCTCAAAATCCCGGCCTCAAGTGATTCTCCTGCCTTTACCTCCCAAAGTGCTGGGATTATAGGTATGAGCCACTGTGCCTGCCCTTGTATTTCAGTTCCTTTCCATCGGAAGGAATGAAGATCTCTGGTTTCTCTCTGAAGCTTTAACAGTATTAAGTGATCCAAGTTATATATAGTTATTTTATTTAGAAATTTAAATATTGTCCCTTGCATAAATTTAAAAAATTGACTTTAAAGCAAATCTTACATTATTTCTTTAATAAATTACGTCATTTAAAAATAATAATTATATGGAACATTGTATACTCAGATCAGAAAGTTGTTACGTATTGTTGTCCCAAAATTTGCAAAATTTTTACATCTAATATCTTAGAAATTATAAAATATTTTCTCAATGCAATCTTAAACATGATTTGTTAAAACTTTAAATAAATCAAGGTTAAATAAAAAATTGCACCCATTGGAATGGCTACATTTCTCACCATAAATTATTCTTTCTTATAGGGAAAGGTTCCATTGGAATTCTAACTTAGAGAAAGATATTTTACTCTAGAACTCCAAAGCATAAACTAATATTCATACAGTAAACAGAATCATGAGTTAATCCATTTAATAAAAATATATTTTTGTTTTTCAACCTTTCAAATGAGACTGAGATATTTCCACCTTCCTTCCTTCCATCTCTTTGCTTTGCTTAATCTCCTAGGGATGAGAGGAATTGAATATACTTCATGCCCATCTTTATAATAATAAGGCTCCTTTTCTTCTGAGTTCTACCTTATTATGTATGTTATCCCATTAGATTCTGGCCCTTTGGTGGCCCTGGAATTACTATTTGCTTTCTGTCCCTGAAGGTGCATCACAATATCAATTAGTCTAGCAGTATCCTCATGTTTTCTCCAGGACAGTGCAATTTAAGCGTCCTGTTTTATCTCTCTGGGATTTTTGTCTTCTCTGAGAATTTATTCTAAAATTTCTCACTATCTGGTCAATTCTTAGAATGTTTTCTGAAATAACTTTTACTTTTTTACCCCACATCTTTCCTTCAGAAATTGGTCTAATTAACAAACATCACCATTATAGCAAACAACACAATAGCTAAATACCACCTTTTGCCATTTATTTTCAATGCTACAACTTTTGCCCAAGCTTCTATCATATCTTGCCTGGATTATTGCAATAGTCTCCTAACTGGCCTCTTTTTTTTGAACACCACTCTCATGATACCATTCTCTGCATATTATGAAGTTTGCACTCCAGGAACTCATTTCCCTTTGAAGAAAACTCCTGTAAAAAACTGCCCATTCTGCAAACTGAGTGCTCATTAGGTCTTGTTGAAAGACAAGTCTTGGCTTGGAGGGGTGGCTCACGCTTGTAATTTCAGCACTTTGGGAGGCCGAGGCGAGCGGATCACCTGAGGCCAGGAGTTCGAGACCAGCCTGGCCAACATGGCGAAACCCCATCAATACTAAAAATACACACACACACAAAAATTAGCCGGGCATGGTGGCAGATGCCTGTAATCCCAGCTACTCAGGAGGCTGAGGCAAGAGAATCACTTGAACCTGGGAGGCAGAGGTTGCAGTGAGCAGAGGTCATGCCATTGCCCTCCAGCCTGGGTGACAAGAGCGAAACTAAAAAAGACAAATATTAATAAAAGAGACAACAGAATTCTTAAATCTCTTAAAAATATTGGTCCTGGATGTGAATTATAACGCTTTAAAAAGAATAGAAGAAATAAAATCCAAAGAGACAAAGAAGCAAAACCTTTAGCAATCTAATAAAATTGTCTATTGCTGAGAAATGATGACAGTACCTTGATCAAGCAGCTGTGAAACTCTTAGAAATGACGTGCTTTGGTGTGAGCCAAGTGTTCCAGAAGTGTGGGAAAAGGGCTGAATTGTAAAGAGCAAATGGCGACCCCATTTTCCTTTGATATGGTTTTCCCAGGGTAAAAGTTCTACTAAATAGGCAAAAGCCTTTTATGCCACATTTCTAAATACCACTTCCTCTCTCCCTCTCTTCTTCGCCTCCCTCTATCTCTTCATGTCATGCTTTTTCCCTGCCTTTTTGCTTTTTCCTTCTTTTTGAAAAACAAAAACAAAACAAACGAAAAACCAAAAATGTAATACCATTAGGGACCAAGCAGTGTTCTAGGTGCTAGGGATACAAAAATGATTAATGAGATTTATGTTGAGTAAATCCATACATACACATACAAACTATAGATGCTAAAGCTGGGAACAAGCTTGAAGATAATTGTCATTGAATTTCCATATTACAGCTGATGATTTTGAGCCTCTTAAAATTGAATGTCTAAGATCACTTATTGAATTAAATGGTGAAAATGTGGTACTGGAAACTAGGACTCTAGCCAGGCGTGGTGGCTCATGCCTGCAATCTCAGCACTTTGAGAGGCCAGGGCAGGTGGATGATCTGAGCTCAGGAGTTTGAGACCAGCTTGGGCAACATGGCAAAACCCTGTCTCTATTGCCTGAGCGTGGTGGCTTGTGCCTGTAGTCCCAGCTACTCCGGAGGCTGAGGTGGGAGGATCACTTGAGCCTGGGAGGTGGAAGTTGCAGTGAGCCGGGATTGTGTTACTGCACTCCAGCCTGGGAAACAGTGAGATCCTGTCCCGTACACACACACACACACACACACACACACACACACACAGAGAGAGAGAGAAAGAAACCAGGACTTCTGATGCCTGGTCCAATGCATTGTCTCCTAAACCATGCTGACTTTCAATAATATGTTCCATTGTTTTAAAAAATATGCATGAATGCAGTAAATAATTTGTGATTATTTTAAAAATGGAATAACTTTTTCCATAAAATAGTGAGCGAATAATATTTTGTATTGAAAATAACTTTGTCATTCATTCCTGAATATTGCAAATAAGAGGATTCTGGTTTTCAAGTATTTTAAAAAGTCAGTGAAATCACTAGCCATGGAGAAGTAAAATGATTGAATCAATGTTTGAAGACAGACACAATAATAATTAGCATTAATTGAATATATGTGTGTATATATATATACTGTACATATTTATCCTTAAACCTTGAAACATTCTAAGTATTGCTAAGTCAGATTTATGAATCAGGAAACTGAGACCGAGAAATATCAATGACTTGCCATAAAGTTCATCTTTCTAGAGAATGATGAAACCAGTGTGGAAATTCAGATTTACATGACTCTAAAGTTTTTTCTCCCATACTACTTAATACTATCTCAAATTTATGCAATGGGTATAATAGTGTCTCATGGAGTAACAAAGAAATATTCCTGAGAAAAGAGAATGATGTTGTTAACTAAATGGCTACATGCAAGCTTGAAGTGAAGAAAATAATTCAAAAATTCTAAGCTGAACTATGCAATTAAAAACTTAGACTTGCTTTGACAATCAAAGATGAGGTTCTAAACTCAGACATTTACTGTTTCAGCTTTTATGTTTTTTCCTGCTTAGCATGAAAGACATTATTTAGTTTCGGAAATATAAAAGAGAAAACTGGCCCCTCTAGTTAGAGCCCCATATACATCAAAGTATTTCATATTTGTGAGAAATGGGATATTTCGACTGACACATACAAAGGAAATCCTTTCTAAATTTAATTTATCTATTTGTTCCTTATTCAAGCCTCTAATTACACCAGTAGGTTTAGACAGGTAGACATTTGCTAGAAAGGAAGGACTGAATCTTAATGAGAAACTAAATGATGAATATAATGACACTGGTATCTAGTTGTGAGGACTTCAAAGCTCAAGACAAAGGCTGAAGTAAAGTGACAGACCCACTGAAATAGATTGAACAGATGAGTACCAATAAGTGTACCATAGGGTTTTCTTACAAAACAGAAACAACGATGCTATATGAATAAAAGTTTATTTAATAGTATTTTTACTATTTAAAAAAGTACAAAACAAGTCATTGTTATTTATATTACAAAGAAAGTTTCCTAAAACTTAAAAAACTGATATCTTCTTTAGGACTTGTAATCATTACTTTACCAAGTAATTACTTGCTAGAGAAATTATAGGATAGAAAAAACTTAAGGATTAAAAGTCGAGTATGAAAGATAATTAAAGATGATCCAGAGAAAAAGATAAATCATTTTTGAAGTAATAATTCAAATCTGTAAAGTTCACATTAATGATCATTTGAAATGTGTTTAAAATAAAATGTAACAGCCTTTAATTCATTTTCAATGAATATTTAATAATTAACATATAATAATTGTTTTAGCTCACTAAACCTATCATGGTTGTATCATAGTTGTTTCAAAATTTTACTTTTATTGTTTTCTTTTTGGTTAATCAGTAAGATAAACTGGAATATGCAGAATGTTTCAAAGAATTTGTGTTTAAAGTTATACTGTGAAATGTTTTATACACTTTATGCAAAATATGTGGCCTTCTGTATGGTTTGATTTTGGAAGCTAGGGAATGGTCTCTTCAGTCCTGCAAATGTTTCACTGTTTTCTGTATATATACCCTCCTATAAAATATTCCATATAGAAAACAATTTCCAGAGAGGCAAAATGTTACTTTCTGTATACAGGATAGCATGTATGTATGTTTGTATTCACACATACACAGACACAATCATACCACACACACACTCTATTACATAAACATACATATAACTTCATATGGCATATGCTTATATTATATATTTTAAAATATTTACTCCATTGTGCTGCTGTATTAAATGATCATTATTTTTAACACTGTGCTTTATGTGTGGCATACCAGAGTCCGCTGCTAAGTTCTTGCTAATTATTTTTGAGTACAGTGTCTCACAAATATTTATGAGCAAGGTTATCTCCCCACCTGTATGGTGATGCTAGCTGCTGGGTGTTTCCCCTCTATGGTTTTGACTCCTCCATCTGTGGACCTCATGTCTTCTGGGAATGGCAAGTGGTTCATCTTCTCATGAGAGCCACCACTGTTACCAGAGCCTGGCAACAGCCATGTGCTGCATTCTCAAGAGCTGCCCTGGCACAGAAGGTCTGCTGGCTTCCAGAAGAAGTGGGCTCCATAATACTTTCCCTGTTTTCATAGTTCTCATGTTTTGGTTTGCTGCCATGCATAGTTTAACAGCTATTAAAATTTTTACTAACAAACAGGAAGAGGTGAGGAAGTGGCCAAGGAGTTAAATCTGTGTGACAGACCCCACCCTATATTCTGAGTTGCCTTTACATTCAGAAAATAAAGGCATTAACATGAGACCAACCTTCTCTTATGAGTTTGCTCCCATAAGGTAAGTTTAGTTTTCAAGGAAAATAGGCATCTGACCACAGTCGTCCCCAAGTGTCTTGGCAGGCTTGTTCTGACGTGTCAGAACCATAATAGTATATACATCTTAGGCTTTTCTTATATTTGTAACTCATATTACTTTTTAGTAACGCACTTTTTGGTGTAGATGTTTGCAGGAAAATGTTTTAACTTTGTTAATTCATTAACTTTTCTATGTAAAATGCTGCCATTCACATCAGTTTTATAGTCAAGATTAATTTATATTCTGTTTACCCGACCCAGTTTAAAACTTTAAGTCACATATGTTCACACTATATTATTTCAGTTTGACTCTGACTCCTACCCTAGGAAGTAATTTTGTTGACTTTCCAAGTCTTAGGACAGTGCTAATAACACTTAATATTATGTGTGCGGGCTTTGGGATTGAGATAAATTTTGGTAAAACTGTTGTCCTGACACTTCCTAGAGGTTTGCTGTTGGGAAAACTACTTAATCTTAGCCTGAGTTATAAAATGTCAATGATAATAGTATGTAAATGATACTGCTGTGAATTTTAAATGAAATATAAGGTGGACAAATGCTTAGTATAATGATGTCAACAGATAAACTCTCAAGAAGCAATAGTTGTTATTATTATATGTTGTTTCCTTAAGGTTTTTTCCTTCTAAGTTAACAAAAAGGTGTCAAGATGAATTTGTTCCCTAAAAAAACGCCAAAGTCATGGTATGGATAAAACAACCTTCCTTGAGCCTGGTATGCTCCGAGTCAAATCTTGAAAAAGTCTTACGGCCAACTTTCCACCAACAGACATATTGTCTGCCTCTATAATAAAAACTCACAAGAGAAAAGAACAAATAAAAATGAAAAGAAAGTCTGTTTTTATTGTCTGATAAGAAACAGCCATTTGAGCTACTATGGTCACTTTAAATAACAATGTATCTGAATGTTAAATTCCAAACTATTTTCAGATATTAAATTTACAATACGTGAAAAATAAAAATTTCAATTTCACTAGCCTGTTCACCATATAGATATAGGATTTTCTGTTTATCTGGTTCCATGTGGCTGACCTAAAGTTCAGTGAGCTCAGAATTTGATGCTGTCACTAAGAGAAAACTTAACTAATAAAATACTTATCTGGAACTGGACATTGTTAGATTAGGAAGTCATAGAAAGAGAGGACAAAGATTGCCAAAAATACTAAACAAAGGCTATGGAATAAAGATCAAATATTTATTGGCTTCTTGGTATGTGTTAAGCCCTCACCTAAGAGACATTGGAGGGATCCAAATACAAGCAAGACTTGGGCCCTAACTTCAAGGAGCACGTGACTATGGATAAGAGTTAAGTAGATTTTACTTCTACAAGCAGAAGTTCAGAGAGGTAGAATGAAGGAATTCCAGCAAGAATCTTGAGAGGGTATTTGGAGCATTCAGCAAGTTGGGACTGGGTCACTGAGGACAGTTCAGGCATGTAGGTAGTTGAGACATGATTGGAATGTAGGCTGAGGTCAGACTGTGCAAGGTTAAGTGTATAATTTTTTAAAAAATATTAAACCATTTTTCAAAAGTCTGAGTTCAGTGGGATAGGGTAACTCATGGAAGAGCAGCACTCCTTCTCAGAAAAACTAAGAAAGCCAAGTGAAATATAGAAATCATCTGTTTGAAGGAAGTGGAGCATTATACAAATAATGAAAAATAAAAGTAGAAAGGCTAAGATGACAAAAAGGAAATAAACCTAGAGAGGTTAGCTGGCTTTTATCTGCTTATCCCAGGGGTATATGCCAATTCTGCGCATGGGCAAGAAACAGAATCGAGGTTAAAGCTTAGTGAGAATCCTTGTGTTTGTGTGGTAGGAGAGGGTCGGGGTCGGGGCAGCAGAGGCTTGGGAGACTTCACACACAGTCAGTTTTCTTCTCAATTTTTCCAAACACTGGAGCTGCATGGGTGGAAGACTAAAAATCTGAACACATAGCTTCTGGAAAGCAAAGTGGAAATTCTGGAATTCCGATAAGACGAAGATTACAGTGTGGGACACACTAGAGGGAGGGATCAGCGGATTATGCTATGTTTGTGATTAAAAATGCTGGAGGGTTATGCTTAAAGCAGAGCTAGAGCCTTATAGGGGTTCAACTCAGCACAGTCACTGCTTATATGAAGGTTACCAACCACCACTCTGCACATGGCCCTCAGTACACATGGGTTCTGCGTTAGTGAATTCAACCATCTGCAGATCAAAAATATTCAGAAAAGGAAGCTCCACAGTGTTCCGAAAAGCAAAACTTGAAAAGTTGAAGCAAAACTTCAGTAGTACACTGAATCCATGCAAATGAAGTAATGTGTAGGCATTGTATTAGGTATTATAAGTAATCTGGAGGTGATTTAAAGTATACAGAAGGATGTACATAGGTTATATGCAGAGACTACATCATTTTATATAAAGGACTTGAGCACCCACAAACATTGGTATCCATGGTATCCATGGATATCGAGGGACAACTATAGCTGCCAAGTGGAAGGAGGGGCAAATCCTCCATAATAGAAGATAATACTCTCTAGCCAGGGGTGTCCAATCTTTTGGCTTCCCTAGGCCACACTGGAAGAAGAATTGTCTTGGACTACACATAAAATACACTAAAGCTAATGATAGCTGATGAACTAAACAAAAAAAAATTGCAAAACACATCTTATAACATTTAAAGAAAGTTTATGATTTGTGCTGGGCCATATTCAAAGTTGTCCTGGGCTGCATGTGGCCCCTGGGCCATGGGTTGGACAAGTTTGCTCTAGAGCAAGGCTTGAAAAACTATGGCCTTTGAGCCAAATGAGCCATGACCTGCTTTTATGCAGTATTCAAGCTAAAACATTTTTTACATGTTAAAAGGTAGTTTAAAAAAGGAAAAAAAAAAAGCAAAGAAAAATATGAGAAAGGGACTATGTGGCCTACAAAGCCTAAGGTATTTACTACCCGGTTAATTCACAAAATAAGATTTTCTCACCCTGTTCTAGAGCTTTTACAATTATTTGTACACACTGTTTGTTATTCAATTAAAAAATGAAACAAAACTTATTCTTGTAAAAGAAAGGGCTACACATGACTGAAAATCAAGAGATAAAACACAATTGTAACAGATATACAGGTGATTCAGATATTGGTGTTGGCTGAGGAAGATTTTAAAATCACTTCATTTAATATGTTCAAGAATTAGAGAAAAAGCTGGAAACATAGAAGGAAAAATAGAGTTGTGTTTTTTTTCTCCAGAGAGAAGAATCAAATGGAATTCTAGAGAATATCTGTATTAAGAAATTTTCAGGTAATTTAATACATATTATGGCAACATTTGTGAAATGTAATACAAGACATTAGAAAATATGCAAATTCAATTGCAAATAAAAAAGGTGGAAAATGTAGAAAAGTGTTTAAGACACATAGAGCAGAACTAACAAAGACTAATGTAACTTAAATTGGAGTTCCAGGGGACTTCCTTGTGAAAGGAGCAAAGCTCTGGAAGGTACGCAGAAAGAGAATTTTGGAGATATACAGAAAGACTTTCCAAGTCTTTGGCTGAGTTATAATCTGCACGTGAATATGGAAAACTGAAAACTACATAAGGCCTGAGAAATTTCCTGAAAAGGAATAGGAAAAATAACTCCAAGACATTGAAAAAGTTATTATAATGTCTTCATAGTTTCAAGACATTTACAAGCATACCTTGGTTTATTGCACTTTGCTCTACTGCACTTCACAGATAGTGCATTTTTCACAGATTGAAGGTTTGAGGCAACCCTGCATCAAGCTAGTATAAGCTCCATTTTCCCAAGAGCATGTGGTCACTTTGGATCTCGGTGTCTGCATTTTTTAGCAATGGATACTCTTAAATTAAGATATGTTTTTTCAGGCGTAATTGCATAATAAATAGCTGACAGTATGGTATAAAGGTAACTTTTATATGAACCGGGAAACCATCAAATTATGTGACTTGCAACATTCACGTTATTGCAGTGGTCTTGAATTGAACCTGCAATATCTCAGAGGTACGCCTGTATTAAAAATATATCTTAATTTTTTAGGTGGCAGAGGAAAACCATGAGCACAAGAAAGAGAGTAACGGGAAAAAAATAGAAAATTCTGGAGATAAAACTACAACATATGACACGAAAAATACACTGGTTGGAACTGACAGCAAATTAAACATTGCATAATAAAAATATTAGTGAACTTGAAGACATAGCAATGGAAAATATTGAAAATAAATTATGGAGAGGCTACAAAAATACCAAAATAAATAAACAGACCATCAAATAACTGGGTACTGTCAATTAGTCATAGATATATGTAATTGAAGTCTCGGGAAAGGAATAGGAAGGAGGGAGGCAGAACATATATTGAAGAACCAATGGCTAAAAATACCTAAATTTTCAAAAACTATAAACTCGCAGATTCAAGAAGCTCAATGACCTTGACAAAGTAAAAATAATAAAACTACCCCAAAGTATATCTTAATCAAATGGTTGAAGACCAGCAATAAAGAAAAAATAAGCCAAAGGAAAAAAGATGTGTTATCTACAGAGGGCAAATGCAAGAATTATCACAGATATCTTGTCATAAACAATGCATATGACTAGCTTATTTTACCTGGCATAATGTCCTCCAGGTTCAGCCATGCTGTCAAATATAACAGGGTTACCTTTGCTTTTAATGCTAAATCATATTCCATAAAGTGTATATGCCACATTTTCTTTATCCATTTATCCATTGATGGATATTTAGGTTGTTTCCATATCTTGACTTTTGTGAATAATGATGCAATAAACATGGGAGTTATTAAACATGGCAGATACTCCTGTGACATCCTGATTTCAATAATTTTGGATATGTACGTAGAAGTGGGGTTGCTAGTTAATATGGTAACTCTACATTCACTTTTTTGAGAAACTGCTATTCTGTTTTTCATAACAGCTGCACCAGTTTTCATTTCCACCAGCATGTACAGGGTTTTCAGTTTCTATACATCCTTGCAAACATTTATCTTTTGTTTTTTGATAATAGACATTCTAGCAGGTATGAGATAATATTTCATCGTTGTTTTGATGTGCATTTTCCTGATAGTGATGCTGAGCACCTTTTTGTACACCCATTGGCTATTTGAAAGTCTTCTTTAGAGAAATGTCTGTGATCCCACTTATAATATATGAGGTATCTAAACTAGTCAAATATATAGGAGCAGCAACTAGAATGGTGGTTGAGAGCAACAAGGAGAAGGGAAAAATGAGGTGTTATTCAATGTGTATAAGGTTTCAGAAAATCCACATACTAAATTATAGAGATCGGCTGTACAACATAGTGTCTATACTTTACAATACTGTCATGTGCATTTAAAGATTTATTAAGAGGGTAAATCTCATGTTGAGAGTTCTACACACACACACACACACACACACACACACCCTAACACTTCTGGAAGTGATGGATATGTTTATCAATAATGGTGATGGTTTCATGGTTTCCAAACTCATCAAATTGCATACATTAAGAGTGTAAGTGTGTACTGCTTTTTAAGTTTCAATAAAGCTATTTTTTAAAAGAAACTACGCATGTGAGAAGTAATGGAGAGGTGTCAATAATGTACTGAAAGAAAACAATCAAACCTGTTGGCCCTAAATTCTTTAACCAGTGAAAATACCTTTCAAAAATAAGAAGAAATAAAAGCTGATAAAATGTACCACCTGGGAACATGCATGACAAAAATTGCTACAGAAAGTTCGTTAGGCAGAAGAAAAGAACTGATGGAAATTTGGATCTCATAAAGAAATAAAATGAGCCCGAAATTATGACAATGTGGAGGAACACAAAAACACTTTTGCAATTGAAAACGTTTTTAAAGGATATTTTACATGATAATGGATTTAGCAATAACTTCTTGGATATGACACCAAGAACACAAGCAACAACAGCAACAATGAAAATAGATAAGTTGGACTACATTGGAATAAAAAAAAGTTTGTGTTTCAAAGGACACAGTCAACTGACTGAAAAGCCATCACCTAGAGTGGGAGAAAATATTTACAAATCATGTTTCTGATAAGGGGTTAATATCCAGTATATATAAAGAACTCCTAAAACTCAAAACAACATCAACACAACACTACACAACCCAATTTAAAAAATGGGCAAAGGAGTTGAATAGACATTTCTTTAAATAAGTATACAAATGGCCAATGAACCATGGAAAAATGTTTAATATCACTATTTAAGAAAGTAAAAATTTAAAAACACAATTAGATAGTAACTCACACCCATTAGATTGGCTACTAACAAAATAAAAGAAAATAACAAGCATTGACAAGGATTTGGAGAAGTTGGAACTTTTGTGCAGTGTTTGTAGGAGTGTAAAATAGTGCAGCCTCTATAGAACACAGTATATTAGTTCCTCAAAACTGTAAACGTAGAATTACCACATGATTCAGCAATTCCACTTCTAGGTATATACTCCCGAAATTTAAAGTACGTTCCTGAACATATTTCTGTACAGCCATATTCATAGCAACATTATTCACAATAGCCAAAAGGTAGAAGCAATCCAAGCATCCACTGATAAATGAATGGATCAACAAAATGTGGTATATACCTATGGTGGAAGATTATTCAGCCTTAAAAAAGGAAAAGCTTCTGACATGCTACAACATGAATGAACCTGGGAGAAAATTGTACTAAGTGAATTAAGTCAGTAAGAAAAAGACAAATGCTGTATGACCTCACTTCTATAAGGTATCTAGGACAATCAAATTCATAGGAAGTAGATTGGTGGTTGTCAAGAGGCACAAGGAGGAGGGAAAGGGGAGTTGCCGTTTAATGGGTACAGAAATTTCATTTGAAAGATGAGAAAAGTTCTGGAGATTGGTTGCAAAGCAGTGTGAATACCCTTAACTCTATTGAACTGTACACTCAAAAGATAGCTAAGATGGCACATTTTATGTTATATGTATTTTACTACGGTTAAAAATAAATTAAAAGATAATTTATACTTTAAAGCACGTATTTGTGATATAGATGATAGGCAGAAATCATTTGCATGACAGCAATCACATAAAGAAAGGAGTAAATAAGTAGAAATATGCACTATAGATTCTTATGTGGCATATAATATGGATTACTATTTGAAAGCAAAGTGTAGGTTAAAGATGTATATTGTAAATCTCAGAGCAACCACTATAAAATTAAACAAAGAGGAATAGCTAATAAACCAACAGTAGAACTAAAATTGGATCATTAAAAATTAATTAGGAGGTGATGGGTATGATTGATTGTGGTAATCATTTCAAAATGTATATGAATATTAAAATATTACATTGTAGATCATAAATATATAAAATTTTAATTTGTTAATTATATCTTAAAGTTGGGAGAAAAATACAACAGACTTTATAAAGCTAGTTGTAACATAAAAGGTATCTTAAATATTTGATTAACTTTAACAAAGAAACAACAAAGAAACAGAGCAAGCAGGAAAAATTGAAAGTAATTGTAATCATTGATAGTACACTAAATGTAGATATTACACTAATACAGATATTTAGATTGTGTGAATATTCTACTTAAAACTAGGAAGTCAGATAGAATTAAAAAAGCAAAATCCAACTATATACTGTTTATAAGAAACCCACTTAAAATATAAAGACACCAAGATTTAATGTGTAATGATAGAAAAATATAAACCTAGAAAATACAAATAAAAAGAAATTAAAGTACCTATATTAATATGAGACAATGTCAATTTTAAAACAAAGTATTACTAAGGGTAAAGTGAAACATTATATAAGGAAAAGGTGTCAATTTATCAAAAGATATAACAATCTTAAATGTGTATATACCTGATAACAGAGCTTCAAAATATGTGAAGTGAAAACTTGTAACACTCACTGCAAGGAAAAATAAGCAAATTATATCCCATGCAAACAGAAATAATCCTGCAATTATAGCTGGGAATTTCAACACTTCTCATTAATTGATAGAGTAAGTACAAAGAAAACCAATAAAGATATAAAGGACTTGGATAATAATATTAACCCACTTACTAAATTGGCATTTACAGTGCATTCCTTCCGAAACCAGAAGAATACACATTCTTTTCAAATAAACACAAAACTTTCTGCAAAATAAACCATATTCTGGGTCATAAAACAAGTCTCAATAACTATAAAATGATTGAATTTATACAAAGTATATTGTCTGAACACAAAAACGTTATTCTAGAAATCAATTACAAAAAGATTTCTGGGAAATGCTCACATGAAAAAGCAACTTCTGGTTAAAGGAGAACACAAGAAAAAACAGAAAATATTTTGAAGACCAAAAATAAAAATAATAGTTTAAGAATGCAGCTAAAGCAGTTCTTAGAGGGAAATTTAAAGCAATAAAGGCTTACATTAGAGAATAAGAATAGTCTCAAATCAATGTTGGATGTGTTTACCTACAAGCTAGAAAAATATAAAATTAATCTCAAAATAAGAAAAATAAAAAAATGCAGATAAGAACAGAAATTAATAAAATGAAAAAGAAGATATCGATAGGAAAAAATCAATCCACCCAGAAGTTGGTTTTTTGAAAAATCAGTGAAATTAATACTACACTTCTGGTCAGACTGATCAAGAAAAAAATAAGAGAAGACCAATTTTGAATATCACAATGAAAGAGAAGTATCACTCCTTTAGGCACAAATTCAAGTTAGATGTAATGCATAGGTTCCATGAATGTCACCAGATACCAAAACTCAGCCAAGAGGAAAAAATAACTTTAATAACCTTACATTTATTAAAGGTATAGACATCACAGTAAAAACTTTTCCACAAAGAAGACTCAAGGCCCAGAGTCTTCCTTGGTGAATTCCATTAAATATTACAGTTAGAAATAATATCAACTTTATATAATTTTACCCAGAAACAGAAGAGGGGAGAATAATTCCCAAATCATTTTATAATGTCTGTATTACCTGTTATCAAAACCAGACAACAAAATAACAGGAATACTGTAGTATAATAGCCTCGGGGAACAGAGGAAACAAACAAAACCTTTAAACAAAATTTTAGCACATCAACTGAGGAAAGTATAAAAACTGTAATACATCATGACTGAAATCAATGGCAGATGCTAAATGAATTTAATAGAGTGGTGTACTGTTAAATGTTTAACATTGAGGTCCAGTGGGGTATAGCAGGAAGAAAAACTAATTTGCAGCATTTGCCAGTTTCCCTGGTGTAGGTATTCCCACCATGGCAGAATTCTATCCAGCTATCATTGTTCAGGTCTCTGAATGCAGACTCGGAAAAGATGCACACAATTGACATACCACAGGCTTAACGTTTAAAAGTCAATTCAAGTAATCCATCACATTGCCGGACTATAAAATAAAAATAAATAATCTTCCCAATAGAGGCAGCAAGGGTGCCAGGATGGCCAAGCGATCCAGGGCACTGGACTTAATAGATGCCAAAAAATCATTTGAACATATTCAATATATGTTTATCAAAAAACTGAGTGTATTAGTTTTGTAGGACTGCCATAACAAGTGATTACAGACTTGGGTGTCTAAAGACAACAGAAATTTATTTTTTCACAGTTTTGGACACTAGAAATACAAAAACAAGTTGTCATCAGGCTCATGCTTTCTCTGTAAGCTCGAAGGGAAACTCATCCTTGCCTTTTCCTAGCTTTTGGTGGTTGCCAGCAATACTTTGCATTACTCGGGTTATAGATGCATCACCACACTCTCTGCTTCCATCTTCAAATGGCTTTCTCTGTGTTTGTCTATGTGTCTCCTTTCTTCTTATAAAAATACCAGTAATTTTGTAATAAAGTCTACTCTAATCCAGTATGATTTCATCTTTGCTTGATTAGAACTGTAAAGACTATATTTTCAAATAAAGTCATAGCCACGGATACTGGGGTTTAGAATTTAAACATATCTTTTTAGAGGACACAATTCAATCTACAACATTAAGCAACCTAGGGTAAATGGCATCTACAAAAACTTACCACTAATGGTAAAAGATCAAATGCTTTCTCTCTAAGATGCGGAAAAAAAGGCAAATATTTCTGGTCCCACCACTTTTATTCAATATTATACTGGAGATCTAAATGTAAGCAATAAGGCAAAGCAAATAAATAAAAGAAATATAGTTTGAAAAACAAGAATAAAATTGTGTTGATCTATAGGTAACATGATTGTTTATGTAGAAATTCTTAAGTAATCTACAAAATAGCTACTAGAGCTAATTTATGAGTTTAGTATGATCACAGATAAAAAGATCGGTATCCAAAAGTCAATTGTATTTTTATATTCTTGCAAAAAACAGTTGGAAATTGAAATGGATAATCGCCTCTTCTATTATATAAAGTGAGAAATAATTGGGGATAAATGTAGCAATATACATTCAATATCATATGCTTTAATACTATAAAATATTGCTCTGATAAATGAAAAAATAAATGGAGAGAGATATATAAGTATAAATAGGAAGGTTCAATATAGTTCAGATGTAAATTCTCAAAGTGATCTGAAAATTCAATGCAATCTCATGAAAATCTTTTCAAGTTTTCTATAGGAATTCAAAAAGTAATTCTAACAAGTATATGAAAATGGGAATAATGTAGATAACCAAGGAAAAATTGAAAAAGCAGAATAAATTTTGAAAAAGAATGACTTACCCTATCTGAATGCAAAAATTATCATAACTCTCTAGTAATTAAGACAGTATTATATTGGCATGGAGATAAATATAAATCAATGTACCAAAACAAATTCCAGTAATGGATCCACACATATGTGATCAATAAATTCCAGTAATGGATCCACACATAGATGATCAATAGATTTTTGAAAAGTTCCAAGGAAATCAGTTGGAAAATTTCAATAAATGATACCGAGTCAACTGGATATTTATACTCAAAAGAATGAACCTCAGTTATTATTTCACACTATATATACAAAAAACCCTCAAAATTAATCATAAACATAGGAAATAAAAAGACAAAACTTCTAATAGAAAACGGGAAAAATACTTTCCCTATTTTAGGCTTGCCAGTTGGCAGGAGAGTTACAGGAAAAATTCTCTTTGGTTGTGGAATGAAGAGGCATGTAAATACTCCTCCCACCAAATAGCCATCCTAAGAAGGGGGTAATAGAGATTTTGGTGTTTTCCCTGACAGATGTAAGTTGCTTTTGCTTCTTTTTTCTTTATACCCTATCTCATATAACCCTATTTCATACATATAGGGTTACATAAATTTCTGGTCCTTTTTTTTCCCTCGTTATCTTTTTTGAAAACTTATTATTTTATAACAAGTAATCTGAAATTTTAGTGATTTATAAAACAAACATATATTTTCTAAAGTTCTGGAATTTGGGCAGAATTTGGTGGGGTCTTTTTGTTTCAACTTCCTGTGACATTAGCTAGGATCACTCATTCAGGTACATTCAGCTGGCAGCTCAGCCAGGATGGAAATATCTAAGATGTCCACCAGTTCTCCAAGGCTTCTCTCCATGTGTTCTCTTATCATTCAGTACTTAAAACCAGAGCTTATAAGGCAGCAGGACCCTAACAGAAGCATTCATGTGGATACACCTCACTGTGTAAGCAGTTGTAAAGCCTCTGCTAGCATCATGCTTGCTGATGTCTCATTGACCAAGCAAAGGCACACGCCAAGACCAGATTCAGTGTTGGAGGGGATGATACAAGGTATTCATTCCTGGAGATGTGCGACATCGGAAGTCTCCAATGCAACAATCTGAGACACAGTAAGGGCCCTAAGTACGTAGTTTTCTTTTATCAGAATGCCACTGCTGCTTATTGCTCACTATGTTTGTATTCTCTGGAGGTGGGAGGAAAGACATTCTTTGACGATTTCCGCATAAGTTGATTTTGCTAATACTATTTGACTTCTCTTGGATTCTAGTTCTTATGGAATGATTGTTCTTTTGCAGAAGTATCTTCCAAGCCTCTTTTAAGAACAGGTTTTATTTTATTTTATTTTATTTATTTTTTTCCACATGTTAATCTAACCCTATGTAAAATTAAATCCGGCCAGGCGCAGTGGTTCACCCCTGTAATCCAGCACTTTGGCAAGATGGGCGGATCACCTGAGGTCAGGAGTTCGAGACCAGCCTACCCAACATGGCGAAACCCCATCTCTACTAAACATAAAAAAAAATAAAAAAATAAAAAATTAGCCAGGTGTGGTGGTAGACACCTATAATCCCAGCTACTCGGGAGACTGAGGCAGGAGAATGGCTTGACGGTAGTCAGAGGTTGTAGTGAGCCGAGATCACACACTGCACTCCAGCCTGGGCGACAGAGCAGGACTCTGTCTCAAAAAAAAAAAAAAACCAAAAAAAGTTAAATCCTCTAGCCAATGCTTACCAACTTTGAAAATCACAATTATTTTCCTTTTTGTGATGGATTTACTATTTTTTCTAAATATTCTTTCTATCTTTTTCTGAGATTTGTGGTTGAAATAAGGTAAATGTAAGTAAGCTCAGCCAAACATAAGTTGCTACAATGAGGAGATAAATTACTCTAGTTGGATTCTATCTTTTAATTCTTCCTATTAGAACTAACAACTTCTCCTATTTTTAAAATTCCCACAAGTCACACCTGTTGATATTTATGCCTTTCTGTATTTCTCACCTTGATTCCAGACTTGACCACCTGCTTGCCTTGGTCAATGGGGTATTAGCAACCATTATTCTAACAGAAGCATATTAGGTATTTTCGTACTGGGACTTGTGCTCTTGCAATGCTCCTTCTTGAAATCAAGCAGCCATGCTATAAAGTGGCCCAGGCTATTCCGCTGGAGGGAGGTAACCTGGAGAGGCACCAGTGGTGAGATACCAACTGAGAGGAAGGACGTGTCAAGGAAATCTGCCAGAATCCCAATGAAATTCAGACACAGGTGTGACCCTAGCCAAGACCAAGTGGACCAGAAGATCTTGCCAGTCAAACCACAAAATCATAGGAAACTACAAATTATGGTTTTAACCTGCTAAGTTTTGGAGAGTTTTGTTATGCAACAATAAATAACTAAAACATGCACAAAGAGGCCAGTCACCTTGGCTCATGCCTGTAATCCCAGCACTGTAGGAAGCTGAGGTGGGTGGATCACCCGGGAGTTCAAGACCCGCCTGGGGAACATGGCGAAACCCCATCTAAAAAAACAACAACAAACAAACAAAACACACACAAAAATTAGCCAAACATGGTGGTGCCTCTCTGTAGTCCCAGCTACTCAGGAGGCAGAGATGGGAGGATCACTTGAGCCTGGGAGGTGGAGGTTGCAGTGAGCCACGATCATGCCACTACACTCCAGCCTGGGCAACAGAGCAAGACTCTGTCTCAAAAAATAAAATAAAATAAAATAAAATAATAAAATAAAATAAAATATTATAAAATAAAATAAAACATGCATAACAGGAAGCCCTACCCCCAGACAAACTAGACTACTCAAACTTCTTAGAAATTCTTTTTCTTTTTGCCTCTTCTGTGATTTACTCATGTTTTTACTTCCATCTGAAGTGTAAAAGCCCCTCTGCCCATTGAAATCTTATACCTCCTTCAAGATATTGAGATATTAAATATTGAGCAAAGTGATAAAGGTATCCTGTATTTCTAATATGTTTTGGATTATATTTCTTTACTTCTGACCAAGCAGAAAATTCCTGCAGGATTTATGGTTGTCTCTATTTTCATTAACCAGTCAGAGTTACAACACTGTATTTATTATTTTAAGCCCAAGTGATTGTAAACTGTCGACATGCCAAGAAAATGGCTATTGTAGATGATTGAAACTGTTTCAGGAGTCCATTTTCTTCATCAGCTGCCTAAGTCTAACAATAAGTCAAAAATGGACCCAGTGATAATAATTTTAGCAACTGTTTATCGAATGCTTGCTATCCTGTGTTAAGGTGCATGTGTAACCCAAGTGTTTCTAGACCTCAGCATTCTATGTCTACCAAAGATGGTTATTATCTAGAAGTCACAATGTTATTCTTCTCCTATCCTGGTTCCGCTTTTTTATACTTCCGCTCACAAATTCACTTGGTGAAACAAATCTCCTGGTGTGATTTCTTCCCATGAAAATGCCAATCTACACTAGGAATGTGGTTTCCTGGTGATCCGAAAGCTTGGGACTCTTTGGTTTGGAACGTCAGAGCATTGCTGAGAAAAATAGCTTCTTGCCTAATTCATTCCCATGTTTTATTATCTGGGTCCTGAAACATGCTGGCTTGTACAGAGATTTTCATAGATGATGATGATGATGATTGTGTTGATGATGGTAATAGATAAGACATATTTAGTGATCCTTGGACCATGCACTTTACTTTTTATCCACAGTTTTCATTAAATATACCAAGCCAACTCTGTGAGGTAAAACTATTATCATCACCAGTTCACATATGGAAACAGAAAAGTTAAACTGCCCAAGATTAAACAAATTTTCAATGTCATCAATTTTTGTTTATCACTCCCAAAGAAGCACAGGAGGCCCTTTCAACCTATCCCCAATTCCACCTTCCTTATTATATAACCAAAGCTCCCCCCTTTATATGAGAATATGATATGGAGGGAAGATATGGATATGGAGGGAAGGAGAATATGGAGGAGACATCTGCATTAAGAACAAATGTTTCTAAGCTCAGACAAAAAATGACTCATCATACCTGTATTATCTTCCTATTCTAAACAAATAAAATATGTATGATTATATTGTTAGCATTGTTCTTATTTTACAACCAAGGAAACAAACACTCAGCAATGTTAAACAACCTGTCCAAGCTCACAAAAGTATCATGTGATTATGAGTGGAGTAATTAGGAGTGGAGATTGAGCTCATAATGGGTCTGTAATAATAACTTCTGGAGGACCTAAAGAAGTGAAATACAGAGAACACTGAGTTTGCATAAACTGTGAACTTCTAATACTTATTTAGAAGGACACTTTACATCTCGTGCAATCAATTTAAACAGCGAGACTTACAGTATCTAAAGGTGTATGTGGAGACTTTCAATATATAGAAAGATAACCTGCAGAAATGAATGATTAACCACTTAAATCAACCAGCATAAATGTATCTGTAAAAAAGTAATTTTACATTTATATTCCAATATTGATTTTATAACTTCAGGCTTTCAGAGGAAATGACACAAATGCCCTCTTTTATTCCCCCCCCCAGTTACTTTTAAGGCCCTGCCCAGAAATAAATGCTGTCCTCATTTTCTTCAGTAAATGCCATCTTAGCTGTCACTTACTTTTCGTATTAAAATATTTCTATTCCAGGTAATGTTTGTGCTGTAAGAGGAACTGGCCTACTTTTTTATTGTATATATCTTTAACAAATCTTAACTTTCCAAAATAAAAGTTAGTGAAGAAAGAAATAAGATGAAAAAGAAGGTATTTACTGAACCCGATGTATTTATGAAGAAAGGCACATGGGTACATCCCATAATTATAAAATTAGGTTTTGTTTGAATTTGCAAATGTTTGCTATGTTAATACATTTTATATAACATTGAATCCTAGGGCATATAGTCCAAGGGAAAAGAGAAAATTTTATGCTATCCCTCTACAAAATGCATAAATGGAGAGCAAAAAGATGAACACAGTGTAGTCTGAGATTAAGCTATATTTTTATTATCAATTAACTACGTTTTTGGAGTTTGTTTTTACTTCAATTATACCTTCTTATTCTCATACATTTCTTTCATATACTAGGCTCATATTGCAAATCTTTTTATTTAGTTGGGTTTCTTAATATTAGGTAAACTATGCATATTCAGAGATGAGAATACACCACTATTTTGTTTTTTTAGCCAGGAGGATGTTGTGGCCATTGACAAGAATGGCCTACACATCTGATAATCTCCAGCAAGTAAGACGTAAATTCTCCCACGTTTATACCTATAGCAGAGGATTTGCAGTTTATAATTTTATTAAATGAAATGACCCATATAATATCCTTGATGAAAAGCATCTTCTTATAAGGAATTTACTTCTTCATTAAAACAAACATGTAAAGGCTTCACTGTTTTACCCCTAGTAGGAAAATCACTACGTAGACAGAAGTAGGTGGGCTGAGTCACTCCATCTCATTTAGTCTTGATTTGTGATTTCTCTACCTTCACCTACTCTCTACTAACTTTTTTCCCCTACAGTTCTCATTTGAGCATGGACACAGAGCCTTTTTTCTTTGTGGTCTTTAGCACAGTGAAGAGAAAGGAGTTTTCAAAGGTTTTACAAAATACTAAGGTATGATAAAAAAAGACATGAGCATACAAACTATCTGAGGCTTAAATAGGTTTCTGATTCTACCACAACTAGTTTACTTCAAGACCACAGATGCATGAGTGAGTCTAGCTGAGTCCAAACAGCAGAAGAACCCTGCAGCTAGCTTTGATCAAAATTCTAACTCATAGAAGTGTGAGCTAAACAAATGGTTGTTATTTTAAGAACTAAGTTTTGGAGTGGCTTGTTATGCAACAAAAACTAAGTCATGGAACATGGTTCGTAATAATCTATTTTAATTGGGAAAGATACATTCAAGTATCAGTGTTATCTTTGAGCTTCTGTGAGTATACGAATATGAGAGAGAGAGAATTTCCAATTGGTTCTAGGATACCGTGTGCCTGTCTTCCCAATTAAGGTTAACTATAGTATGGTAAAGTAAATCAACACTTGACTAGAAACTGGCCCTGTTTCCTTTTCTTTTTTTTTTTTTTTGAGACTGAGTCTCACTCTGTTGCCCAGGCTGGAGTGCAGTGGTGCGATTTCAGCTCACTGCAACCTCAACCTCCCAGGCTCAGAAGATTCTCCTGCCTCAGGCTGCAGAGCAGCTGGGATTACAGGTGTACACCAACATACCCAGCTAATTTTTGTATTTTTATCAGAGATGGGGTTTCACCATGTTGGCCAGGCTTGTCTCGAACTCCTGACCTCAAGTGATCCACTGGCCTCGGTCTCCCAAAGTGCTGGGATTACAGGTGTGAGCCACCTCACCCAGCCTCTGTTTCCTTTTGACCTCAGAACACATGAACCACTAGTGGGTCAGTTTCATTATCTAATAGTTGTTTTGATAAAGTGTTCAGCAAAGATGCTTTCTATCAAGAAACAGAATGCCAATAATCAAAATCTTCACAGCATCTATTATTGTTTGCGTGGAAAAAAATGTTGAAAATAGAGATACAGTAAGGATAGTTCAATGTGCATTTTGCATTTTTAAGTTGAAATTGTGATTAAAAATATGCTTGTGCATTTTGAAGGTTGTCAATACAAAATATTTTGCTGGCTATCTAATCAAATATTAAGAGGTTTCACCATGATAGAATTTTAGTCTCTCAACTTTAACCGTGTTTAAGTTCTCCAATATGTTAAAGTTTCCTAATGTGTTTAGAAACATTTCCAAAGAAAAATATAACACAATTCTTGAACCATAATACAGATCATTTCTCTGAAGTACGATTTCAGGGAACTGTTCGAAATGTCACAATTTTTTTGCACCTTCTCTCTCAGCCTACTCCTTGCCAAGAACATTTGATTCTCTCAAATTTTAATTATCGTGAACCTGTCTTGAGCAATGGAATTTTGCTGGCTGATATTTTGAGAACTAAGAGGAATGTAAGATGTCAAAGGGCAGTAATTGGAAGTTACAAATTAAATGTTTAATGATCCTATTATCTTACAGAATTACTTTGACTAAAACATGACAAATTATTAAAATTGGTATAAAGTACCACTAAATAATGAAATAAGGAAGAATTTTGGGTACAAAACTTTTTTACTACATTGCATATAAAAATAAGATAATTATATCTATGGACAGAATTTACACTTAGTTTTCTGACACAGAGAAGTCATCATCCCATTTTCATTAGACATTTATGTCATAATCAGCTCTGTGCAAGATGCTGACATAAAGAGATTAATAAAAACAACCTATTGCACCCTGTCCTTATAAGGATTAGATTTTTAAAAAAACATATCAAGAAGGGAAGAAACAATGTCAAACGATGGATTGAAAAACAACAGAAGATTATATTTTTTCAAAGAAGAACTAAGCTATATATCGAATATACAACATATATCTACAAATAAACACATATGTAAACATAGGCATGCAAGAAAATATTCATGAAAGTTTTAAATATTTCAAAATGTCCATGTCCCATTTAAGATATGGATTTGTCTAAGTTATAGCCGTAGAGTAGGAGACATAATAAACATTTGGAAACTTCAAAAGATAATTATATGGGCATTAGCATGATAATATTAACAAAATCATAACTGATGGAGACGGGAGGTAGAGACATGAGGGAGGCAGAATGCCATCAGGGTAGAAACATCATGAGCAGCCTCTGTGTCTGAGCCATGCATTAACTATCCTGCTTGAACTGGGTGTTCCAAATAGAATCTCAGTGTTTAAATACACAGGCCAAGGCATTACCAACAGAAAGTGTGGTTTTATTTTTGGATGTCTACAACTACATATAACTCAATAATCGTGAATTTAACAGACACATTTTATATCAGTTCTTTTAAGAAGACTAAGTCCCTTAAATACTTTTTCATTGCTGGTAATCAGGTCATCTAGGTGTCAGACTAGAAACAATGATTTTGTCTTTTGGGCCTCACAAAAACAATGATCTTAGTGTTTCCACTATCGATTATTTTTAAATGGCTTTTGGAATAGGGTTTACTTTGTTTTATAGTTGTGTATGTGCCTTCTCTGCATCAGTGCAAATTTATTATAATCTATCTGGACCTGCTATCCATAAGTAAATAAATCATCATTTTACAAATTTAAAAGTATTATTATGTAGATCGATGGAAGAAAATTTGGAGTATTTTAGTATCAAAAGTTATCCTGTGGGTTAACTGATTCAAGTTAATCCTTTTTGATATTTGAATACGACCTGATGTTGGGTAAACCACTTACATAACACAGTGTGTGAATGGTATAATAGCTGTCTTCATTTTGCACCCACCATGTCTACTATGCTATCAGGGCAATGCACTAAGTAAATCAAACATGAAAAATGAAGAGATTTTAATTGGATTAGATAAAATTTAGGTACAATCTTTCCCCTATTTAAAAAATTGCCAATATTAAATTTCTACATAATAACAATAATTTAATATAAAATGACTTCTAAATATTAGTAATATTGGGCTTGCATTTTCTTAGTTATGTAAAAAAAAGAGTAAGAACATTTAGTCTCCAAGGCTGTTTTGGGGATGAACTGTACTGTAACTTACATTGTACTGTAATTTATTTTTTCTCTACCAGAAACTAATGTCCTTGTGGATAGAGTCTTGCTTATCTTTTTTTCTGAAGTGACTTTATATCCTTAGCTTGTAGTAGTCACTCTAGTTTTCATTTCTTAGCAACAAAATAACCCCAAAATGTACTTAAACACTTGAAATGAAAAGAAAGTTAATCAAATTAATGAGATTTCCTTATAGTAAGAAGGTGCTATAGGAACTTTTCAAGAAATGGATTTTAACTTGAAAGTTCAGTTTCATATTTAATGTCACCATTTGCTTCTTAAAGGCAAATTTACAATTACAGAAATACTGTATAACTTACTGAATCATTCAGAGGGTTATCACTAAAAATTTCTTCCAATGTGCTTGACAAAATTTCCCCAAATAGAATATTTGTCGGTATATATTTTAAAAATGTTTTATTATAAGATACTTAGACCAAAAAGGTAAATATAGATCATAATATGACATACTCATGTACTACACTAATCCATCTACATGTTAACATTTTATATATTGTCTTAAGGTTTCCATTCGAAATGAATGAATTTCAAAAACATTGAGTGAAAGAAGCAAGTTGGAGAGAATGTAGAGTATAATGTATTATCATAATTCTTATTACATTACCTATGTCACAATCATTACACATATCGTTATATCAAAATTATACATAAATATTTGAAACTACAATAAAATAATTTATCATTTTAATTGCTTTAGCTATCCATTTATTTGTTGAACAGTATTATTTAAGTTACTTTTATATGTACCATGCACAATGCAAAATGCATAATCTGTGGTGTCTATTATCAAAGTATTTACCATGAGTTAAAAGAGGTGACACACACTATAAATGGTAAGGCAATTTAGAAGAATAGCTGCACAAAGACACAAGCAAGTGTCTTACATGTTCTAAGATGTGACTGATTGTTTCTGTCTAGTGTGAAGACACTACAGATGGCTTCGTGAAATTCTCACAGTAGCGGGTAGAATAAATGATATTTGGATTGGGATTTAAAGGAGTGCCAGGGGAAGATGAAGGGGAATGAACAGTATGGAATATGGCTACAAAAGGGGTGAGCACTAGATGTTTTCCATGAACAGACAGTAGTGCAGTTTTGTTCATGGATGGGGGCGTAAGAGCAATTTTGAGAATTTAATGGGGGTAAAATCTTTGTATATATATTAGGGAGGTTTGAATTCCAGGTAAACTATTTACAGGCATTATGATAAGCAATGCGAAGTCACTTTAGTAGGCGCTATGCATCTTCATTGAGCTTCTTCCTCTCTGCCCAACATGGTAGCAAGGGCAACTATTAAAAAAAAAAAATGTGCCCGTAGGGCTCAATATTCACAGTGTTAGTCCTGTTCCACTTACATCTGATTGTTGCTATTTTTCCCATTTTCTGTTTCTTCCTCTGCTTATCCCTTCTCGTTCTATTGATAACTTGCTTTTACCTGATCCTTATCTTTGGTTCAATTCTCCCAGCTTTCCCTCTTTTCTTTCCCTCACTCTGGGGTGAAATTATCTATAGGGTGTGATCCTAGGACTTCTCTTCCCTTAGACTGCCATCCCTTGCCGTGCCATCAGGTCCTGTGTATCTCCCATTCTAACAATTCTATGCCAAATTAGCCCTGATTTCCCAGGAATGCAATCCAAGTTTCATGCTCTGGGCTTGCGTATCACTTGGCTTTCATTTGGATAATGCAATGGATAAGCAATAGTGTTAACTGTATTTAATCACTTAAAATCCTTGAGTGTATTAATTAGCACCTCTGTGTTCAAAGATTTCATATCATTTAAATCCGATATAACCAAAGTAGTCTGGAGACACTAGTGAATTTAGATTAAATTACGGTTCAAATCTCACCTAAATCATTGGATTATTCAGAGCTATATGTAACAGCTGAAAGGTAACGGCTTCTTTAAAACAGTAGGCCAGGTTTGTGGCAGTTACACTGTCAGTAGACACCTTAAGAACTATAAGAAAGCAAAAGAATCAAGTAAATTGGCAACTGGCTTTCAAAGTGAATAGTATACTGTTCCACATGGATAAGACAGATGCTGTTAAAATTTCAAGTGTTGAAGTGGAAGAAAAGTTCCATATAATCATAATGTATGGCAACTCAGTGAGCATTCAAAACTCATTCCTGAGATAGTTTTTCCCAAATCAAAGCCTGAGGGAATGAGATATCTTAAATTCTTTATCTTGTAAATAGCAGCCGTAGCTAAAGCAAAACTAAAACTAAAACAACGATATTTGTTAGGGGCCCTCAGAAGGGAACTTTCTACCATATAGTTTTTATTACTACTTTTACTTTATTTCACACTATCATTTTTCATTTGTTTTCTCATTGCAGTTCTCTCTTCCTTTAGAATGAATTGGTACTTTGAAAGAATTAGCATTTCCAAAAAAGATTTCCAGTAAAAATGCCAGATAAAAAGACAAAAGTTAATTCAAACATTTTGCTTTTCTTCATCGTGGATGTGAAAAGGTAGTTTCTGTGCTGAGAATTTTCAATAGATGGACAAAAATGTTATAAGCTCAGGATCCATGAAAATATTTCAGTAGATTCTGAACTGAGGAAACAAAAGTTAATGTATGCTTTTCTTAATTATGTTTTTTTTTTTCTGGAGAATGTCTCCATTATTTGTAAATATATATCTGTGAAACAAATAGATAAACAAAAGCCACCAAGAAATACAAACTATTCTATTCTGTTTTGTTAAGACCTTATTTTTATAACACATAAATGAAGGATAGCTAATGTTTTTCATCAGCTATATATAGTATTGGCTTTCAATTGCTAGTAAACTAAATATGGACAAAATTTTAAAATAAAAGCAAATTTAAAAATCAAAAGGCATGCCACTTGCTGGCCTTAATGGTAGGGCTTGCACCAGACCAAAGCAGACACTGAGAACAAGTAACGAACCCTGATTAAAAAAAAAAGGCTTTTTGAACGCTTCCCAGAGCTTCCACAAGCCAGAAGTAGAGAAGAAAAACGCCAGAGAGAAAGACACAGAGAGAAAAAGAACTCACTGAAGTAAGCTCCAAAATTTGTATACTACTTTTCCCCTCCAGGCATTTGCCTACTCTTAGGTAGGGAGAGAAGCCAAGAAGCTGGAAAGCGGGAGGAGCTAAAAGGCTGAAAGACTAGTAGGGCTTTCATCAATTTTACAGTGCTGGGCAGGAAAGAAATGAAATCCAGAAACACCAAAACAGCCAGAATTTCACACCAAGATTCTAGGAAAAAGAAGATAAACAGAAATGAGACTAGCACCCTTTTTCAGTTTTTGCATCATGGATTTTTCTTATTCTCAAGCTTTTGCTAGAAAGAAAAGTCTAAGAAGGTACTTAGGACTCAAAAGGAAAGCAAAGTTTGCTGAGGTCTTACAGTGCTGAGGAGACAATAATTAGATTTCAGGATCCACCAAGAAAGAGAAAATTGAAATCCCCTTAGAACACATTTATTCAATGATCTGATTTAGGCAATTTGCTGTCTTCTCCTGTGTCCTAAAGGATAAGGTGAATCTTCTCTGAATGAACATAGCATTATCCAGAAACTATGATTTCTCTAATAGAATGTCCAACATTAAATAAAATATAGAAGGTATACCAAGCAAAAGGACCAAGAGAAGGGGAAAAAGAGAGAAAATAAAAATACAAACAAAAGTGACCTTGATATTGGATTATTAGAATCATCAGATTGAAATTTAAAGTAACTATTTTAATTGAAAATTCAAAAGAGAGCTGTGATCTCTATAACCAAAGGGAAATTCAAGAACAGAACCATACATAAACTGAATTTGAGAACCAACTAACAGATTGTTTAGTATTAAAGAGAGTTTTGCAGAACAAGTTTTGCAGAACAACTGAAAAATAGATCAGTATAAAACAATCTGAAGTAGAGAATAAAAATAATGCATATGCAGAAGAATGGAATATGCATAAGAGATATATTGACCACAGTAGATGCATCTATTACTTGTATAACTGATGCCCACTGTTACAGACTGAATGTTTCTGTCTTTCCAAAATTTATATATTAAAACCTAATTCCCAATGTCATGGCATTTGGAGGTAGTTAGTTAATGTCTTTCAGAAATTTTGGCATGGATAGTTGTAATATTAAGTAGTATTGTAGTTTTGACTCTATCATTGTGGTAAAATAATATTGAGGTGAGTTTGGTTTGGTTATCTAGGATTAAGAAAGTTTAATTAACCTTCAAATCTATTAAACAAAAGAGTGCTTTTAATCATGATGAATTTTTAAGTTTATACACATGCACCCCTCCAAATTCACTTTGTTCCACTGCCTTTGTTACTGTTCTTTGAGGGAGTAATTATATTCACAATAGTTCAAAGCCATCTTGGCATAGCCATAAAGAAATCAAAATAAATGCCTGGCAAATAAGAACTGACATGAGCCCTAAACAGGTGATAGAGATATTCTGCAAATTGCTACTGTCAGCCCTGTCTTGTACTAAATATTATTGTCTAATAGGACAGATCTCATACTTAAAAAAAAAATTTCATTACTTAGGAACTTTTTATCCTCCATATTTCTGAATAATTTTATTGGCCCTCAAAATTATATCTGAAAATTTTATTTAGGTTGCATTAAATTTATAAATTAATTGGCAGATAATTGACATTTGTGCCATTCCAGAGCTGAAAATATGTCTCCATTTTTTCAGATTATCTTTTCATCCTTTATTAGGATTTTAAAGTTTTTCCCACAGAAATCTTGTGTAATGTTATCTTGGTGAAGCTAATTATGCCTAACAGATGCTTTACAGATTTCTCTTCATAATGTGAACATCTTTTTAATCACATATTTTGTTATTGTTTATAGCTATCATAAAGAAATGTTACTAATTTTTGTAAGTTGATACTGTATGTAAAAATTTTCTTGAACTTTTAAATTAGTTGTATTACTTTATTTGTTGATTCTCTGAAATTATCAGATTTTTTTCATTTCCTTTCCAAATCTTGCACTTCTGATTTACTTCCCTTTTCCCATAAGACCATTGACCTAAAACTCTAATACTATGTTAACAGTAGTTGAGGCAGTGGATGTCCTTATTTTGTTTGTAATCTTAGACGAATTTCATTTAATATTCATCATTAAGTAGAGCATTTGCCTTAATGTTGGAGAGTAGTGTTTTTAAAATTTGTGAAATTTCTTTTTTTCCTTTCAACTTTTATTTCATATTCGAGGAGTAAATACGCAGGTTCGTTACATGAATAAATTCCACGTTGCTGGTGTTTGGTGTACAAATGATTTTGTCACCCAGGTAGTGAGCTCAGCACCAATAGGTAGTTTTTGGATCATCACCCTCCTTTCACCTTCCACTCTCAATTAGGCTCCAGTGTCTACTGTTTCCCTCTTTATGTCCATGTGTACTCCATGTTCAGCTGCCACTTTGAAATGAGAACATGCAGTATTTGGTTTGCTGTTCCCATGTTAAGTCATTTAGGATAATGGCCTTAAGTTGCATCCAAGTTGCTGTAAAGGACATTATTTCATTCCTTTTTTATGGCTGCATAGTATTCCATGGTGTATATGTACTACATTTTCTTTATCCAGTCCACCACTGATGGGCATCTAGGTTGATTCCATGTCTTTGCTATTGTGAATAATGCTGTGATGAGCATATGCGTACCTGTGTCTCTATAGTAGAATAATGTATATTCCGTTAGGTATATATCCAACATCCCTTCATATTAAAAATTCTCCACACCTTAGGCATCAAAGTGACATACCTAAAAATAACAACAGCCATCTATGACAAATGCACAGTCAACATCATAGTGAATGGGCAATACCTTGAGAACTGGGGCCTGTTGAAATTCTAGAAAATCCCATAGTCTCTGCCCAAAGGCTCCTAGAACTGATAAATAACTTCAGCAAACTTTCAGGATTCAAAATCCATGTACAAAAATTAGTAGTATTTCTGTACACCAATAATGTCCAAGCTGAGAGCTACATCAAGAATGTAATTCCACGCATAATAGCCACCAAAAGAATAAAATACCTAGGAATACAGGTAACCAGGGAGGTGAAATATCTCTACAACAAACACTGCTCAAAGAAATCAGAGATGACATATTCCTTTGGGTATATACCCAACATCCTTTCATGTTAAAAACTCTCCACAAACTATGCATCAAAGTAACATACTTCAAAATAATAACGGCCATCTATGACAAACCCACAGTCAATATCATACTGAATGGGCAACGGCCGGGATTTCTGTAATGGGATTGTTGGGTTGAATGATAATTCTGTTTAAAGTTCTTTGAGAAATGTCCAAACTGCTTTCCACCTTTCCACAGTGGTTGAACTAATTTACCTTCCTACCAGCAGTGTATAAGTCTTCCATTTTCTCCTTGCCAACATGTATTTTGTGACTTTTTAATTACAGCCATTCTTACTGGTGTGGGATGGTATCTCATTGTGGTTTTGATTTGCATTTCTCTAATGATTAATGGTATTGAGCAGTTTATCATATGCTTGTTAGCCACATGTATGTTTTCTTTTAAAAATTGTTCATATCCTTTGCCCATTTTTTACTGTTCTTGTTTGGTTTTCGTTGGTGCTTTAAGTTCCTTATAGATTCCGAATATTAGGCCTTTGTTGGATGCATAGGTTGCAAATATTTTCTCCCATTCAACAGGTTGTCTGTTTACCTCGGTCATGGTAGTTTCTTTTGTTGTGCAGAACTCTTTAGTTTAATTAGTCCCATTTGTCAGTTTTTGTTTTTGTTGCAATTGCTTTTGGAGTCTTTGTCATAAAATGTTTGCTTAGGCCAATATCCAGAATGATATTTTCTAGGGTTTCTTCTAAGATTTTTTATAGTTTTACGTTTTATGTTTAAGTCTTTAAGTCATCTCGAGTTAATTTTTCTGTATGGTGAAAGGAGGAGGTCTAGTTTCAATCTTTTGCATATGGCTAGCCAACTATCCCAGCACCATTTATTGATTAGGAAATCCTTTTCCCATTGCTTACTTATGTCAGCTTTGTCCACGATCACATGGTTGTAGGTGTGCAGCTATATTACTAGCTTATCTAACATGTTCCATTGGTCCACCTGTTTTTTTTTTTTTTTTCCAATAGTATGCTGTTTTTGTTACTGTAGCCATTCAGTATAGTTTGAAATGAGAAATTGTGATGCCTCTGCCTTTTATTTTCTTAGAATTTCTTTAGGCATTTGGGTTCTTTTTTGATTCCATATGAATTTTGTAATAGGCTTTTCTAATTCTGTGAAAAATGACATTGGTGGTTTGATAGGAATAGCATTGAATCTGTACATCACTTTGGGCCATATGGCTATTTTGATGATATTGATTCTTCCAGTCAATGAGCATGGAATATTTTTCCATTTGTTTGTGTAATCTCTGATTTCTTTGAGCAGTGTTCATTGTAGAGATCTTTCACCTCCCTGGTTAGCTATATTCTATTCTTTTTGTGGTTATTGTAAATAGAATTACATTCTTGATATAGCTCTCAGCTTGGAGATTAGTGGTGTACAGAAATGCTACTAATTTTTGCACATTGATTTTGTATCCTGAAAGTTTACTGAAGTTTATCAGTTCTAAGAGCCTTTGGGCTTAGACTATTGGATTTTTCTGGACATAGAATCATATCATCTGTGATGAGAGACAGTTTGACTGCCTCTCTTCTTATTTGGATGCCTTTTATCTATTTCTCTTGCCTGATTGCTCTAGTGAGAACTGTCAATGCTATGTTGAATAGGAGCGGTGAGGGTGGGTATCCTTGTTTCGCCCCACTTCTCAAGGGGAATGCTTCCAGCTATTACCCATTCAGTAGGATGTCGACTGTTGGTTTGTATAGATGGCTCTTATTATTTTGAGGTAAGTTACTTTGATGTCTAGTTTGTGGAGAGTTTTTAACATGAAGAGATGTTGAATTTTTTCAAAAGCCTTTTCTGCATCTATTGAGATGATCATGTGGTTTTGCTTTTAATTCTGTTTGTGTGATGAATCACATTTATAGATTTGTGTATGTTGAATCAGCCTGGCATCCCAGGGATAAAGACTACTTGATAGTGGTGGATCAGCTTTTCGATGTGCTGCTGAGTTTAATTTGCTAGTATTTTGTTGAGGATTTTTGCATCTATGTTCATCAGGAATACTGGCCTGACGTTTTCTATTTTTTATCTCTCTTCCTGTTTTTTATATCAGAATGATGATAGCATCAGAAAGTGAGGATAATTTTGTTATCCTCACTCTACAATGATGATGACGTTTGGAATAATATTCAGTATCGTAATACTGAATACTAACAGTATAAACATAATCAAGGAGCCGTTCCTTCTCGATAATTTGAAATAATTTCAGTAAACTTGGTACCAGTTCTTCTTTATGTATCTGGTAGAATTTGGCTGTGAATTCATCTGATCCAGGGATTTTTTTGGTAGGTTTCTTTTATTAACAATTCAGTTTCAAAACACATTATTGGTCTGTTCAGGCATTCACTTTCTTCCTAGTTCAGTCTTGGGAGGTTGTATGTTTCCAAGACTTTATCTATTTCTTCTAGGTTTTTTAGTTTGTGTGCCAGAAGTGTTCATAATTGTCTGTTAGGGTTTTTTGTAGTTCTGTGGGGTTGCTGGTAATGTCAACTTTGTCATTTATGGTTGTGTTTATTTGAATCATCTCTGTTTTTTCTTTATTAGTCTAGCTACCAGTCTATCAATCTTATTTACTCTTTCAAGTAACCAAATTTTGGTTTCATTGATCTTTTGTATGAACGTGTATCTTTTTTCGTGTTCTCAATTTTATTCACTTCAGCTCTGATTTTGGTTATTTCTTTCCTCTTGTCACCTTTGAGGTTGGTTTGCTCTTGTTTTCCTAGTTCTTCTATGTGTGACTTCAGGTTTTTAATTTGAGATCTTTTTAATTTTTTGATGTAGGCATTTAGCACTATAAACTTTCCTCTTGACACTGCTTTAGCCGTATCCGAGAAATTCTGGTACATTATACCTTTGTTTTCATTAGTTTCAAGGAATTTCTTGATTTCTGCCCTCATTTCATACTTTATCTAGACATCATTCAGAAGCAGGTTGTTTAACTTCCATGTAATTGTATGATTTTGAGAAATTTTCTTGGTATTGATTTCTATGTTTATTGCACTGTGTTCAGAGAATGTGGGTCATATGATTTTGGTTGTTTTGAATTTGTTGAGAATTGCTTTATGGCCAAGCATGTGGTCAATGAAGAATGTATATTCTGTTGCTGTTGGATGGAATATTCTGTAGATGTCTGATAGGTCTATTCGGTCAAGTGTCAAGCTTAGGTACTGAATATCTTTGTTGGTTTTCTGCCTTAAAAATCTGCCTAACGGAATACTATGCAGCCATAAAAAATGATGAGTTCGTGTCCTTTGTAGGGACATGGATGAAACTGGAAAACATCATTCTCAGTAAACTATCGCAAGGACAAAAAACCAAACACCGCATGTTCTCACTCATAGGTGGGAATTGAACAATGAGAACTCATGGACACAGGAAGGGGAACATCACGCTCTGGGGACTGTTGTGGGGTGAGGGGAGGGGGGAGGGACAGCATTAGTAGATACACCTAATGCTAAATGACGAGTTAATGGGTGCAGGAAATCAACATGGCACATGGATACATATGTAACAAACCTGCACATTGTGCACATGTACCCTAAAACCCTAAAGTATAAAAAAAAAAAAAAAAAAAAATCTGCCTAACACTGTCAGTGGGGGTGTCCAAATATCCAACTATTATTGTATGTTTATCTAACTCTCTTCATAGGTCTTTACAAACTTGTTTTACAAATCTGGGTGCTCCAGTGGGTGCACATATATTTAGGACAGTTAATTCTTCTTGTTGAATTGAACCCTTCATTATTATATAATGCCCTTCTTTGTCCTTTTTGACCATTGTTGGTTTAAAGTCTGTTTTCTCTGAGATAAGAATGGCAACCCCTGTTCATTTTTTTGTTTGTTCATTTTCTGTTTTCTTGACAGATCTTTCCCCATCCCTTTACTTTGAGCCTACGGGTGTCATTGCATTTGATGTGGGTCTTTTTAAGGCAACATACAGTTGAATCTTCATCTTGTCACTCTGTGCCTTTTAAGCTGGGCATTTAGTCCATTTATGTTCAAGGATAGTATCAGTATGTGAGGATTTGATCCTGTCATTATGTTTTCTAGCTGCTCGTTATGTAGACTTGATTATAAAGTTGCTTAATAGTGTCAGTAGGTATGTACTTAAGTGTGTTTTTGTGGTGACAGTTAATGGTCTTTGGTTTCCATGTTTAGCACTCCCTTAAGGAACTGTTGTAAGGCAGGTCTGGTCGTAATGAATTCCCTTAGCACTTGTTTGTCTGTAAAGGATTTTATTTCTCCTTTGCTTATGAAACTTAGTTTGGCTGGATATGAAATTCTTAGTTAGAATTTCTTTTCTTTAAAGATGCTGAAGATAGACCCTCAATCTTTTCTGGCTTGTAAAGTTTCTGCTGAAAGTTCCACTGTTAGCCTGATAGGTTCCCTTTGTATGTGACCTGCCCCTTCCCTCTCTAGCTTCTAGCTGCCTTTTACATTGTTTCTTTTGTACTGACTTTGGAGAACCTGATGACCATGTGCCTTTGTGATGGTATCTCATAGGGTTTCTTTGAATTTCCTGAATTTGCATGTCACCCTCTCTAATGTGGCTGGGGAAATTTTTGTGGACAATGTTCTCAAATATGTTTTCCAAGTTGCACACGTGCTTTCTTTCTCTCTCTCTCTGTCTCTGTCTTTCTGAGATTCCAAAGAATCATAGCTTTGGTCTCTTTACATCATTCCTCATTTCTTGGAAATTTTGTTCATTTTTTAAAAGTTATTTTTTCTTTATTTTTGTCTGACTGAGTAGAATTAAAGAACTGGTCTTTAAGCTCTGAGATTCTTTCTTCAGCATGGTCTATTCTGCTGTTAATACTTCTGATTGTATTATGAAATTCTTGTAATTGCTTTTTCAACTCTAGAAGGTCAGTTCACTTCTTAAAATGGCTATTTTGTCTTTCAGCTCTTGTATCATTTTATTAGATTCCTGAGGTTTCATGGATTGGGTTTCAACTCTCTCCTGAACCTTGATGAGCTTCATTGTCATCCAGATTCTGGATTCTATATCTGTCATTTCAGCCATTTCAATCTGGTTAAGAACCATTGCTGGGGAGCTAGTGTGGCCACTTGGAAGTAAGAAGATACTCTAGTTTTACAATTTCCAGGGTTCTTGAACTGGTTCTTTCTCATATATGTGAGCTGATGTTCCTTTAATGTTTGAAGTTACTGTCTGGATGATTTCAGGGGGCCAAGGCTTAGCTCAGTGCTCCTAGCCTGCATGCTCTAACCCTGGAGGGCTGGGCCCAAGTTTATGGATTTTTTCTCTGGTTCCTTGAGGTTAAGCTCCTACTGCAATGGAAGGGCTGAGATATTCCTGATCTGCTGGCAACAACACTGTGATGGAGGATGCTGGCAGATGCACTTTGTTGGGGTGGCAGCAGGGCAGCGGGCTGTCCCATGCATGTGTGGGCATGGACAGCAGGTGGCAATGGAGTCTGTGCATGAACCTCACAATGTGGCAGGCGGAGGCTGCAGGCTGGTGCACGTTAGTGGAGGATGGTTGTGGGCAGGCATGTGCTGGTGGGGGCCCACCCTGCAAAAGCTATCTGGCTATTTACCTAGGGTCTGCAGGTAAAAGAACAGGTGGTGGCACTTGCTGGTGGCCATAGCCAGACAGGGACCCTGGTAGAGGGGTGCTCACATCAGCCTGGCCTTGTTCCACTGGCAAGATAGCCCTGCCCTGACCAACAAAGGCTAAAACCCCCAAAAGAAGCATGGTAAGCCTTGGGGATGTGTTCCCATGGCTGTGCTCCATTGCAACCATTCCCTGGCCAAACCACCTGGACTCTTTGCAGGCTGGATTTCTATCTCTGCCAATACTCTGGGCAGTTTTTCCTGCCAGCTCAAATGTCCCTGGGCATTGTGGGGTCTCCTGCAGCTGGGGTTCCTAAGATTTGTGGTGAGACTGGGCCATTTCCTGCCTATTTCACTCACGCCTTCCCCAGGATCTACTTGGGGTAAGGAATGAGTCCTTGTGCTCAGCAATCCCAGGCAGAGTTCCTAGTTTCAGAGTTCCTAGTTTCCTTCCCTTTCAGCCTGGGGTGTGCATTCTCCTTCTGTTTACACTCAATGCCTTCTTTCTGAAGATGTGTTTGAAATGTGCTGGTCTTCTTGATGGTCTGGTCTCATGGTGGGGGAAGCTCTTCCTGGCTGTATCTAGTTGGCCATCTTGGCTCCCTCAAATATTCCTTTCTATTTTGCTAAACTTTGGAAATATTAAATGGCTGTTGAACATTACAAAATGCTTCTAATATTATTGAAAGAATCATGATAATCTCCTTTCAGTTTATTTTGTTGCAATACATAGCAATCCATATTATAGAACAAACCGTATTTTGTATTTTTCATTCACTTACTGATAGATAATTGTTTCTGACATGACTATTACAAAAAATGCTGCAGTTAGCATGTATGTATATTGATTTTTTGGCTCAGTTTCTAATTCATATTCACCTATATGTGAAATCATTGTGAAATTATTTGGTTAAAAGTTATAAATCTTCTCAATTTGAATACATGTTACCAAACTGCCTTTCCATATGTTTGTTACAGTTTAAAATTAGCATATGTGCAAACTTATAAATTCCAATATATTATAAATATTTTTCCTTTTTTTACCAACAGAGGAAAAGGGCACAAATAGTGTGACATTGTATAAGACCTGCCAAAGTCTACTTTTGTCTATCAGCCTTGACTTTCACCACTTCAACTCCTATTTCCCACATTCTCTCCATACCACATTGTGTGTGTGTGTGAGATTGTGTATGTGTTTGTGTGTGTGTACTCTTTCATACTGCTCAATCTTCTGCTTCAACCACTTAGCTACAAGAATGACAATGTCTCCCTCTAGACAGACATGATTGTTCCTTTCCCTGTAACTTACTCTTGACCTGCCTCAAAATTACTTGTTTCCCTGATCTTGTTTTCTCTTAACTCTGCATTCTTAGGTTCTCCATCTTTTTAATGTGTGTGTTCACAGCAATGACTAGCAGAGTGTCTGGCATGTAACAAATACTGTTGAATAAACAAGTGAGTAATTGAATAAATGAATAGATTAATAAAGGAAAATTAGCAGGCTTTATAAAGAAGAAACATTGAATTACTGAGAAAAACTTTTTTTTTCACAATTTAACAGTAAGGTTGTTTCTTGCTACAGTTAAACTCATTGTGGTTCTTTAGAGTTGTCCTTATTTTATGACAAGTTCCTGTTCTACAGAATGAAGATGTCTATGTGTATGTATATATCTTCTAAATTGGATTTTTGTTAGGATCAAATCAAATAATATACCAAACGGTCCTTGGGAAAGTAGCAAATAGAATTGGTTGAAAGAATTAACATTCTTATGCTGAAAAAAATGTAGAAAAACAGTTTGGTGTGTTCAGCTGTTTTGCTTGTAAGTTATGAATAGAAATTTGATCACACAAATTAGTACATTTGATTTTTTTGTTTTTTAATGATTTGACTAAAATAGTTTATTAAGTGGCCCCCCATGAACTTATTCTGTGTCTACAAACAACTGTAAACACAATCTCAAGCCCTAATCATTTCTTTAATCTTCTGAATTTCACAGCCAGAGTAGTCAAAGTTAAGACATTTATACTTATGAGGATCATGCCACTAACAGTTATCTTTAAGTCACTGAGATTACATTTCAGGACATTAGTACAAATATAGATAGGACTCTCTATTTAAAAATCAAATAATAAATAGTCATATTTATTATTTTAGGTTTACTATTTGTATAAGAGAAGATACAAGAAAAGCGACATGGGGAATTTTCTAATTATTATATGTTATATCACTACTGAAAAAAAATCCCAGAACTAAGCTTTCTCTGGATAGAATTTCTGGGTCAAGAGTTTAATGTCAATAGATAGGATAGTGTTTGCATCCATACTTCATGGATTGTAATAGTTATTTAATATATTACAATATTTATGTATATTAAAGAGGACCAAATACAGATAAAGCATATACTAAAAATTTTGTATTTAAATTTAAACAAAATGTATTTTATTGGTTTTCATGGCCTCTTTGAGCTTCATTTACAATTGGAGAAACTAGAAGGTTGGCGCAAAAGTAATATATAAATCAGAAAGTAACTTACATATAATCCTAAGTCAAGAAATTTGTTTTAAAAATAGCAACTTTGAACTATGCGTATAGCAAAACAGTAAATTAAAATTTTTTATTGAAAAATGCACATAACTCGAAAGAAAAATATTCAAACATTATGTAGCTGACATCAATTATTTTAGATTTATTCAATAAAGACATTACTATTGAAAATACTTCTATACAAAAATTGAAAGGGTTTAGTAAACTGTTTTTTCCTAATGCTGCAACTTCAGCTTTCATTTAGTACTATTTGAATTTAACTTTTCTTGCCTTTTATCTGACATAAAAAAGATAAAGCTCACTGAAGGAAAAGATAAAATATAAAAAAATTATTAGTAAAAAGAAATTATCAATAATCTCAACATTTCAATATTAAAATGCCTAATATTTTAGTATAATTGCAAGTTTAGCCTATTGTAGTTGTTACTGATTTTCCTATATTTTCATAGAGTTAAGGTAATTCTTTACATAGAATCTTGTATTCTGATTATTTATTATGTTTGTAATGTTTTCCTGTGTCTCTAATGTTTTATTTACTTATTTATTTATTTATATATTTTAGTACAAAGCTTTGATTTTATCTGATTTATTAAAAATATACCCTAGCCTGAGGGTCTCAGGGTGTACATACAAAATACTTCAATTAGATTCAAATCAGCAGCAAAAAATTTCCTGCTAAGAAGTTGAAATATCTTAAAACACACACACACACACACACACACACACACACACAACACATGAAAAAACCTCAAGCCAAAAACCCCTCAATATGAAATGCAGCAAAACTACAGAGATAGGCCTGGTGCCATTTCTTCAAGAATAGGAAGCCGACAGGTTGGCGACCCAGGAATGTGAGGGAGTTGCTAAACAGGACTGGCCTTATGTGAGTTGAATATTTGTTCTGTGAACTTGTAATTTAAATCTTTTAAGATTTGTTCTGTGGCCTAACACATGGTCCATCCTTGAGAATGATCCATGTGTTGAGGAGAAGAATGTGTACTCTGCAGCCATTGCATGAAAGTTTCTGTAAATATCTATAAGCTGCATTTGGTCTATAGTGCAGATTAAGTCTGATGTTTCTTTGTTGGTTTTCTGTCTGGGAGATGTGTCCAATGCTGAAAGTGGAGTGCTGAAGTCTCCAGCTATTATTGAATTGGGGTCTTGTATTAGTCTGTTTTCACATTTCTGATAAAGACATACCCGAGACTGGGAAGAAAAAAAGAGGTTTAATTGGACTTACTGTTCCACATGGCTAGGGAGGCCTCAGAATCATGGTGGAGGGTGAAAGGCACTTCTTATATGGTGGTGGCAAGAGAGGATGAGGAAGAAGCAAAAGTGGAAACCCCTGATAAACCCATCAGATCTCATAAGGCTTATTCACTATCAAGAGAATATCACTGGAAAGACCAGCCCCCATGATTCAATTACCTCCCCCTGGGGCCCTTCCACAACATGCAGGAATTCTGGGAGATACAATTCAAGTTTAGATTTGGCTGGGGACAGAGCCAAACCATATAATTCCATCCCTGGCCCCTCCAAATCTCATGTCCTCACATTTCAAAACAAATCATGCCTTCCCAACACTCCCCCGAAGTCTTAAATCATTTCAGCATTAACCCAAAAATCTTCAGTCCAAAGTTTTATCTGAGAGAAGGCAAGTCCCTTCTGCCTATGAGCCTGTAAAATCAAAGCAAGCTAGTTACTTCCTAGATACAATGGGGGTACATGTATTGAGTAAATATGGTCATTCCAAATGGGAGAAATTGGCCAAAAAAAGGGGGTTACAGGGCCCATGCAAGTCCAAAATCCAGTGGGGCAGTCAAATTTTAAAGCTCCAAAATGATCTCCTTTGACTCCAGGTCTCACATTTGGGTCATGCTGATGCAAGAGGTGGATTCCCATGGTCTTGGGGAGCTCTATCCCTGTGCTTTTGCTGGGTATAGCCTCCCTCCTGGCTGCTTTCATGGGTTGCTGTTGAATGACTGCAGCTTTTCCAGGCACACGGTGCAAGCTGTCAGTGGATCTAACATTCTGGGGTCTGCAGGACAGTGTCCCTCTTCTCACAGCTCCACTAAGCAGTGCCTCAGTAGGGACTCTGTATGGGGGCTCCAACCTAATATTTCCCTTCCACACCACCCTAGCAGAGGTTCTCCATGAGGGCGCTGCCCCTGCAGCAAACTTTTGCCTGGGCATCCAGGTGCTTCCATACATCTTCTGAAATCTAGGAAGAGGTTGCCAAAACTCAAATCTTGACTTCTGTGTACTCACAGGGTCAACACCACATGGAAGCTGCCAAGCTTGTGGCTTCCACCCTCTGAAGCCACAGCCCAAGCTGTACATTGGGCCCTTTCAGCCATGGCTGGAGCAGCTGGGACACAGGGCATCAAGTCCCTAGGCTGCACAAAGCATAGGGGCCCTGGGTTAAACCCAAGAAACCACACTTTTTCTTCCTGGGCCTCCAGATCTGTGATGGGAGAGGCCACCATGAAGGTCCCTGACATGACCTGGAGACATTTTCTCCATGGTCTTGGGGATTAACATTAGGCTCTTTGCTACTTATGCACATTTCTGCAGCTGGCTTGAATTTCTCCACAGAAAATGGGCTTTTCTTTTCTATCACATTGTCAGGCTGCACATGTTCTGATCTTTTATGCTCTGTTTCCCTTATAAAACTTAATGCCTTTAACAGTACCCAAGTCACCTCTTGAATGCTTTGCTGCTTAGAAATTTCTTCTACCAGATACTCTAAATCATCTCTCTCAAGTTCAAAGTTTCACAAATCCCTAAGGCAGGGGCAAAATGCCTCCAGTCTCTTTGCCAAAACATAACAAGAGTCACCTTTGCTCCAGTTCCCAACAAGTTCCATGTCTCCATCTGAGACCAATTCAGCCTGGACTTTTTTGTCCATATTGCTATCAGCATTTACAACAAAGGCATTCAACAAGTCTCTAGGAAGTTCCAAACTTTCCCACATTTTCCTGTCATCTTCTGAGCCCTCCAAAATGTTCCAACTTCTGCCTGTTACCTAGGTCCAAAGTCGCTTCCACATTTTTGGGTATCTACAGCAAGCACCCCACTCCTGGTACCAATTTACTGTATTAATCCATGTTCATGCTGCTGATCAAGACATACTGGAGACTGGGAAGAAAAAAGAGGTTTAATTGGACTTAGAGTTCCACATGGCTGGGGAGGCCTCAGAATCATGGTGGAGGGCAAAAGACACTTCTTGCATGGTGGTGGCAAGAGAGAATGAGGAAGAAGCAAAAGTGGAAACCCCTGATAAACCCATCAGATCTCATGAGACTTATTCACTATCACAAGAATAGCACGGGAAAGACTGGCTCCCATGATTCAATTTCCTCCACCTGGGGCCATCCCACAACACATGGGAATTCTAGGAACTAAAATTCAAGTTGAGATTTGGGTGGGGACACAGCCAAACCATATCAGGTCAATCTCTTTACCTCAAATAATATTTGCTTTATTATCCGGGTGATCCAGCATTTGGTGCATAAATGTTTAAAATTGTTATATCCTCTTGCTGAATTGACTCCTTTATCAGTATGTAATGCGCTTGTTTGTGTCTTCTAACAGTTTTTGTCTTGAAATCTATTGTGTGTAAGTATAGCTGCTCCTGCTCTTTATTGGTTTCTGTTGGCATGGGATATCATTTTCCATCCCTTTATTTTCAGTCTATGTGTATCTTTATAGGTGAAGTGTGTTTCTTGAAGGCAACAAATATTTGGGTCTTTTTTTTTCTTTTTTTTCTGTTCAGCCACTCTGTATCTTTTGATTGGAATATTTAGTCCATCTACATTCATGTCATTAATAAGTAAGGACTTACTACAGCCATTTTGTGATTTCTTTTGTTATGCTGTGTAGTTCCCTTCTTTCCTTCTTTCCTGTCTTCCTTTTTGGCAAGGTAATTTTTTCTGGTGGTACGTTTTAATATCTTGCTTTTTATTTTTTTGTGTATCTGTTGTAAGTTTTTTTATTTAATGTTACCATGCAGATTGCCAATAACATCTTATAACCCATTTTTAAAAAGCTGATGACAACACTGATTGCAAAGACAAGCTAATGAACAAACAAGCCAAGAGAAAACTAGTAATTCCCCTACACTTTTAACTTCATCCCCATTCTTTTTAACCTTTTATGGTTTCTATTTATACCTTATTATATTGTTTATGTCTTGAAAAATTGTTGTAGTTATTATTTCTGACAGTTTCTTCTTGTATTCTTTCAACTCAAGATATAAGTAGTTTATATAACACAATTACACTGTTATAATATTCTGTGTTTGTCTGTGTACTTGCTATTACCAGTGTGTTTTCAACCTTCAGCAAATTTCTTTTTGCCCATTAACATACTTTTCTTTCAGATTGAAGAATTTCCTTTAGCATTTCCTGTAGGACAGGTCTAGTATTGATGAAATACCTCAGCTTTTGTTTGTCTGAGAAAATCTATTTTTCTTCCATGTTTGAATGATATTTTCCCAGGGCTTACTATTGTAAGGTATTTTTTCCTTCATTACTTTATATATGTCATGCCACTCTCTCTTGGCCTGTAAGGTTTCCACTGAGAAGTCTGCCGCCAGATGTATTGCAGCTCCTTTTTATGTTATTTGTTTTGCTTTGTTTTTTCTCTTGCTGTACTTAAGATCCTGTTGTTATACTAGACTTTGGAAGTTTGATTATTAAATGCTGTGGAGTAGTCTTATTTGGGTAAAATCTGCTTGTTCTATAACCTTCTTGTACTTGAGTATTGATATATTTCTCCAGATTTGGAAAGTTCTGTTTTTATTGCATTGAATTAACTTTTTAAAAATTATTATACTTTAAGTTCTGGATACATGTGCAGAACACGCATGTTTGTTTCACAGGTATACACGTGCCATGGTGGTTTGTTGCACCCATTAACCCGTCATCTACATTAGGTATTTCTCCTAATGCTATCCTTCCCCTAAACCCCCAAACCCTGACAGGCCCCAGTGTGTGATGTCCCCCTCCATGTGTCCATGTGTTCTCATTGTTCAACTCTCACTTATGAGTGAGAATATGCAGTGTTTGGTTTTCTGTTCCTGTGTTAGTTTGCTGAGAATGATGCTTTCCAGCTTCATCCATGTCCCTGCAAAGAAAATGAACTCATCCTTTTTTATAGGATAGTATTCCATGGTGTATATATGTCACAATTTCTTTATCCAGTCTAACATTGATGGGCATTTGGGTTGGTTCCAGGTCTTTGCTACAGTCAATAGTGCTGCAGTAAACACATGTGTGCATGTGTCTTTATGGTAGAATGATTTATAATCATTTGGGTATATATCCAGTATTGAGATTGCTGGGTCAAATGGTATTACCGGTTCTAGATCCTTGAGGAGTTGCCACACTGCCTTCTACAATGGTTGAACTAATTTGCATTCCAACCAACAGTGTAAAAGCATTCCTATTTCTCCACATCTTCTCCAGCATCTGTTGTTTCCTGACTTTCTAATGATTGCCATTCTAACTCATGTGAGATGGTATCTCATTGGGGTTTTGATTTGCATTTCTCTAATATCAGTGATAATGAGCTTTTTTTCATATGTTTTTGGCTGCATAAATGTCTTAATTTGAGAAGTGTCTATTCATATCATTAGCACACAATTTGATGGGGTTGTTTTTTCTTATAAATTTGTTTAAGTTCCTTGTAGATTCTGGATATTAGCCCTTTGTCAGACAGATACATTGCAAAAATGTTCTCCCATCCTGTAGGTTGACTGTTCACTCTGATGATGGTTTCTTTTGCTGTGCAGAAGCTCTTTAGTTTAATTACATCCAATATGTCAATTTTGGCTTTGCTGCAGTTGCTTTTAATGTTTCAGTCATGAAGTCTTTGCCCATGCTTATGTCCTGAATGGTATTGCCTAGGTTTTCTTCTAGGGTTTTTGTGGTTTTAGGTCTTATGTCTAAGTCTTTAATCCATCTTAACTTTTGTGTAAGGTGTAAGGAAGGGGTCCAATTTCTGTTTTCTGCATATGGCTAGCCAGTTTTCCCAACACCACTTATTAAATAGAGAATCCCTTCCCCATTGCTTGTTTTTGTCAGGTTTATCAAATATCAGATGGTTGTAGATGTGTGGTGTCATTTCTGAGGTCTTTCTTCTGTTCCATTTGTCTATATATCTGTTTTGGTACCAGTACCATACTGTTTTGGTTACTGTAGGTTTGTAGTATAGTTTGAAGTCAGGTAGCATGATGCTTCCAGCTTTGTTCTTATTGTTTAGGATTGTCTTGGCTATATGGGCTCTTTTTCGTTTCCATATGAAATTTAAAGTAGTTTTTTCCAATTTGGTGAAGAAAGTCAATGGCAGCTTGATGGGGGTAGCACTGAATTTATAAATTACTTTGGGCAGTATGGCCATTTTCATGATATTGATTCTTCCTATCTATGAGCATGGAAATTTTTTCCATTTGTTTGTGTCCTCTCTTATTTCATTGAGCAGTGGTTTGTAGTTCTCCTGGAAGAGGTCCTTCACATCCCTTTTAAGTTGTACTCCTAGGTATTTTATTATCTTTGTAGCAATTGTGAATGGGAGTTCACTCATGATTTGGCTCTCTTTGTCTGTTATTGGAGTATAGGATTGCTTTTGATTTTTGCACATTGATTTTGCATCCTGAAACTGCTGAAATTGCTTATCAGCTTAAGGAGTTTTTGTGCTGGTACCATGGGGTTTTCTAAATATACAGTTGTCATTTGCAAACAGAGACAAATTCAACATTCTTAAAGAAAAGAATTTTCAACCCAGAATTTCATATCCAGCCAAACTAAGCTTCATAAGTGAAGCAGAAATAAAATACTTTACAGACAAGCAAATGCCAAGAGATTTTGTCACAACTAGGCCTGCCTTACAAGAGCTCCTGAAGGAAGCACTAAATATGGAAAGGAAAAACCAGTATCCCGCCACTGCAAAAACATGCCAAATTGTAAAGACCATCGACACTATGAAGAAACTGCATCAACTAATGGGAAAAATAACCAGCTAGCATCATAATGACAGAATCAAATTCACACATAACAGTATTAACCTTAACTGTAAATGGGCTAAATGCCCAAATCAAAAGTCAAAGACTGACAAATTGGATAAAGAGTCAAGACCCCTTGGTGTGCTGTATTCAGGAGACCCAACTCACATGCAAAGACACACATTGTCTCAAAATAAAGGGATGGAAGATTTACCAAGCAAATGGAAAGAAAAAAAAAAAGGCAAGGCTTGCAATCCTAATCTCTGATGAAACAGACTTTAAACCAACAAAGATCAAGAAACATAAAGAAGGCCATTATGTAATGGTAAAGGGATCAATGCAACAAGAAGTGCTAACACTCCTAAATGTATATGCACCCAATACAGGAGCACCCAGATTCATAAAGCAAGTTCTTAGAGACCTATGAAGAGACTTACACTCCCACACAATATTAGTGGGAGACTTTAACACCCCACTGTCAATATTAGACAGATCATCATATTCAGGACTTGAACTCAGCTTCGCACCAAGTGGACCTAATAGACATCTACAGAACTCTTTACCCCAAATCAACAGAATATATATTCTTCTCAGCACCACATCACACTTATTCTAAAATTGATCACATAATTGGAAGTAAAACACTCCTCAGCAAATGCAAAAGAATGGAAATCATAACAAACAGTCTCTCAGACCACAGTACAATCAAATGAGAACTCAGGATTAAGAAACTCACTCAAAACTGCACAACTACATGCAAACTGAACAACCTGCTCCTGAATGACTACTGGGTACATAACAAAATTAAGGCAGAAATAAATAAGTTTTTTGAACCCAATGAGAACAAAGATACAACGTACCAGAATATCTGCGGCCCAGATAAAGCAGTGTGTTTAGAGGGAAATTTATGGTACTAAATATCCACAGGAGAAAGCGGGAAAGATCTAAAATCAATACCCTAACATCACAATCAAAAGAACTAGAGAAACAAGAACCAATAAATTCAAAAGTTGGTGGAAGACAAGAAATAACTAAGATCAGAGCAGAACTGAATGAGGTAGATACATGAAAAATCCTTCAAAAAAAATCAATGAATCCAGCAGCTTGTTTTTTGAAAAGATTAACAAAAATAGATAGACTGCTAGACAGACTAATAAAGAATAAAAGAGGGAAGAATCAAATAGACATAATAAAAAATGATAAAGGGGAGATCACAACTGATCCCACCAAAATACAAACTAACATCAGAGAATACTATAAACACCTCTATGCAAATAAACTAGAAAAATCTAGAAGAAAAGGATAAATTCCTGGACACATACACACTCCCAAGACTAGGAAGAAAACCAGGAAGAAGTCCAATCCCTGAAATGATGAATAACAAGTCCTGAAATTGAGGCAGTAATTAATAGCCTACCAACCAAAAAATGCCCAGGACCAGACAGATTCACAGCCAAATTCTACCAGAGGTACAAAGACGAGCTGTATCATTTCTTCTGAAACTATTCCAAACAATAGAAAAAGAGGGACTCCTCCCTAACTCATTTTATGAGGCCAGCATCATCCTGATACAAAAACCTTGTAGAGACACAACAACAAAAGAAAATTTCAGACCAATATACCTGATGAACATCGATGCAAAAATTCTCAATAAAATACTGGCAAACTGAATCCAGCAGCACATCAAAAAGTTTATCCACTACGATCAAGTCAGCTTCATCCCTGGGATGCAAGGCTGGTTCAACATATGCAAATCAGTAAACGTAATCCATCACATAAACAGAACCAATGGCAAAAACCACATGCTCTATCTCAATAGATGCAGAAAAGGCGTTCGATAAAATTTAACACTGCTTCATGCTAAAAACTCTCAATAAACTAGGTATTGATGTAACGTATCTGAAAATAATAAGAGCTATTTATGACAAACTCACAGCCAATATCATCCTGAAAGGGCAAAAGCTGGAAGCATTCCCTTTGAAAACTGGCACAAGACAAGGATGCCCTCTCTCACCACACCTGTTCAACATAGTATTGGAATTTCTGGTCAGGGCAATCAGGCAAGAGAAATAAATAAAGCATATTCAAATAGGAAGAGAGGAAGTCAAGTTGTTCTTGAATAAACTTTCTACTCCAGTCATTCTCTCTACTTCCTCTTTAAGACCATTAACTAGTAGACTTGCCCTTTTGAGACTATTTTCTAGTTCTTGTGGGTGTGTTTCATTGTTTTTTATTCTTTTTTCTTTTATCTCCTCTGACTGTGTATTTTCAAATAGCCTATCTTTAAGCTCACTAATTCTGCTTGATCAATTCTGCTGTTGAGAGACTCTGAGGTATTTTTCAGTATGTCAATTAAATTTTTCAGCTTCAGAATGTCCGCTTGACTTGCAAAAATTATTTCACTTTTAAAAATTCATCTTACGGGGTTCTGAATTCCTTCTTGGTGTTACCTTGAATTTTCTTGCGGGTCCTCAAAATAGCTATTTTGAATTCTTTGTCTGAAAGGTCAAATATGTCTGTCATTCTTGGTTTGGTCACTGGTGCCTTATTTAGCTCATTTGGTGACGTCATGTTTTCCTGGATGTTCGTGATGCTTCTGTAGGTTCATCTGTGTCTAGACATTGAAGAGTTAGGTATTTATTGTAGTCTTTGAGGTCTGGACTTGTTTGTACCTGTCTGTCTTGGGAAGGCTTCCCAAATGTTTAAATGGAACTGAGCTTTTTGATCTAAGTTTTGGTCACTGCATTTCTGCATTAAGGGGCACCCCAAGCCCAGTAACACTGTGACTCTTACAGACTCATAGAGATATTGCCTTGGTGGCCTAGGGTAAGATCTGAGAGAATTCCTTGGATTACCAGGCAGACACTTTTGCTCTCTTCTCTTAGTTTCTGCTCCACAAATGGAGTCTCTCGGTATGTCCTGAGCTGCCTGAATCAGGGGTAGGCATGCCATGTCACTAACATTTTAGTGATTATAACCATACATACTATCTTGAGGTTTAATTTTTTACAAAAATTTTGGTTAATAGTCATATGATTATTGTGAGAAATAAAAGAAATATTGCAAATAAACTGCTTAATACAATGCCTGGCATAGAGTAAATATTTTCTTATGTTAGATATTTGTAAGTTTTAAAGAAAAGTTTAATATTTTAAATAAGATTACTTGGAATAGTTTTTGATCATAATGTTAAATATGCTTATAGAAGTAGAGTTAATGTAAGGAAGAATAAAACATTTTTCAAATATCAAATGGCCTTCCAGAGAAGTTGTATCCATTTATTTTCCTACCTGCAGTGTGTGATACCTCTTCTCACTGTACATTTATTGGCATTGACTATTTTCTTTAAAATATTTGCTAGGCAAATTTGTTATTTCACCAAAGAGATCCTGAAGTTTTAACTTGTAATTATTTGATTACTAATGAAATTTGAATTCTTTTCTCTATTTTGTAGTAATTAGTTCTTCTCTATTTAAGATTTACCTGTTTATAACTTTTTCATATGCATGTCTTTGGAGAATTAACTGATCCTTGAGTGGTGGGATTGTGTTGTGATTAATAACCTATGACTGTGGCCCATACATGTTATTGTTTTAACATTTTCAAGTCTCATCTTTTGTATTTATAAGAATGAATACATAACATTATGCAATTGATATGTTCTAAGAAAATTAAATGTGTTAATACTTAAAATAATATCCAACAACATTAACAAAATCATTGTGTCTTTAGCATGTATTGCAAAAATGACTCTCAATTTACCTGCTTTTTACTTTTTTATGATTTTGAATTACTCATTCTACATAAAAAAATCTGTGTTTCACAGGTATCGACATTGTCTTAGGAATCCAAAATATTGCTCCCCATAGAATTTCATACATTAGAATATATAGTCTGTAAAGATATTCTACCTTAACGTGTTTTAGGAGGAAAAAAAGGAGATATATTAAAACTGTGACTGTGGGATTTTAGAGCTGCTTTGAACAGTTCTTCAAGCATTCCAAACTACTGTAGTCATCATTAATATATTACATGAAATTAAATTCACATTTTATGTTTACCTCATATTTTAATCTTTACTTTTGTAGGGTTAATAACTTTCAAAATGGAAAGGTATTAATATGATGAAATACAGAAAATAAATCTGAATACAATGAAGACAGTTGATACTAATTTGTACAGATTTATTCATATAAGAAGAAATCAAATTATTTTTATAATGGCAATTTAAAAAAAATTTTTATTTTTGAGACAGGGTCTCTCTCTGTCACCCAGGCTGGAGTACAGTTACACAATCACAGCTCACCACAGCCTCAATCTCTTGGGCTCATGAGATCCTCCCACCTCTGCCTCCTGAGTAGCTGGGACTACAGGTGTGTCCCATCACACTGGCCTAATTTTTTATTTTTGGTAGAGAATAGGTCTTGAACTCCTGGGCTCAAACCATCCTCCTGCCTCAGCCTCCCAAAGTGCTGGGATTCCAGACATCAACCACTGCACATAGCTGTAAATCTTTTAAAGAAAAATTTCCAACAAATTTTAAAAATCATCTATAGTTTTAAAAAAGGTAATGGACCTTGAAAGTAGTATACCAAAAGTAAGAGCTTTAATAAAAGTTCAATATTACTAAAAATAGTTTTTGCAAGTGTAGTGCTATAATTAAAATAATATACTGTTTTGGGAGCAGACATATCAGGAAACAACTAGTAAATGGTTGTATCACCATACAATTTTTCTGCCAAATTATATTTGTTTGTAGAAATTATTGACAAAGGAACTACACTTCAAATAGAGCAATAAAGAATAACTTTCAACTACCTTTGCAGCAGGACGATCTATTCAAACAAAATCTTATAAGTAATCACACTATAAAACACACTTGAAAGCACAGTTTTTCTAGAAGAATAGGTGCCAAAATGATTATATATCAGATTCAACTAAGAAGTTTTAGAATCATACAAATTAGAGCTCATCACAATTAAAAATAATAATCCTCCCAATTTATTCTAACATGCAGCCAGGGATGAGAACGAAGGCTCTAGAATAATTAGATGTAGATCTAGACAGCCATTTGTGTGGAACACCCCTGCCAACGTAAACATCCAAGAAATAAATTTTGAAGACCACTGGAATAGCAGATTATTTCAATTAACAATTAATAAATTATATTTTGAAATAAGTAAGACTTTAATAACAGTAAATTAAGGTGTAGAAATAATAAAAAATGTTACTCCTTGATCAGAGGAGGGAATAATCACATTAAGTATCAGATGGGGATATAACAAACAATTATAAAATAAGAAAGTCATCTGATATAGAAAAATTTCTTGATGAGGGAGCCAAGCTGGCCGAATAGGAACAGCTCCAGTCTACAGTTCCCAGCGTGATCGATGCAGAAGACAGGTGATTTCTGCATTTCCATCTGAGGTACAGTGTTCATCTCACTAGGGAGTGCCAGACAGTGGGCGCAGGACAGTGGGTGCAGCACACTGTGCACGAGCCGAAGCAGGGCAAAGCATTGCCTCACTCGGGAAGCACAAGGGGTCAGAGAGTTCCCTTTCCTAGTCAAAGAAAGGGGTGACAGACGGCACCTGGAAAATCAGGTCACTCCCACCCTAAAACTGCGCTTTTCTGATGGGCTGAAAAAATGGCAAACCAGGAGATTATATCCCACACCTGGCTCAGAGGGTCCTACGCCCACGGAGTCTCGCTGATTGCTAGCACAGCAGTCTGAGATCAAACTGCAAGGCGGCAGCGTGGCTGAGGGAGGGGCGCCCGCCATTGCCCAGGCTTGCTTAGGTAAACAAGCTTGCTTAGGTAAACAGGCTTGCTTAGGAAGCTCCAACTGAGTGGAGCCCACCACAGCTCAAAGAGGCCTGCCTACCTCTGTAGGCTCCACCTCTGGGGGCAGGGCACAGACAAACAAAAAGACAGCAGTAACCTCTGCAGACTTAAATGTCCCTGTCTGACAACTTTGAAGAGAGTAGTGGTTTTCCCAGCACTCAGCTGGAGATCTGATAACGGGCAGACTGCCTCCTCAAGTGGGTCCCTGACCCCTGACCACTGAGCAGCCTAACTGGGAGGCACCCCCAAGTAGGGGCAGACTGACACCTCACACCGCTGGGTACTCCTCTGAGACAAAACTTCCAGAGGAACGATCAGGCAGCAGCATTCGCGGTTCACAAAAATCTGCTGTTCTGCAGCGTCCGCTGCTGAGACCCAGGCAAACAGGGTCTGGAGTGGACCTCTAGCAAACTCCAACAGACCTGCAGCTGAGGGTCCTGTCTGGTAGAAGGAAAACTAACAAACAGAAAGGACATCCACACCAAAAACCCATCTGTACATCACCATCATCAAAGACCAAAAGTAGATAAAACCACAAAGATGGGGAAAAAACAGAGCAGAAAAACTGAAAATTCTAAAAAGCAGAGTGCCTCTCTTCCTCCAAAGGAACGCAGCTCCTCACCAGCAATGGAACAAAGCTGGATGGAGAATGACTTTGACGAGTTGAGAGAAGAAGGCTTCAGATGATCAAACTACTCCGAGCTACACGAGGAAATTCAAACCAAAGGCAAAGAAGTTAAAAACTTTGAAAAAAATTTAGATGAATGTATAACTAGAATAAACAATACAGAGAAGTGCTTAAAGGAGCTGATGGAGCTGAAAGCCAAGGCTCGAGAACTACGTGAAGAATGCAGAAGCCTCAGGAGCTGATGCGATCAACTGGAAGAAATGGTATCAGTGATGGAAGATGAAATGAATGAAATGAAGTGAGAAGGGAAGTTTAGAGAAAAAAGAATAAAAAGAAATGAAAAAGCCTCCAAGAAATATGGGACTACGTGAAAAGACCAAATCTACGTCTGATTGGTGTACCTGAAAGTGATGGGGAGAATGGAACCAAGTTGGAAAACACTCTGCAAGATATTATCCAGGAGAACTTCCCCAAACTAGAAAGGTAGGCCAACATTCAGATTCAGGAAATACAGAGAATGTCAGAAAGATACTCCTCGAGAAGAGCAACTCCAAGACACAAAATTGTCAGAATCACCAAAGTTGAAATGAAGGAAAAAATGTTAAGTGCAGCCAGAGAGAAAGGGTGGGTTACCCACAAAGGGAAGCCCATCAGACTAACAGGAGATCTCCTGGCAGAAACTCTACAAGCCAGAAGAGAGTGGGGGCCGATAGTCAACACTCTTAAAGAAAAGAATTTTCAACCCAGAATTTCATATCCAGCCAAACTAAGCTTCATAAGTGAAGCAGAAATAAAACACTTTACAGACAAGCAAATGCTGAGAGATTTTGTCACCACCAGGCCTGTCTTAAAAGAGCTCCTGAAGGAAGCACTAAACATGGAAAGGAACAACCGGTACCAGTCACTGCAAAATCATGCCAAATTGCAAAGATCATCAAGGCTGGGGAGAAACTGCATCAACTAACGAGCAAAATAACCAGCTAACATCATAATGACAGGATCAAATTCTCACATAACAATATTAACTTTAAATGTAAATGGGCTAAATGCTCCAATTAAAAGACACAGACTGGCAAATTGGATAAAGAGCCAAGACCCATCAGTGTGCTGTATTCAGGAAACCCATCTCACGTGCAGAGACACATATAGGCTCAAAATAAAGGGATGGAGGAAGATCTACCAAGCAAATGGAAAACAAAAAAAAGGCAGGGGTTGCAATAATAGTCTCTGATAAAACAGACTTTAAACCAACAAAGATCAAAAGAGACAAAGAAGGCCATTACATAATGGTAAAGAAGGCCATTACATAATGGAGACAAAGAAGGCCATTACATAAGCACATCAAAAAGCTTATCCACCATGATCAAGTGGGCTTCATCCCTGGGATGCAAGGCTGGTTCCCCATACGCAAATCAATAAATGTAATCCAGCATATAAACAGAACCAAAGTAAAAAACCACATGATTATCTCAATAGATGCAGAAAAGGCCTTTGACAAAATTCACCAACGCTTCATGCTAAAAACTCTCAATAAAGTAGGTATTGATGGGACGTATCTCAAAATAATAAGAGCTATCTATGACAAGAAGAGCTAACTATCCTAAATATATATGCACCCAATGCAGGAGCACCCAGATTCACAAAGCAAGTCCTGAGTGACCTACAAAGAGACTTAGACTCCCACACAATAATAATGGGAGACTTTAACACCCCACTGTCAACATTAGACAGATCAATGAGACAGAAAGTTAACAAGGATATCCAGGAATTGAACTCAGCTCTGCACCAAGCGGACCTAATAGACATCTACAGAACTCTCCACCCCAAATCAACAGAATATACATTTTTTTCAGCACCACACCACACCTATTACAAAATTGACCACATAGTTGGAAGTAAAGCACTCCTCAGCAAACGTTAAAGAACAGAAATTATAACAAACTGTCTCTCAGACCTCAGTGCAATCAAACCAGAACTCAGGATTAAGAAACTCACTCAAAATCGCTCAACTACATGGAAACTGAACAACCTGCACCTGAATGACTACTGGGTACATAACAAAATGAAGGCAGAAATAAAGATATTCTTTGAAACCAATGAGAACAAAGACACAGCATACCAGAATCCCTGGGACAGATTCAAAGCAGTGTGTAGAGGGAAATTTATAGCACTAAATGCCCACAAGAGAAAGCAGGAAAGATCCAAAATTGACACCCTAACATCACAATTAAAAGAACTAGAAAAACAAGAGCAAACACATTCAAAAGCTAGCAGGAGTCAAGAAATAACTAAAATCAGAGCAGAACTGAAGGAAATAGAGACACAAAAAACCCTTTAAAAAATTAATGAATCCAGGAGCTGGTTTTTTGAAAAGATCAACAAAATTCATAGACTGCTAGCAAGACTAATAAAGAAGAAAAGAGAGAAGAATCAAATAGATGCAATAAAAAATGATAAAGGGGATATCACCACTGATCCCACAGAAATACAAACTACCATCAGAGAATGATACAAACACCTCTATGCAAATAAACTAGAAAATCTAGAAGAAATGGATAAATTCCTTGACACATACACCCTCCCAAGACTAAACCAGGAATAAGTTGGATATCTGAATAGACCAATAACAGCCTCAGAAATTGTGGCAATAATCAATAGCTTACCAACCAAAAAGAGTCCAGGACCAGATGGATTCAGAGCTGAATTCTACCAGAAGTACAAGGAGGAACTGGTACCATTTCTTTTGAAACTATTCCAATCAATAGAAAAAAGAGGGAATCCTCCCTAACTTATTTTATGAGGCCAGCATTATCCTGATACCAAAGCTGGGCAGAGACACAACCAAAAAAGAATTCTAGATCAATATCCTTGATGAACATTGATGCAAAAATACTCAGTAAAATACTGGCAAACCGAATCCAGGAGCACATCAAAAAGCTTATCCACCATGATCAAGTGGGCTTCATCCCTGGGATGCAAGGCTGGTTCCACATACGCAAAACAATAAATGTAATCCAGCATATAAACAGAACCAAAGTAAAAAACCACATGATTATCTCAATGGATGCCGAAAAGGCCTTTGACAAAATTCACCAACGCTTCATGCTAAAAACTCTCAATAAATTAGGTATTGATGGGACGTATCTCAAAATAATAAGAGCTATCTATGACAAACCCACAGCCAATATCATACTGAATGGGCAAAAACAGGAAGCGTTCCCTTTGAAAATAGACATAAGACAGGGATGCCCTCTCTCACCCCTCCTATTCAACATAGTGTTGGAAGTTCTGGCAAGGGCAATTATGCAGGAGAAGGATATAAAGGATATTCAATTAGGAAAAGAGGAAGTCAAATTGTCCCTGTTTGCAGATGACATGATTGTATATCTAGAAAACCTCATTGTCTCAGCCCAAAATCTCCTTAAGCTGATTAGCAACTTCAGCAAAGTTTCAGGATACAAAATCAATGTACAAAAATCACAAGCATTCTTATACACCAATAACAGACAAACAGAGAGCCAAATCATGAGTGAACTCCCATTCACAATTGCTCCAAAGAGAATAAAATACCTAGGAATCCAACTTACAAGGGATGTGAAGGACCTCTTCAAGGAGAATTACAAACCACTGCTCAATGAAATAAAAGAGGATACAAACAAATGGAAGAACATTCCATGCTCATGAGTTGGAAGAATCAATATCGTGAAAATGGCCATTCTGCCCAAGGTAATTTATAGATTCAATGCCATCCCCATGAAGCTACCAATGACTTTCTTCACAGAATTGGAACAAACTACTTTAAAGTTCATATGGAACCAAAAAAGAGCCCACATCGCCAAGTCAATCCTAAGCCAAAAGAACAAAGCTGGAGGCATCACGCTACCTGACTTCAAACTATACTACAAGGCTACAGTAACCAAAACAGCATGGTACTTGTACCAAAACAGAGATATAGATCAATGGAACAGAAGAGAGCCCTCAGAAATAACACCGCATATCTACAACTACCTGATCTTTGACAAACCTGACAAAAACAAGCAATGGGGAAAGGATTCCTTATTTAATAAATGGTGCTGGGAAAACTGGCTAGCCATATATAGAAAGCTGAAAGTGGATCCCTTCCTTACAGCTTATACAAAAATTAATTCAAGATGGATTAAAGACTTACATGTTAGATCTAAAACCATAAAAACCCTACAAGAAAACCTAGGTAATACCATTCAGGACATAGGCATGGGCAAGGACTTCATGTCTGAAACACCAAAAGCAATGGCAACAGAAGCCAAAATTGACAAATGGGATCTAACTAAACTAAAGAGCTTCTGCACAGCAAAAGAAACTACCATCAGAGTGAACAGGCAACCTACAGAATGGGAGAAAATTTTCGCAACTTACTCATCTGAGTAAGGGCTAATATCCAGAATCTACAATGAACTCAAACAAATTTACAAGAAAAGGACAAAGAACCCCATCAAAAAGTGGGCGAAGGACATGAACAGACATTTCTTAAAAGAAGACATTTATGCAGCCAAAAAACACATGAAGAAATGCTCATCATCACTGGCCATCAGAGAAATGCAAATCAAAACCACAGTGAGATACCATCTCACACCAGTTAGAGTGGCCATCATTAAAAAATCAGGAAACAACAGGTGCTGGAGAGGATGTGGAGAAATAGGAACACTTTTACACTGTTGGTGGGACTGTAAACTAGTTCAACCATTGTGGAAATCAGTGTGGCGATTCCTCAGGGATCTAGAACTAGAAATACCATTTGACCCAGCCATCCCATTACTGGGTATATACCCAAAGGACTATAAATCATGCTGCTATAAAGACACATGCACACTTATGTTTATTGCGGCACTACTCACAATAGCAAAGACTTGGAACCAACCCGAATGTCCAACAACGATAGACTGGATTAAGAAAATGTGGCACATATACACCATGGAATACTATGCAGCTATAAAAAATGATGAGTTCATGTCGTTTGTAGGGACATGGATGAACCTGGAAATCATCATTCTCAGTAAACCATCACAAGGACAAAAAACCAAACACCGCATGTTCTCCTTCATAGGTGGGAATTGAACAATGAGAACACATGGACACAGGTAGGGGAACATCACACTCTGGGGACTGTTGTGGGGTGGGGTGTGGGGGTTAGCATTAGGAGATATACCTAATGCTAAATGACAAGTCAATGGGTGCAGCACACCAACATGGCACATGGATACATATGTAAGAAACCTGCACATTGTGTACATGTACCCTAAAACTTAAAGTATAATAATAATGAAATAAAAAAGCAAAATTTCTTTCATTTAAGACATTTAGAAAGAGATAAAATAAATCATCAGCCAGCAAATTAACCATCTGTATTTGTCCAGTATAGATATTTGATACTGTACATTTCAGAACATACTTGATCCCTATCCTCAAGAAATTATAGTCAAAAAAGAATTGTCCAGGTAGAACACACATACACAAACAATTTATACAGCTGTAATGAGTACTGATCATATGAACAGAAGAGGTTGATATTGAGACATATATACAGTTTGTATAATACGTGGTGTTTTATAGCATATGCAATACATCGTATATATTACATAAGTTCATTTTTCAAAGATTAAGTAATGATCTGTGGTGTTGATAGTGGAAGAATATGGACTTAGAATAATAGGTTTTTCATCTGCTAATTAGTCATTATTTGTTTCACTATTATTTGAATGTTTAATAGTATATAAACATATTATTTGTTACTATTTAAGTAACTACAAAATTCATTCATAAACTTTGGCCTGAGAGATCCCAATAGATGAGATAAAAGTGAAGATTTTAGTATTATTTTTTAGGATCACTTACATGTTCTTTAATCCTGGTTTCTATTTTCATTTTGAATTTTGGCCGTAAACAGCCATCATGAAAATATTTGGATTGAAACAGAAGTTCTAACTTAGATGGAAACAAGTTGATTAGTGTACAGTTTTTGATTATGGTCTTCATTATGCTTGAAAGAATGAGTGACATTAACATCCATCTCCTAAAAGCGAATAGTGCATTTGTGAGCCATACTATAACCTTGTTGGAAATCAGAAAATAAAAATATAAGCTTTTAAAGAATCATCTTGCTACAATTAGAAGCACTTAGACTGGCAGTACAAATGACTGCTATAAAATGTATATAAGTTTTAATGCAGTCATTAAAATGTGACAATTTTTCAGATAGGGTAAGTGTAATAACTTGAGGAATTTATAACCCCTGAAGAGTGTATCTCATTTACTGATATTTTTGCCAAATGTCTTACTTATAAAAATGCAAGGTTATGAACATATGTTTTAAATTAATCTTGATTTAACCAATGAGAAAATCTTTTTACCACAATGCCACTTCTCGTAAAACAATGAATGCAAACACTGCAAATCTGACTTGAATTTCAAGACTGAAGGTCTTAACCCTGGCTAGCTAATTGAGAGTGTTTGACATTTACTTTATTGCCTTGTTCTTTTTCAGTTTGATTTTCTTCTTTAGTAAAGACAAAATTCTTGACAACCACAGTGCCACAGAGATTAGATTTGTAGCAAAGAGGTCAAGCCCTTCTATATTTATATTTCTCCCAGATTTTCACCCTTTTACATAACCTTATCCATCCCTTACTCTCCATAGTAACTTACCTGCTAACCTTTCTTATTCATGGTATTATTATTGGGGTCGCTATTCTTTGTAATCAGAGTGTACGTCTTGTTTTTAGTTTAAAGTACAACTGTTTTTCTTTTTATAATTGACTCTTAGATTTTTGTAATAGCAGGGACTGAATGAGACCTTGAGAGTTCATCTACCCCTTAAATCACTTTGAAGTCTTAAATCTCCTAACAATCCCAGGAAGTAGAAAATATTTCATATTCACAGAGAAATTTCAGAGTTTCCTTGGCACTTTATTTTCATCTCTGTGTTGTATAGATTTCTCAGCATCTAACCTAACTAGACCTCCTTTGGTCTCTTGTGCATGCAGTTATTCACTCAGCAAACTCTTGCTTAGCAATAACTATATCCTTATAACTGTGGCAGGCAGAAAGAAATCAAAGATTAAAAAAGAAAAAAAAAATCCCTGCCTTCCAGGTGCTCACATCAAAGATGAAAGGAAACAGACATTTGTTGTACACTGTGATCCTGGGGGACAGATTAAAGTTTTGCATGCTCTACGGATACTGAGAAAGGAAAGGGAAGTGGGAGGTGATGTGTATTCAGTGGAAATGCACACTAAGCTAAATTTTAAATTACGTAAATGTCAGTAAGTGGTAGGAAATGGTTCTTCAGGTTTCTGCTGTCTAAGAAAAGACATCACTCAGATTTGCGGCAAGGAGCAGAATGGACTGACAGCCCTGGCAACCACGGCCCGATGCCAAAAATGAGTAAAATGCCCTGGGGTACTTATTTGTGTCCATTCTTGTGGGATGTGGGACTCTTCTATGTCTGTGGCTTATGCCTGAATTCTCAGATTTTGCTGCTGAGAATCTTCCTTCCAGGTGGTCTTCTTGTCCCCTTTCTTTTCTTAGATGTCAGATTTCTTATCATGGACTAAATAGTGTGTCTGTTTGTTCTTTATCCCCCTTTGTCCTTTATATTTGTTTTCCCTAGAATGCCTTTTTCATAACCAGTCCCATTTTGATGTCTGCTTCTCAAGAACCTGAACTAACACAAATAGTATTAAGAGTGGTGCAAGGAAAATAGGGTCTGAGGACTATCTCACTTCCTACCCCCGGCAAAAGTAGAGGACCAGTGCCAGAAATTTCACTAAGGTGACCTGGGAAAATGCTATGGTACTGGGGAACTTCCACATGGGTGTAAAGATTCAGAAGTTTAAAAAATACAGGGGCAACAATGCCTACAAGGCTGTGGAGTTGGCTGGTTATTGCTATGTTGAATCAACTTCTTGTAGAGAGATGATGAGAAATTGAGGAATCTTATTAAGCAGTAAAAGGCTAGGTATTAGAGCCAGAGCTTCTCTTGGCAGCTTACAAAGAGGGTTTTGTCTCCTGCAGTGGAAGAGTAGATCCAGCTAAGGTAACAACTCATCATTAGTGTTTACATTCATTGAGCTCAAGAGATGTCCAAATGAGCAGTAAAAAGGTCTTTTCTTTTAAGGTCATGGCTCTGGTTGGGAAAACTAGAGACTCTAAAATATGGGCTGGGACATCTGGATTAATGTTCCTGAAGATGTTGGTACTGGAGAACTTCTTTAACTGTCAGAGCTTGCAGGCGTGGCTCTCCTTTTCCTAGTAAGATGGCATATCATCATTAGCATGTGGCACGTGAATTTAATCAGAGGCTTCTATGTGCTTTTTATCCCCAATAAGACTTCTACATGAGTCTAGGAACGAAGAGGTGGAAGCAGGAATGGCCTCATTTAACATGACTCACAATGATGGAGTCTTTGCCTTTCCTACTCATAACTCCTAGCTGTTTGGCATTGGAGAACTTGGTTTCCAGCAGGTTTCCAATTGAACTACAAAAATATAGATGCTACAAAACACAATGGACTCTGAATTTAAAGACCATCAGGTGAGAAGAAAAACTGTCTTGGCAAGGGTAACTGACTGATGAGTGTGAGGAGAAAGGGCTTTTTTTTACACAGTGTTGACAGAGAGGAATACATGGTGAACCCATGTGATCTACTTAGACCTTCTTGGTTCAGACTCTCAGAAATAAAAATTTTTAGTTATGCAATGACATAAATCACCAAGACTTGCTCAAGTGATAGTAATTGAAGGTTAGAGGAAATTACAATAGATAGTAGAGGAAGTGGGAGATTAGTACCAGTTGTAGCCATGAGAACAACTTCAGGAATGGGAGCTGTAGTTTGTCTGACTCACCTCCTACTTCCAGATTCTTTTCATGAAGGTCCACAGAAACAATGGAGGAACTAATCCCTGAATTATTTGGTGAAGGAGACCTGTGTAGTGTAAGGCGTGAACTATGGCAGCGGTGAGAATGCATGCTCAGATCTCCCACTGTGAAGAGTATAGTTTACTGACACCCACACCAAGCTGCTACCCTGCAGGATCCATCACCAGGTTTACATTAAGGCCATACTTCACCTGTCTTACTTCAAGCCAGTGAAAAAGCATGATATAAGAACTAAGTTCTTTTTTCGCATTTCTTCCCTAAGTCACTAAACTACTTTAATGGTGACTTTGTCTTAATAACTCTCCATCAGCTTGGTACAAATTTGCTTGAATTGTGATGCAGGGTGAGAATCTTCACACTCCATCCTCCTTCCGTACCTCTTTCCTTCCTCTGAGTTCAAATCTGAGTACTCTCCCTGCCTGCAGCTCCTGCTTCCTCTCTTTTATTTTTCATAGGCATTTTCTCCAATGAGTATCTTTTCGTTTGATTCTCCCTTAGCAGCTGCTTCCCAAAGGGCCTAAACTAACATAGGAACCAAGGAAGTAAAAGCACAGACTGTTTGAATAAGTCAATCTTTTGTGTTATATTGAGTACAAGTGTCTATGCAGAAGTTCATGAATTGTAAAGAGATGCAGAACAATTTGTGCGATGTGGCTGAATTAAGAAGTTTTGTTTTGCTTCGTCTTGCCCCCTGAGGAATTATGTCTTTGTTCAGGAGACTGAGGAGGCATCAAAGGAGACTTCTGTGTAAGATTTGTGTTTTAGAAGGACCACTCTTCTCAACTTTGTCAAGAAAGAAACATCGGTGAATTAGCTTTAGGACAGAGAATAGTCTTTACCTAATGAAACTGACTTTTAGGATGAAGAGAAATGGATAATTTAAGAGATACGCAATAATCAACAGAGCTTGTTATTGTATTGATTGCAGAATATGAGGAGGAGGAAGGAGAAAAAGGAGGGGAAGATGAAGGAGCAAAAGGAGGAAAAGGAGGTTGAGGAGAAGGAGGAGGGAATTGACAAGGATAAATCTGAATTTATTTGAACAAAGAATATTGCCTTACATGAATACAGTGAACTTGGAGGCTTGGAAGGGGAGAAAAAATGGATACCAGATATAATGAGTTTGTGAACATGAGGAAAACGCAAATCATGTTATGGAAGGGAGAGTTGGATATATGGGTTGAAAGTCAGGGTAGAGAGAGATGGTAGAGACAAAGATATGGTAACTTAATTTATATATAATATAAATTTTATATAATATTATAAGTGATCTAGGAGTGGTCCTGATTACGTAGGGAGGACATACAGAGAGACAGAAGAAGACAACTTACGAAAGGAACAAGTTATACCAACATTTCTACTTAAAAATTGTTACAAATGGGCATCTGCCTTCTCTGGGGTACTTAACCTTCCCTATAGCCTCTCTTCAAAGTTTCTCTTTCTGGCTCTCCATTTCATGTTGATATATTTACATAGCCCTCAACAAGAAACACAATCTTATTAGAGCAATATAAATTAGTGCTTAAAGAGTAGGATTTGGAGTGGTAATATTGCAATTCTAGTTTTGCAACTTGGGTGACTTTAAGACATTTATTTAAGCTATCAAACTCAATTCCTTCATCTGTAAAGTAGGCATGAAAGGAAACCTACATCCCATAGAATGATAATGAGTTTAATATGATAGACAGAAATATATAGATATATAGATAGATAGATAGATAAAAGACAGTCAACATCATGTTTGGGATAAGTACTCAGTAGATATTAACTATTACTTTTATGATACAAAGTAAAGGCTGACTTTAGAATATTGAAGACACCTCAAAGTAGGGAAGATGACATTTTTTACTGGTTCATGTTGACTAGCAGTAATATGAACTTTTAAATTTTCTACAAATATTTTAACGCTATGTTTAATAAATTGCCATAGTATCAATTATAAGCAAAAGATAAAAACTATTCAAATTTAAATCTATGTTAAATTTAGTGTATGTGGTGATGCCAGGTGGGCTGTTTATGACCAACTTGCCTGTGGTCCAAGGTGAGTCTTGGGAAATGACTCATTTTCGCAGAAATAGGAGCCAGGCATATTGTTCTTGAACCACTATAAATGTTTTAGTTTGCAAAGGAGACTTGTGGATGTGTAAAATTATGGTTGATTGCATGACCTGCACAAGGAGGTGAGATTAGAGGCAATAAAATATAACCTATTACCGTAGTGTTAAAGAGCATGAGGTTTGGAGTGATGCACAAATCCCAGCCCCATTATTTATTAGCCATGTAACCTTAAGCAAGTGGTTTAACCTTCATAAACCTCAGTTTTCTTAATTGTAAAATAGAACTTAACATTTGGCACAGGAAGTGGCACACAATAAACAGCTAATGAATGTTAGCTATCATTGCTACTGCTACATCATTCATTCTGCTCAACACTTCATGAGCCCTTTCATTTTGAAGACATTTCACAGCTTTAACTCTGAGGAACTAACTTTTATAAAGTACTTCCTTTTTGTTTCACTATCTGATGTCCTATTGGATTGCTCTATGTTTCATCTTTCCTTTTATATTCTCTACTTCTTCATATTTTTGTTCTTTGCTCTGAAAGATTTCTTCAAATTTTATCCCACAGTCTTTTTACAAATTTTTAAAATACACAATCATTTCAAATTTCTAACAACTTTCCCTTTCTATAATTTTTCCTTTTTATCAAATTGTATTCTTTTGTGGAAGCAATATCTTCTTGATTTTCTCTGTTGTTATACCTCAATCTTTTTATATCTATTATTGAGCTTGCTAGTTACTGTCATATTTCCTGAAACATCTGCTTCTTCTCAGTTTAGGCTTTCTGTTTGTTTATTCCGGCCTTTTATTTTTGTTTATAGGTGTTCCCTGTGTGTCTAGTAATTTTTGACTGTCCCTTTTAATTTGTTTTTCCTAATGTGCATTGGCCTGCTTTCTGTTTCCTTAAATGGGAAGTCTGACTGGACTAGCAGTGAACAAGAAATGGTAAACCAATAAAAAGAGGGGGAAAAAGAGCATCATTATTTCTATGCAAATAGCAATAACATATAATTACCAAAAATTTTTACTGCTAGATTAATCATAAGCAAGATTAATTATAATAGTGATCAAATGCTGAATATCCAGAACAATTTGCATTCAGTTTGTTCCACAATTCTCTTTAAGTCCTCACTCCCCTGTAAAGAAACAGATGCTAGATACTGAGCTGATATATCAGAGTGTCGTATAATGAGAAAGAGGAAGAGGAATCTAATTACCCAACGCATTCTCAAAAGAAAAACCTTGGACCTACATGAAAAGATTGACTGCATGTACATTCACAAATTCAAAGCTAAAATAAAATATTTAAGATATCCTTATATCATTTTTGGGATTTCTGTCTATAAGTTACTTTTTGATCCATCGCCCAAATAAACACTAAGGCTATTACATTAGAAATGTGTTTTTAAATGGTAACAAATATGTCCTTGACAAACAGAAAATTTAATGTTAAAATTTACATTTCACATATATATAGTCTTTATATTATTTTATGACTTCTATATATATTCTCAATGCATTTAGCATACACTTTCTAATATGAGGAAGAACCTTGCTAACCAGAAGGATCATTATCACTTGGGATCTTATTAAAAATACAGCATCTCACCTTCTCCCAGATCTAATGAGTCAGACTCTGCAGCTGATTCTTATGTTTATTTAACACCGCATCCTTTTGCTTATAATTGATACTATGGCAATTTATTAAACATAGCGTTAAAATATTTGTAGAAAATTTAAAAGTTCATATTACTGCTAGTCAACATGAACCAGTAAAAAATGTCATCTTCCCTACTTTGAGGTGTCTTCACTTTGAGGATCAACTTAAAAGTCACTATTTTTTATTCTAAAATTGTTTTTTCGTATATGTTTTACATTAAAAATAATATGCCAAAATTTTAGAAGCATTATTGTAATATATTCAGAAAGAAACAGCATAGGGAAGAACATCAAGTAGCATTTGATATCATATATTTCCATGAAAGTCCTTGTACAAGGGAACAGAAATATATTGATAAACTGATTAAAATAAAGGCAAAGAGAAAATAACTGACATGAGTCATATTGGGAATGACCAAACTATATCAGAGCTACGATATAGTTTGGGTAGACATATTTAACTGGTCAGTTAGTTACCACATGATTCAGTGCAAAAGGAGGATGGCTGATGAGTTTTCAATTTATGTCCTAATGTCTGTTTTACCACCAAGAAGGAAGAACACGTGATGAAAAATTTTATTACTACATCCTAATTTTTATCATCATGAAAGAACCAATTGGTGAATTAGAAATAAAAAAACGCTGGAGAATTACAGCTAGCTATTTTGGAGTCTATGATATTGAAGGAAATTAAGGCATAGCCAGACTGACAGGCTAGATTATGGGAAGTTAGATTTCAAAACATAGGAAGAATGTTGTGTATCATCTCTTAGTCTGAGTGTCTAAAAGAAAAGCACTAAAATGAGAGGCATATGATTTCAATGAAGAAAGAAGGAATCTGTGGTTAAAATAACCATTGATGCTGACCAGGACGTTTTACAAGGACATGGAAAAACAGAGACGAGAATACATAAAGAAAGGTGAATATATGGCCTACCTATGTCATAATGATGGGAAACTTTAAATCTAGAAAGACAGGCTCTTAAGTGTAGATGATTATGTGTACCACATAGTATAATGTTAACAGCTATCAGAAAGAAGCTGGATTATTCAACTTTTACTTTGTTTATTTCTTTTTAGGTGTATTATAATCATTTGCTTATATCAGTTTCCTTTACAAAATTTAGGACAGAAATCTAGTCTGGCTCATTCTGATATTACTAGAGCATAGTAGAAAGTAGAATCCTATTAAACTTCTGTTGATTTGATTAAAAATAAATATTGGTAATAGGAAGTTGCAGCAGTTGCTATTATAAAAGAAATTAAGCTCTTAAAATATTAATATATATCGAAAAATGTTATTGTGATTATTAGATATTTGAAAAATTGAATAAAATTCTAAATTAGGTGAAAACTATGTTGCGTTAAACTCAGAAAGGAGACATTATACAATACACTCATCTTCATTGAATGTATCCAAAGTGACTAAGAAAATATGAAAAATGCAATTTTTAATTTTCATTTTTCTTTGTATTTTTGAATGGATATTACATTAACACAGCTAAAAAGTTGGGATGCACAAAGGTCCATAATTATGTACTTACTTAGGTTCAGGTTTGTGATTATTTTTTAAACTAGTTATGTTTTCACAATTGTATATGTCAACAATGTATTGTCTATTTTTGCTTATTCTGTGATGTAAGTAAAAATTCATATATATTTTTAAAAAACAAAATCTTCAAACCACTGTTGCCTCCAATTTCAGTCTTCCACTTTATTCCCTTCCATAGCTACCCTCTGTTATTAAGTCCTTAAGTAACCTCACGTAACATGAGTAAATAGTATATAAAAGGGGGGAGCAGAAAGACCATTTTATTATGACAGAATTTTATGGCTTTATTATAACTTCATCACATTATACCTTCTTTATTACAGTTCTAGTCAACACACTTTAGAGTAATGTGAAACATAATCAGAAAAGAGAGAGCTAGTATTCTCATATAAAAACCAATTGAAGAAACTGATAATACTTTCCAGTAAAAATAAGACAGAGAGAAGAATGACAGATCTCTCTTAGTAGAAAAAAAATTTGTTTTGTTTGATCTCTGAAGATAGAGCTTGGGTCTATAAATAAAAGATATATGTTGACAAATTAGAGTTAATCATAAAGAAAAAAATTCTGACCCCATGTCCTATAGTGAAATGAGATAAAAGTAAATTCAATCCAAGGATGGCTCCTGGCTTCATGGAGCCTGTAGCTTTTGCAATTTGGACATCCCCTTTAACAAGACAAACAAAAATACATAACTGGAATACAAAAGTAGACACAAAGTGAATATTTATTTACAATGAGAAAATATTCAACAAAGCATACATTTTCAAACGATGTCAAATACCACAAATATTATAAAATCCAAATAATAACCTAATTATTTTAATCAAAGTGTCCACCAGACTTGTCAAATACTTCCCCTTCCACATTTTAAAAATGTACACACTTTGATCATGTCTTTTTTGGATAATAATTTTGTTATATCTTCTATTGGATTCTGAAAAGATAATTCAATATTTTCTCTGCCAAGCTTCATTAATGTGTGTATGTGTGTGTGTGTGTGTGAGAGAGAGAGAGAGAGAGTGTACATGTGGTTAATATAGATGTATAGTAAAAATTTGTAATAGATTTTGTTTAAGACATGTACCACATATTACTGCCCCATTCCCCCCAATACATACAACTTACCTAACTGTCAATATCCCACACCAGAGTGATACATTTGCTACAATCAATGAATCTACTTTGGTACATATTATTACCCAAATTCCATAATTATAATTTGAAAAATTATAAATTATTACTTATTAACTTATTACTGGTAATGTCATTTTTTCTGAGATATCCTAAATTAATGACTACAGTTTATAATCTAATTTCAGCTCTAACATTTTGTTATATACAAAGAATAATTTTTAGTGATTTAAAAAATGCATTGTGGAACCCTAACTTTTAAAATATTTTGTTCTTTTCCACTTCTATAATTTATATGACATCCCATCATTGGCGACCGTAACCCCAATTCAAACATTTTCATGTAGAAAAATATGACCCAGGCTCAAGTGTGGTTTTCAGATATGTTTAATTTGTTTTAAAAATGAGTCTTTTGTATGTAGTTAGGTACTTCTTTTAGAGACATATAAATTATTTCAATGTCTGTGAAGAATCAAAAGATTTGCAAATAAGAGAAATAAGATGTACTTTGTGTAGTGAAACATTGCTGCTATTATAACATTGTTCCAAGTGCTTTTCCTTTAGTTTAGTATATCCGAGGGTTTTAATTCTGCAATCCATTGAAGTCTTCTTCATTGTTCCTATAGATTTTCTTATTACTTTTCTAGATTAGTAAAGGGTGAATAGGTTTAAAGCTAGTATTAAAGAATGGGAAAGGTGAGGCCTTGAGAAGGATAAGAAAGGTAAAACAGACTTAAATCTTTAGGATTGTCAGAATATTATTCAAAGAGGAAAAAATATTACAAGCAGAAGAAAATTTATTGGTGTGTTCGAATTTTAACAATGTTTTCAATTCACCCTAAGGATTTTTTATTCTGCTACTGACAGGAAAACTATGTGCCTGTTGCTGGGATGCTTGGTCTACTTTGCTCCCCAAGGATTTTATATATTCTTCTCTGGCTGTGAATAACCTGGTGCCATTTCCTGCCTCAGAAGGAACTGTCTTGCCCATCAGGCAGCTGAACACCCCCATGGTAATATCATGCAGTGCAGCTTAGAAACAGAAATCACACAAACACATTCAACTTCCAGAGAAGAATATTTCTCATCATGAATAGGCAACAATGGTCTTGATAATGCCATAGTTCTTTATATACAAGTTTTTACTTTTCCCACCAAGGTAGTACCAGACTTTTCTCCCCACCTTTTTGTCAAAGACTTTGGAACTCCTACACATTACATTCCCCCCGCCCCACCATTGAACTGTGGGCTCCTTTGCCATCTACACAGTCTTCTATAACTCCTAGGGGGGATAAAAAATCCTTGGTAGCGTCAAACATCATTTATAGTCATTTCATATCCAAGTATCTTACCCAAAGCTCCTCAAAATGTCTTGTAACTCCTGCTTCAGCCTCATTTTAATCCATTTATTCTCAAAACTAACATTGAAAATCTAAAACTTGCCAGGCACCATGGTAGGTTCTGGAATAAAGTAATCAGTAAAATCAACGTAGTACCTAGCTGCATGAATTTTACATTCTAAAAGTAAATGATCTTAAATAACTTATCACATAAAGACTTCCAAAGTTATGATTGTGCCAAGAGTTATGATTCTGACGTGAACATGCATCAGACCCAACAGATTTGGAGCAGTGCTGCTGTCCTCATGCACACTCTGATTCTGATCCAGAAGGTTGTCAGATTCTGATCCAGAAGGTTGACAAGAATTTTTAAGCCCTTTGCAATTTTGGCTCAGCAAACAGCCAGCTGTGTAATTTTTTTTTTTTTTTTTATCAGTAAAGAGATTCTACATGCCATATATAAAACTTGGCCAGTACTTTCCAGATGTTCACTATTTGTCTTTTGTTTCAAATAATTTAAGATCATCCTGCTCCATGCTAACCTCTGGGTAAATTGATAACTGTTACATAATTTCTTCTAATGTGTAATCCCCATAACTAGAAGTTATTTATGAGGTAATTCATTCTAAAGCCTTCTCTATTTTACATTGAATAATCTCCAAATCTTTATAATTGTTTTAAAGTTTTTCAGTTATTCTAAATAATTCTCGGTTGTTTTAAATAATTCTCAACATTTTCAGCACCCACTGACTCACTGGGTGACTTTAATCCCTTTACATCTTAGTTTCTTCATCTGTACATGTTGGACTTGAACTACAGTGTTGTCTAGAAGGTTCCCTCCAGCTGGTACAGCCCATGATTCACTACCTGCAGTGACTTCATTGGCAAACAAAACAGATAAAAGATGTCCTAGGCTAATATAGTCTCTAAAGAATATGACAAAATATATTCTTGTTTCTTCTGAATAGTAAGTGGGAAGAGTATGTGTACTTCGGATGGGAAGTGATTCACTTCCTTATTATACGCAGTGGGACTCTCAGAAAAATTGGAAAAACTATGAAATTTGTTTTAACTTGTTATTTGCAAATGTATCATGCCAGAGGTATGATAACCCCTACCATAGAACTTTTTATTTTACATTATATTAGTTGCTTTCTTTTTTGAATTTATTATTTCTTGCCAATAGTGTCCTGATCTGTCTGCTACAAAAAAATCCCATCAATGGCAAGTAATAACGAAGGTCACTTCAATTCACCTGAAACATATTGTTACGTTGCACCATGTCAGTTAAAAGTGAAAATTTTATAAGGAAACAATGTTAGGGCTTTCAACAGAGGCCTTGTATCTATGAGAATCTATCTACACTGTTTTAGATGGGTAGATTGGCCTTAGTTTCTGTATTTCATCATTTTTATTGCTCTTTTGGTCTTTGATTACTGATTTGACTGTGGATAATGAATCATGCACTAACTAGATTTCAAGTTGGTGCCCTAGATTCTGCTAACCCACAATCTCACCTTGTCCATGGCCTGAATTCTGTTTCTGCTATACATTTGTACTTGAAATAGTTTCTGGTCCTCTAATGCCTTTGTCTTGTCCTCCTTTTTTTACTTGATTAACTGACAGTTCAGAGGACTTACCTTGCTACACAGCCAAGACATGACATCTTCTTTCTTTTACAAATTGTCACATGTTCCTATTCAATGTATGGTCTGATACCTTCTGATTCTAAAGTTCTTAGCTGCATTTTAGTGGCATTAAATGTTATAGTTACATTTACACATTAAACTAATCAATAGAATGTCTGGCAAATAGTTTTTAATAAAAACTGCTTTACTGACTTGCTTTGAAGTCAAATGGTTCTGCCATTTAATATTGTGATGAACCTTGGGAAAGTACAAAATTCCTTTTAGTCTCAGATTTCATATCTACATATCTTCCACAGTTATAAGAGAATTAATGGGATCATATGCATACATGCAGATAAAATATGACTGGCACATAATGGGCACTTAATAAATAATCATGGCTGTTGCCTTCTTATATTGCTGACAATATTCTCATAGATAAAAAGTCATTTGGGTTTTCATTATAATATTCTAGAAATAAAAATATTCCATGGACTTTCTCTTTCTTATATAATCTTTGAAATTGAGGAATTTAACAACTTTATTAAAATGAAATGACAAAGAAATTATTTCCTGCCTTAACTAGATATATTTTAACTTGATAATTTAAAATCTTCCAATAATTTAAGTTCTGTTATCCTAATACTTAAATGTTTTACAATTATTTTGCAATATATTTGATAGCAGTAGTCCAGATGGATAAAGATGTTATCAGAAACATAGTTTATTAAGAAAAGCCAAAATGTGTGATTAAGTAGATTCTTGTACTTTCATTTTCATTTGCAGCATCAGCTGGAGTTATTGGTATGAATACAAATTTCATTATGTCATTTACCACCTGAAATCCTCCAGCAGCTTTCCATTGCTTCAAGAATAAAGTATAACATATAAAATCTCTTTAAAATCTTCTTTCCACCATTCTGTGTCACTTTCTTTAGGAGCAAATTCTCCAATTACTCAAAAATATTTTCACTCATAATAAATACCCCAACCATACTGAGTTACATGCTGTTCCCTAAATCTTTCATACTTCTTCAAACTTGCATAAATTTGCACTGTGGTTTGTGTGTCTGGGCTATCACTCACCACCTCCCTCCACACACAGATATTTGATGATAAAATCTATTGAAACACTAATAATCAGCTCAAATGTCTCCTCTTCTTTGAAGGTTTCTAAGCCCCCAACTGTTTTTAGTGTTCTCTATTCTTCCCAGTATTCTCTTTGCATTTTCAGGCATCTCTTTCAGAATTTATTTAATTCATCCTATTCTAATTAGGTTTTTATATTTCTATCTTCTAATGTAATGGTAAAAATTCTTCAAGGGAAGTGTTCTCATTTTTTATCTTTTTTTTCTACCTATGCCAGTCCTACACAAGTGTTTGTGGACCAAATAAATAGGGATTTTTTTTGTATATAAGGTTCACCTGCAATTAATGAGTATTACGTATGTTTTTGATTGTCACATTATATCTCGACTTCCTTCTCTCTGTAATATAGAAATGTTTTATTTTCTCTTGGTATTTCTACTTCAAAATTTTATTTTATAAATTATTCAATAAGAGAAACATAAGAAATGATGGTTCTGAGTAATATGCAAACATGCTAGTGACTTTTCTTTTTCAAATTTCATAAACTATAGGATTAATGAGCCATGAGCATCTGACAATCCAAGCATCAAATAGGATGCATAATATGTCCTGAAATACATTAATACCATATGTGAATATTTAAAGAACTATTTACCAAAGATAACATTATCATCTTTCTTTTCACTCTCACAATGCCATTAATTTTTCTTTTATTCAACAAATATTCATTGAAAATTACTATGTTTAAGACATTAACCTGGATGTAATGAAAAATATTTATTACTTTCAAAGAATTTAACTTCTATAAGGTGAGATAGGACATCCTTATAAATAAGCCAGACATTGATAAATGAATGAAGTAATAACAAAATACAAGTTCAAAACAAGGAAAGGTAATTCTCTTTTAGAAATGGAAAAGAAAACTTGAGTTGTACCTTAAGACATTAACAAAGTCTGGCCATGTGATGATGGAAAATTACCAATCTTTCAACTTTTCAGTATTTGTCCTCTTCATATTCTTGGTGAAGCAAAGAACATAGATATTAAATATCCACTATAATCATGTCAGACACTTAAATTACAATAAAAACATTATGACTGACATCCTGATGACAATGACTATTTGAGTATGACATTGAACCACGGCCAGATTGATTTGCCTACATGATGAATTTGTAAAACTAGATTTTTTAAACTGATTTATCCAGGGCATGACTGGCTCTGCCCTCTGGTTGGGGTTATTCATTATTTCAATCTGGATGCTTTAGGTAATAAATCTGATTTTAAAATCGCAGGAAAATAATACTGTTGTATAGTTATACCATTATATTTTGGCCACATTTAACTTGAAACAAGCCATGTAAACATAGAAACTCAGTTTAGAATTATTTGTATAGCTCTCTAAGAAATCATGTAATTTTGTAAACAATTAAAATACTGCTTTAGTGAACAGCATGGTAATATTTTTCCAAATAATTATTTCAAGTGAAAATGAAATATTTTAAATAAGTTTTCAGAATTAAAGAGTAACTTTTCCTATGTTTTTTGAAATAAAAAGCTAAATGAGGAAAATAAGAATGTCAAAGTGCTACACAACATTTTTGAAGCATTGGAAAGAATGGTTCACTTGGAGGGAGCCAAGATGGCCGAATAGGAACAGCTCCTGTCTACAGCTCCCAGCGTGAGTGACGCAGAAGATGGGTGATTTCTGCATTTCCATCTGAGGTACTGGGTTCATCTCACTAGGGAGTGCCAGACAGTGGGCACAGGACAGCGGGTGCAGCGCACTGTGCGCCAGCTGAAGCAGGGTGAGGCATTGCCTCACTCGGGAAGGGCAAGGGGTCAGGGAGTTCCCCTTCCTAGTCAAAGAAAGGGGTGACAGACAGCACCTGGAATATCAGGTCTCTCCCACCCTAATACTGAGCTTTTCTGATGGGCTAAACAAACAGCACACCAGGAGATTATATCCCACACCTGGCTAGGAGGGTCCTATGCCCACGGAGTCTCACTGATTGCTAGCACAGCAGTCTGAGATCAAACTGCAAGGCAGCAGTGCGGCTGGGGGAGGGGCGCCCGCCATTGCCCAGGCTTGCTTAGGTAAACAAGCTTGCTTAGGTAAACAGCCTTGCTTAGGAAGCTCCAACTGGGTGGAGCCCACCACAGCTCAAAGAGGCCTGCCTACCTCTGTAGGCTCCACCTCTGGGGGCAGGGCACAGACAAAAAGTCAGCAGTAACCTCTGCAGACTTAAATGTTCCTGCGTGACAGCTTTGAAGAGAGTAGTGGTTCTCCCAGCATGCAGCTGGAGATCTGAGAACGGGCAGACTGCCTCCTCAAGTGGGTCCCTGACCCCTGACCACCGAGCAGCCTAACTGGGAGGCACCCACAAGTAGGGGAAGACTGATACCTCACACCGCTGGATACTCCTCTGAGACAAAAATTCCAGAGGAACGATCAGGCAGCAGCATTCGGGTTCATGAAAATCCGCTGTTCTGCAGCCTCCGCTGCTGAGACCCAGGCAAACAGGGTCTGGAGTGGACCTCTAGCAAACTTCAACAGACCTGCAGCTGAGGGTCCTGTCTGGTAGAAGGAAAACTAACAAACAGAAAGGACATCCACACCAAAAACCTATCTGTACATCACCATCATCAAAGACCAAAAGTAGATAAAACCACAAAGATGGGGAAAAAACAGAGCAGAAAAACTAGAAATTCTAAAAAGCAGAGCACCTCTCCTCCTCCAAAGGAACACAGCTGCTCACCAGCAATGGAACAAAACTGGATGGAGAATGACTTTGATGAGTTGAGAGAAGAAGGCTTCAGATGATCAAACTACTCTGAGCTACAGGAGGAAATTCAAAGCAAAGGCAAAGAAGTTAAAAACCTTGAAAAAAATTTAGACGAATGTATAACTAGAATAACCAATACAGAGAAGTGCTTAAAGGAGCTGATGGAGCTGAAAGCCAAGGCTCAAGAACTACGTGAAGAATGCAGAAGCCTCAGGAGCCAATGCGATCAACTGGAAGAAGGGGTATCAGTAATGGAAGATGAAATGAATGAAATGAAGTGAGAAGGGAAGTTTAGAGAAAAAAGAATAAAAAGAAATGAACAAAGCCTCCAAGAAATATGGGACTATGTGAAAAGACCAAATCTACGTGTGATTGGTGTACCTGAAAATGACGGGGAGAATGGAACCAAGTTGGAAAACACTCTGCAGGATATTATCCAGGAGAACTTCCCGAATCTAGCAAGGTAGGCCAACATTCAGATTCAGGAAATACAGAACGCCACAAAGATACTCCTCGAGAAGAGCAACTCCAAGACACAAAATTGTCAGATTCACCAAAGTTGAAATGAAGGAAAAAATGTTAAGTGCAGCCAGAGAGAAAGGTCGAGTTACCCACAAAGGGAAGCCCATCAGACTAACAGCGGATCTCTTGGCAGAAACTCTACAAGCCAGAAGAGAGTGGGGGCCAATATTCAACATTCTTAAAGAAAAGAATTTTCAACCTAGAATTTCATATCCAGCCAAACTAAGCTTCATAAGTGAAGCAGAAATAAAATCCTTTACAGACAAGCAAATGCTGAGAGATTTTGTCACCACCAGGCCTGCCCTAAAAGAGCTCCTGAAGGAAGCACTAAACATGGAAAGGAACAACCGGTAACAGCCACTGCAAAATCATGCCGAATTGTAAAGATCATCGAGGCTAGGAAGAAACTGTATTAACTAACGAGAAAAATAACAAGCTAACATCATAATGACAGATCAAATTTTCACATAACAGTATTAACTTTAAATGTAAATGGACTAGATCCTCCAATTAAAAGACACAGACTGGCAAACTGGATAAGGAGTCAAGACCCATCAGTGTGCTGTATTCAGGAAACCCATCTCATGTGCAGAGACACACATAGGCTCAAAATAAAAGGATGGAGGAAGATCTACCAAGCAAATGGAAAACAAAAAAAAGGCAGGGGTTGCAATCCTAGTCTCTGATAAAACAGACTTTAAACCAACAAAGATCAAAAGAGACAAAGAAGGCCATTACATAACATTAAAGGGATCAATTCAACAAGAAGAGCTAACTATCCTAAATATATATGCACCCAATACAGGAGCACCCAGATTCATAAAGCAAGTCCTGAGTGACCTACAAAGAGACTTAGACTCTCACACAATAATAATGGGAGACTTTAACACCCCACTGTCAACATTACATCAATGAGACAGACAGTTAACAAGGATACCCAGGAATTGAACTCAGCTCTGCACCAAGGGGACCTAATAGACATCTACAGAACTCTCCACCCCAAATCAACAGAATATACATTCTTCTTAGCACCACATCACACTTATTCCAAAATTGACCACATAGTTGGAAGTAAAGCTCTCCTCAGCAAATGTAAAAGAACAGAAATTATAACTAACTGTCTCTCAGACCACAGTGCAATCAAACTAGAATTCAGGATTGAGAAAATCACTCAAAATCACTCAACTACATGGAAATTGAACAACCTGCTCTTGAATGACTAATGGGTACATAACAAAATAAAGGCAGAAATAAAGATGTTCTTTGAAACCAACGAGAACAAAGACATAACATACCAGAATCTCTGGGACACATTCAAAGCAGTGTGTAGAGGGAAATCTATAGCACTAAATGCCCACAAGAGAAAGCAGGAAAGATCCAAAATTGACACCCTAACATCACAATTACAAGAACTAGTAAAGCAAGAGCAAACATATTCAAAAGCTAGCAGAAAGCTAGAAATAACTAAAATCACAGCATAACTGAAGGAAATAGAGACACAAAAAACTAATGTATCCAGGAGCTGGTTTTTTGAAAAGATCAACAAAATTGATAGACCACTAGCAAGACTAAAAAAGAAGAAAAAAGAGAAGAATCAAATAGACAGAATAAAAAATGATAAAGGGGATATCACCACCGATCCCACACAAATACAAACTACCATCAGACAATACTACAAACACCTCTACGCAAATAAACTAGAAAATCTAGAAGAAATGGATAAATTCCTTGACACATACACCCTCCCAAGACTAAACCAGGAAGAAGTTGAATCTCTGAATAGACCAATAACAGGCTCTGAAATTGTGGCAATAATCAGTAGCTTACTAATAAAAACAGTCCTGGACCAGACAGATTCACAGCCAAATTCTACCAGAGGTACAAGGAAGAACTGGTACCATTTCTTCTGAAACTATTCCAATCGATAGAAAAAGAGGGAATCCTCCCTAACACATTTTATGAGGCCAGCATCATCCTGATACCAAAGCCGGGCAGAGACACACCCAAAAAAGAGAATTTCAGACCAATATCCTTGATGAACATTGATGCAAAAATCCTCAATAAAATACTGGCAAACCAAATCCAGCAGCACATCAAAATCTTATCCACCATGATCAAGTGGGCTTCATACCTGGGATGCAAGGCTGGTTCAACATATGCAAATCAATAAATATAATCCAGCATATAAAGAGAACCAAAGACAAAAACCACATGATTATCTCAATAGATGCAGAAAAGGCCTTTGACAAAATTCAACAATCCTTCATGCTAAAAACTCTCAATAAATTAGGTATTGATGGGACGTATCTCAAAATAATAAGAGCTATCTATGACAAACCCACAGCCAATATCATACTGAATGGGCAAAAACTGGAAGCATTCCCTTTGAAAACTGGCACAAGACAGGGATGCCCTCTCTCACCACTCCTATTCAACATAGTGCTGGAAATTCTGGCCAGGGCAATCAGGCAGGAGAAGGAAATAAAGTGTATTCAATTAGGAAAAGAGGAAGTCAAATTGTCCCTGTTTGCAGATGACATGATTGTATATCTAGAAAACCCCATCATCTCAGCCCAAAATCTCCCTAAGCTGATAAGCAACTTCAGCAAAGTCTCAGGATACAAAATCAATGTGCAAAAATCACAAGCATTCTTTTACACCAATAACAGACAGAGAGCCAAATCATGAGTGAACTCCCATTCACAATTGCTTCAAAGAGAATAAAATACCTAGGAATCCAACTTACAAGGGATGTGAAGGACCTCTTCAAGGAGAACTACAAACCACTGCTCAATGAAATAAAAGAGGATACAAACAAATGGAAGAACATTCCATGCTCATGAGTTGGAAGAATCAATATTATGATAATGGCCATACTGCCCAAGGTAATTTATAGATTCAATGCCATCCCCATCAAGCTACCAATGTCTTTCTTCACAGAATTGGAAAAAACTACTTTAAAGTTCATATGGATCCAAAAAAGAGCCCGCATCGCCATGTCAATCCTAAGCCAAAAGAACAAAGCTGGAGGCATCAGGCTACCTGACTTCAAACTATACTACAAGGCTACAGTAACCAAAACAGCATGGTACTGGTACCACAACAGAGACATAGATCAATGGAACAGACCAGAGCCCTCAGAAATAATGCCACATATCTACAACTATCTGATATTTAACAAATCTGACAAAAACAGGCAATGGGGAAAGGATTCCCTATTTAATAAATGGTGCTGGGAAAACTGGCTAGCCATATGTAGAAAGCTAAAACTGGATCCCTTCCTTACACGTTATAGAAAAATTAATTCAAATGGATTAAATACTTACATGTTAGATCTAAAACCATAAAAACCCTAGAAGAAAACCTAGGCATTACCATTCAGGACATAGTCATGGGCAAGGACTTCATGTCTAAAACACCAAAAGCAATGGCAACAAAAGCCAAAATTGAAAAAAGGGATCTAATTAAACTAAAGAGCTTCTGCACAGCAAAAGAAGCTACAATCAGAGTGAACAGGCAACCTACAGAATGGGAGAAAATTTTTCCAACCTACTCATCTGACAAAGGGCTAATATCCAGAATCTACAATGAACTCAAACAAACTTACAAGAAAAAAACAAACCACCCCATTGAAAACTGGGTGAAGGACATGAACAGACACTTCTCAAAAGAAGACATTTTTGCAGCCAAAAAACACATGAAAAAATGTTCATCATCACTGGCCATCAGAGAAATGCAAATCAAAACCACAATGAGATACCATCTCACACCAGTTAGAATGGCCATCATTAAAAAGTCAGGAAACAACAGGTGTTGGAGAGGATGTGGAGAAATAGGAACACTTTTACACTGTTAGTGGGACTGTAAACTAGTTCAACCATTGTGGAAGTCAGTGTGGCGATTCCTCAGGGAGCTAGAACTAGAAATACCATTTCACCCAGCCATCCCATTACTGGGTATATACCCAAAGGACTATAAATCATGCTGCTATAAAGACATGCACATGTATGTTTATTGTGGCACTATTCACAATAGCAAAGACATGGAACCAACCCAAATGTCCAACAACGATAGACTGGATTAAGAAAATGTGGCACATATACACCATGGAATACTATGCAGCCATAAAAATGATGAGTTCATGTCCTTTGTAGGGACATGGATGAAACTGGAAATCATCATTCTCAGTAAACTATCGCAAGGACAAAAAACCAAACACCGCATGTTCTCACTCATAGGTGGGAACTGAACAATGAGAACACATGGACACAGGAAGGGGAACATCACACTCTGGGGACTGTTTTGGGGTGGGGGGAAGGGGGAGGGATAGCATTAGGAGATATACCTAATGCTAAATGTCGAGTTAATGGGTGCAGCACACCAACACAGCACATGTATACGTATCTAACAAACCTGCACATTGTGCACATGTACCCTAAAACTTAAAGTATAATAATAATAATAAAAAAGAGTGGTTCACTTATCTATTAATTGTTTATGATTCTTTAACTATAGATACATTTAGAGAATTATAAATTCACAGGAAGAAGATATTATTGCGAACATAATAAATCAAAGCCAAGTAAGTATAGAGTTATCTGAAAAATCAAAAGATATGTTTTTGTACTGGGGCACTTACAAAATCCTACGTTTTACAGGATGTATTTCAGTTCAATTTAACGGTTAACTAATAATGCAGGTTATTTAAGCTAGGAAAACTTTGTAAGAATTTCATTGATTGATAGTAATGATTAGGTGACCACTGACTGATGATGTTATTTCTAGCACCATATTTTTTCTGCTTTCATAGTTTATTTTACACAAATAATGATAGTTTTATGTTCAGAGCTTAAGCTTTACTGTGTATAGAAAACAGTAAGAAAATATTTTGAAATTGTTTATTATAGATATCATTTGAAGTGAAACAAGCTATCTGCTTATTCAATATGATCCCTAGCATTTAGCCTAACTCAGAATCTGAATCACCAAATTTCCTTTTATTGTGGCCTTTCAGAAATTACCCAGCTAGATGAGGTGCATGTGTTCTTGGGGGAGGTAGGCTATTATGTAGGCAGATGGGATTCAGACACAGCTATTGATGATACTTGTAGTGCTTGGTGTTAGAGTTATTTATCCAGTAGGCATAGGAAGCACCTGTTTAGGGTATCTGCAACATTAACTCATCCACTGAACTAATATATTTTTGAAAGAACTTAATATATAATTGTTAAGAAAATATTAAACTAATCATTATAGAAAATGATCAAAATTTCTGCATACTTACTTTTTAAGAAATGGAGGCTGAAGTGAAGGGGCTATTCACAGGCACAATAATAATACACTATAGCCTCGAACTCTTGGTCTCGAGCTATCCTACTGCCTCAGCCTCCCAAGTAGCTGGGACTACAGGTCTGCACCACTGCACCTGGTCAGACTTTCTTATATCCATTGTATTCTTTGCTATTTCCGTTATTTGAATAAGATATGGGAAGGAAATTTTAATTTTTTGAGGGCTAGACTATCAAAGACATTACAATTGTATCAAAAGTGCACAGTAATGTCCCAATGTCCAAATTTGAGACAATTGGAATATAGATCCTGAAAATAACTGTGAATAATTGAAACATAAAATGTTTACCTCTGGGTAAACAAGGAGTAGATGCAGGAATAGGTCCTTTATAACCAACTTTTCAAACCTAATGAATTCATGGATATGAACATCCATGGCCACTAACATAACAAAAGAGACATATTTTTTTTTCTTGGAAGAATCCATACCACTTCTAAAGCCATCTTGATCATAAAACAAAAAAACAAAAAACAAAAACCAATCAAACTTGACCAAACTAACCCTAGATCTAACTACTAACTTAAAAGACATTCAGAGATCAGAGAAATGTAGTGATGCAATTAGAAAAAGTAACAATTAAGGAAACTGTACAGGAAAATTTTCTAGGTTTCTTCAATTTATTTATTGTCTTAAATAAATTAAAAACAAGCAAAAAAGAAATTAAAAGTATCTTATGAAACCCATGAAACAGTCACTATGTGCGGGCCTTTTTGGATCTTGAATCAAGAGGAAACTGTCATAATTTCATTTTTCTGAGAAAGACAACATAGAGTAGCTAAGGCACAAGAGCAATACTTTCAATTTCATCAGTGATATGTTCTCTAATATTCCCTAGCAAATATTATTTTTACATTTTCACAACTGAAACACTTTCATATTTATGACAGAAAACCCAGTGGGCAATTTGTTTTACACTATTATCAGGGTTGGGGTTTTTTGCAATCACACATTTCAAATGGAAATTTATTTTGCAACATAGTTGCCTACTTTACGCCAAATATCTTTTTAAAATTAATGTAAAATATTTTTACCTCTACTTGAGTTCTCTACAGGGTAAATATTTTTTTCTTGTAATAATTTTCTTCTAGCTACAAGGAAAGAAATAATTTTGAAAATAAGCTCTGAATTCTGAGAAAATATTCCCCTTTCTATACAAAATTACACCAGAATGACTTGAGATGCTCTTGAATTTTTAGTTCTCTATGTCAGGAAGAAAAAAATAGTGTTGACAAGTTAATTATCTCTCGCTTAAGTTTGTCAGATGCTCTATGTTTCCCTCTAAGACTGCAGATTTGAAATCAAACCATTTATTTTAAGTGAGAATTAAAATGGGTGAATGACTGACATTCTAAGACATGGTGTAAAATAGAAAGAGAACTGGCCCTTGAATGAATTGTAAAAGGGTATAAAAATGTATACTGACTTAACCATTCAACATTAAATTTATCAGTCAAGTTTAGGAACTTGGATGTATGTTGCATGTAGATTGCCAATGGTTTCTTTGTTATTTGGCACAAAGAAAAGAAACCAGTACTGAAACAGCAGTACCTGGGCTACTGCTCTTCTTTCTTTTTCCTTTTAAAAATATTTTCTTTACTTCTAAAATTAGAAAAGTAATACATATTCAAACGGAAATAAGAAACAGAAAAATAACAGAATAAAATAAAATCTACTAGTTGTTTTACTCAGACTGCCGTGGTTTGAGATATATTTTCAAATTTTTCATATTTCACAAGATATGTGAATATACTAAATGGTATCAAAATAAAGCTATTTCTTAAACTGCTCTTTCTTGGCATATAAATATATTAAGCATCCTTCAACTGTCAATCCTTCAATCTAAGCAAATATTTTTATGTATTTATTTTCTTTATCTTCCACTTAAAAATAAATATATGATTTTGAATCTAGAATAGATGGATATTTTCTCAAAAATTCACTGAAAGCCAAAAGACAATTTTAAAATCAATTTTGATTTTAGGAAATTTAGATATTTTAAATTCATTTTTTTGGATTTAATTACTTTCATATTTTAAGTTTTCAGTTGTTAAAGATAAACATAGATACATCAAAATTGTAATGAGTTTCTTTAAGCATTCAGCAATTCACTAATCAGGCAGCATCAGACCCCAGGTGGTTCAGGGATCCACCAAGGAGACACCAGGAGAAAACTTTTATAAGGCATGTGAAGAAGCAAGACAAAGAAAATATTTGATTGGTTAAAGTGGAAAGTCACTAGTTAAAGGTTAGTTGGCAGTTTCTGATTGGTTAAGCTTAATCTTTCTTTTCACAGGTTATGACCATTCACTCTGAGCTGAGTTTTGGTTTTCTTTTTGTTTTTGTTTTTTTGAGATGGAGTCTCGCTCTGTCACACAGGCTGGAGTGCAGTGGCACTATCTCGGCTCACTGCAAGCTCTGCCTCCCAGGGTCATGCCGTTCTCCTGCCTCAGCCTCCCAAGTAGCTGGGACTACAGGCACCTGCCACCACCCGCAGCTAATTTTTTGTATTTTTAGTAGAGACAGGGTTTCGCTGTGTTAGCCAGGATGGTCTCGATCTCCTGACCTTGTGATCTGCCCACCTCGGCCTCCCAAAGTGCTGGGATTACAGGTGTGAGCCACCGCTCCTGGCCGAGTTTTAGTTTTCTTACATAGGAACTTAACATCCTGGAGTCATCTTAACCTAATGATTTGTCAATTAATTTTTTTTAAATTAAATTTTGCTTTATTTTAAATTCTGGGATACATGTGCAGTACATGCAGGTTTGCTACTTAGGTAAACGTGTGCTATGGTGATTTGCTGCACCTATCAACCCGTCACCGAGGTATTAAGCCCCTCATGCATTAGCTATTTATTTTGAAGCTTTCCTTCCCCCACCCCTCCACAGGCCCTAGTGTGTGTCATTCTCCTCTCTGTATCCATCTGCTCTCATTGTTCACCTCCCACTTATAAGAGAGAACATGTGATTCCTCAGAGACCTAGAACCAGAAATACCATTTGACTCAGCAATCCCATTACTGGGTATTTACCCAAAGGAATATAAATCATTCTACCATAAAGATGCATGCACGCATATGTTCATTGCAGCACTATTCACAATAGCAAAGACATGGAATCAACCCAAAATAATTTTTAAACATAATGATCTCTAGAGGATAGAGTTGAGAATCACATGCATTTTATGTGTATTCTGAAGAAATTATAAGGAGTGTAAATTTACTTAGAATTTTCATAATATCTCCCTTTACTTCTTAAATTGTAACTCTATGTGATGTACAGAAATCAACATCTAAACCAAAATAAAATGGCTCTCAGTAAGCATTAGTCAACTGAACTTCTTCTTTTTTTTTTTTTTTTTGAGATGGAGTCTCACTCTTTTGTCAGGCTGGAGTGGAGTGGATTGGTGCACAATCTCAGCTCACTGCAAGCTCCGCCTCCTGGGTTCAAGTGATTCTCCTGCCTCAGGCTCTCAAGTAGCTGGGAATACAGGTGCCCGCCACCATGCCCGGCTAATTTTTGTATTTGTAGTGGTTTCACCATGTTGGCCAGGATGGTCTTGATCTCTTGACCTCGTGATCCACCTGTCTTGGCCTCCCAAAGTGCTGGGATTACAGGCGAGAGCCCCCGTGCCAGGCCCCCAAGTCAACTGAACTTCTTAGCAAAATTCATTTTATGAAAAGTCAAAGCATGCATTTTCTGCAAAATTCATCTTAAATAAGGTCAGTTTTGTGTAGTTTACATTTATTGAGGAGGTAAAGACTGGAAAAAATATTTAAATGGAACCTATTCTGTATGTGAATGATAAAGTGAATCAGATTTTCTTAGCAACTAACCTACTTCCTCATTTAAACTTTTTTCGTGTAGCTGTTTTAGGTTATGCAAGTTATTAATTTGATCTTAAAGTATAATTTGGGACTTGAAAAATACAGAATTATAAGCTGAGGATTTTTGTATAAACAGAAAATAAAAATGCCTATAAGGTTCATGACAGTCTAAAGAGTTATGAAACAAATAGGGTTAAGAATGTAGTAAAGAATAAAAGGTAGTTTGGAGAAAGATTAATAAAAAATCCTGTTAAAATGAGATTTCATATTTTTGAAATATATCAGTACTAAATGTGTTCTGTACCAAAATGAAGGTATGATCATACCAAATGTAGGTATGACCTTACATTTAGGTGCAGTAGACGTCCTTCTTCATAGTATAAGCAACGCAAAGCAAACTTACTTTTATTCATTTTTCTGTCATATCTAGGACTGTTCATTTTAGGTATATTTTGGTTTAACTTCTTTTTATTAAGGTGTAAATGTTATCTAGAAAAGACAAGTATTATCCTTTCCTTTAAGTAACTTAATCAGTCTTTCGGGAATGAGAACAGGTTAGGTTAATTTCGAAACAGAGATGGGATCTGGACAGAAGTGAAGATTGAGTGAGTGCCTGGTGAGTTTATGTGTGTGTGTTGTGCACTGGGGTGGTCGTAAGAAGGGGTGCTCAACCCAGCACAGCAATACATCGTCTTGGTTCAGGCCGACTACAATTTTATTGTATTACACTAGATATATAGAATTCTGAAACATAACTGAAAAAATGCCAACTAGACATTTTATTTATTTATTTATTTTTATTTTTTGGGAAAAAGTCTTGCTCTGTTGCCCAGACTGGAGTGCAGTGGCATGATTTCAGCTCACTGAAACCTCTGCCTCCTGGGGTCAAGCAATTTTCCTGCTTCAGCCTCCTGAGTAGCTGAGATTACAGGCGCACATCACGACGCCTAATTTTGCACTTTTATTAGAGATGGGTTTTCACCATGTTGGCCTGGCTGGTCTCAAACTCCTGGCCTCAAATGATCTGCCTGCCTCAGCCTCCCAAAGTGCTGGGATCACAGGCATGAGCCACCGTGCCCAGCCCAACTAGACATTTTGCTTATGTTGGCAAATAACTTTGCCAACTTATAGATAAGTTTATAAGTTTGTACTCTGGGCTTGTTTTACATTTCACCAAATTCGAATCCTCTTTCTATTTACTAGTTTACTCACTCACTCACTCACTTCTCTGTCAAATACTTACTGTGTATCTACAATGTACCAGGAACTCTCCTAAGACTAAAAATAAGAAAAGAAAAAGATTCAACCCTTGCCCTCAAGGAGCCTATAACTTGGAGTGGGATCCTGAGACATTAAGTAGTCGTTTATAAAACAGTGATTGGTCCCTTGGTCATGCTATTCAAGACTCATATAAATGGAGGGGCAGAAGAAAAAGAGAGGAGAGGAGCTGTCAAGTAGAATTAATTTAGGTGCTGAATCTTGAAAAGTAAAGGATGATTCAAATGAGGCTCGTGAAAGCTGAGGAAAGTAGGCCTCACAGTGTAAGCATAGGCTCTGCAAACAAGAAGTGGCATCTGATGACTTGGAATGAGGGCTAACACAATTCTCTTCAAGGAAACAGCCAAGGGCAAGGAATTTTCCTATAATCTCCACCTCCTACAAATTTCATAACAGCTTAAAAGGTCAGTAATGCTCTATACCTGCTAAGAAATTTGTGTTTGAAAATTACTTTCACAACAAAAGTGTTATATAGCAATTGTTTTTACTGCTTCTTCTATCCCCGTATTATAGGAGATGGAGAAATTTAATAGTCTATCTTTAATTTTATAGTAGACACAGAAGGGACATTTTCTCAATTTCTTTAAAGTTAATTGCAATAGAAATATTATCAAGAACCTTGTAGATGATGTGACAAATTTTGCAGAAAAAGGTTCTCATTGCTTCTGCATCTTTAAAATTGCCTCATAACTGATCATCAGCCCTAATTGATCCTGGCCAAGAATTCTCTGTGGAACCTTCAGTAATTTAGAGAGGCAGTACTTGTGGTAAAGTACCACTTAAAGCATCACTTAGAGAAAAGAGGTCACTAACGTTTTTGCCTTAAAGATGAAATTCAGTAGAGCTCAGCCACGCAACAAAGCCAATATCCAAATGCCAGATGGCTATTTCTACATTGTACATACACTAGCAATTTCTTAGAACCCAGCAATAAATAGGGCTTTTGCTAAAATAAAGAGGTCAGGCCAGGCATGGCTGATCACACCTGTAATCCCAGCACTTTGGGAGGCCGAGGTGGGGGGATCACGAGGTCAAGAAATCGAGACCACCTTGGCCAACATGGTGAAACCTGGTCTCTACTAAAAATACAAAAATTAGCTGGGCGAGGTGGTGCACACCTGTAGTCCCAGCTTCTCGGGAGGCTGAGGAAGGAGAATCACTTGAACTCGGGCGGTGGAGGTTGCAGTGAGCCGAGATGGAGACTCGGTCAAAAAAAAAAAGAAGTCAAAGCCCACATTTTTCTCCTTTTTACTTTTTATTGTATAATATTTATAGGTTTAAAAATGTGTAAATGTAGTACACAATTCCTGTAAACCCTTAAACTAGTTTCCCCTAATGACAGCATCATTTATAGAACCATAGTACAGTTATTGAAATGAGGAAATTAACACTGACATAATACTATTAACTCGCCTTTAGATCTTATTCAAATTTTTGAAGTTTTCCCATTAATGTTTTTTTCTGGCCCAAGATCCAATTTGGAATTCCACATTGCACTCAGTTGTCATGCCTCTTGTGTCTCCATTAATCTGAAAAGTTCCTCAGTCTTTTCTCGTGTTTCAGGCCTTGATACTTTTAAAGAATACTGGCAGGCAGTTAGTAGAATGTCCTTTAGCTTGGGTTTGTCTGCGGTTTTCTTCTTAATACATTGAGTTTACAGGTATTTGGCAGTAATATAACAGAGGTAATGTTAGATGCTTTCAAGTGCATTAGAGTAGGGGGTGCTTGATATCCATATGTCTTATTACTGCTTGCGCAAAGTTGGATTTTCTTCTTTGAAATTAAGGCGTATCTGTGGGAAGATACTTTGAGACTATGCAAATATCCTATTTGTCATCTATGTTAAATACATCAATGTCTCTTTCCTGTCCCAATTGCTCTGGAGTTTGCTTCATGGTTATTTCGTATTTCCATTGTGCATTCTATAGAAATTACTTGGAATTGTACTTCATGGAAGAATGCATGCCTTCCTATTTGTTATGCATTCAATTTCTTATTCATGTTAATATTGATCATGCATGGATACTTACCTTATTCTATTGGCTACAGTCTGTTACTGTTGTTACTTAATTTGTTGTTTAAATTGTCCCATACTAGAACATTGAGAACTCCTTCAAGTAGACTCCTGAGTCCTTTATATATCCATGATTTTTTGAGCGCTTCCAAACCATCTGGCACATCCAAATCTTTTAAGCATGTTAAACTCTGATTCCTTTAACTGAAAAATGAGTTTTAGAAATCAAGATCTGGATGCTACTCAAATGCCAATTTTTAAAGTCTTTTATAGAATAAAGATTTATTATTTGTAAGTTCATTATGTTATTCATCTGGTAAGGTTTTTATTTTCTAATGCTATGAATGACTTGACAGTGAAAATATTCTTATTTATAATGTGTTCATTTATATTTAACCCAAATGTCTCAACTGTTTGCAATGGAGTTTGGCAATCCAAGACTTCCATGCAGTGATGTCCAATAGCCTGGATGCTGTTGTCTTGTTCTTCCTATTACAGGATAGACAATTATCCTGTTATTGCCTTCTCCAAGTCTTTTCATTAAGATCAGTCTATTTTGGGGCTTTATTTCTTAGTTTACTCTATATCTAGTCCCAGCCCTTATGTAGGCAAGGTGTTCCTGCTGCCTTCTGACTACTCAGAACTGACAAAGGTGATTCAGGTAGCCCTCCCTTCCCTTGCAGGACCCATGTTAAAATTTTTTCTTCTCCTCATCCCGTCTAAAACTTCTGAATCCTCAGTATTGCTGACATGAGCTAGATGTTAAGAGGAAAGCAATGGATTTAAACATGTTTATACTAGATTAAATGTCATTAACATCTACCCTCTATTTAGATTTCCAGGTTTTATTTGATGTCTAAATGAGACAGACTATTAATTCAGTGATTTCTATGCCTGATAATAAAGTGAAACAAATTATATTGGGAAGCATAAGACAGTATTTTGGATAATATATTTATTGGAGAAAAACCAAAATGCATAAAACTAAGCCTAGGCAATTCTACTTCTTCCTCAACATGTGCAAAGAAGGTCAGAATCTTAGGACAACATATTTATGCTGTGCATCCTCTGGTATAACCTCATTTATCTAAACGTTTGTTTTATGACAGCATTTCACAGCACAAGAAAAGTTAAATTAATTCAATACAAAGATCCCTGATAAACATTTAACAGGATCATTTCTCATGACCAGTGTTATACATTCACATTCAGTATTTCATAAACTGACCTTTTATTGGTTAGCTGCAAAATAACCAGTTCCCTGATATTTAAGAAATATTTGGTGACACAAACATCTTGAGAGAAAGCAGATGCTAAAGGCAGATAATAACTGGTTTGGTGCCCTTTATACTATGATGTGTTCTTCACTTTTGACATATTCCTAACTATCATAGCTATGTGGCTAGCAACACAATGAATGTCACGCGATGTGTAAATATTCCACATTGAAAGTTTCAGTTGAAGTGACCATTGATATTTTATGCCACGTTGAAGGAACTCGAAACACTTTGTAAAAATCCTCTCTCCAGGGGCTACGTTACATCAGTTTCATAGAGATTTTGAGATATTAGTTATGATGAGTCTCACTCTATATTGAAGAAGGTCTGAGGACACTGGGAAAATATCTTCAGAATCATAGGGTCTATTAGAATGTTCCACTACTCTGCTATGGAAAGAATTCCAAAGCCATCCTCTAACCATTCCAGAATGTACCACAAAAGAACCTAGTCAGTTTAAATGTGTGAAGTGGCGCCCTTATTTCCAAACCTCCTCTATCAGAGGTAGAGAATACCAACGCAGCTAGGCAGTCTTGCCAAGCACGGTACTCTCTCTGGTACAACCTGGTGCAACCATTTCCTTCTGCTGTTATAGGAAATATGGGTTATGGCTTCCTAGTTCCATCAGTATGCTTCTCTCAGTTTAGACCACTGCTCTGACAATTTAGAGCCTGCTCTGCCAGCCTTGGACTTGTATCTTTTCTTCCCAGATGAGGAGATCACCTGATTTTAGGAATATGATACTTCCCTCTTTGGGATACTGACCCCTAAGAGTGTTATTATGGGATTTTTTTTCAGAGCTGGGTGATCAGAAATTCCCAGCATCACTTCAGACCCAGACCAACACTAAGAATAATTGTTAGAAAAGAGTTTTAGGCCAGGCGCAGTGGCTCATGCTTGTAATCCCAGCACTCTGGGAGGCTGAGGTGGGCAGATCACAAGTCCAGAGATCAAGACCATCCTGGCTAACATGGTGAAACCCCGTCTCTACTAAAAATACCAAAAATTAGCTGGGCATGGTGGCAGGCGCCTGTAGTCCCAGCTACTTGGGAGGCTGAGTCAAGAGAATTGCTTGAACCCAGGAGGCGGAGGTTGCAGTGAGTGGAGATTGTGCCACTGCACTCCAGCCTGGGCGGCAGAGACTCTGTCTCAAAAAAAAAAAAAAAAAAAAAAGAAAAGATTTTTAGATAAAGATATTGTAGTAATTATGGACATAAAAAGTATTAATCCTAAATAAAACACTTTGACAATGTTAGTAAGTAAAAATCAATGGCATGTTTGAGCAGATGCACATGATTACAAGTTATTTTAACTGTATAGATTACTTTTTATTTTCTTATCTCTCTCTCCAACCTGTCTGTTAGCTAGGGTCACTAAGCTGTACTTGCCATTGCTTTAATTGCTATTCTAATTGATTTCCATTTTTAATGACGATAAAGGGGAAAAAAAGAATTGTAGTATATGTTTAGCATTACCCCAAACACTGTTTTTATTATGGACTAAATTTTGCGCAGGATGTTGTGAAAACAAAGAATGATGTGACACATCTGGCAATAAGAGTTCCAAAGAGTACATGACACATAAGCAAATAGCTATACTCAATGAAATAAGCAGTGAATCAGAATAAGTAAGACTATATGTAAACACTTGGTTTGTGGGTAAAGGTAAGTCCACAGTAGTTGGAACTGATTTGAAAAAAGTAAAATTCGAATTGGGTCTTATAAAGCCAAAAGCTCACCAGCCTGTAAACACATGAATGCCCTGGCATCTGCCTAATTCTCTAACCTCAATATCAGGACTCCACTTTGAGTGACAGAAGCCCAGCTCTGATATTTCATGAAACAATTTTATTCAAATACTTTACATTCATTTTTGATATCAGTGTTTTCATAATCATTAGAACCACATTTTGCCTCATTTAACAAGTTCCCTAATATATTATCCTTAGTACCTTCTGAATTCTTATAGATACAGCACTTCTAAAAAATGTTTGTGATGCTCAAGTATTCATTCAAAAACTTTAACATGATATCTTAAACAAAAAATATACTTTTTCCTGCAGATATTTATTTGTGATCTTTATATTTTGTCTTATAATATTATTTTATAGTAATCTTTAAAAGACTTATTTTTAAATACCCAAAAATTAAAATTAAGAACATATCTTCAGAAAACTTTAATTCGCTTTTTAACTGATTTTATTACGTGATTTCTGTAAACCTCCAAAACTAGTATTGATTGAAGTTATTTGAGGCTACTGTATTTTCTTCAAAGGAAACATTTTGTTTAAATAAACCAGATAATCCCACAAAATATGAGACACCTTGTAAAAAACTGAAATATGAGAGTAAAATTGCTCTTTTTAAAGACTTGGTAGAATAATCTCCCTGTCATTTAGTGACAAGAAACCAATTGATAAATTGTCCCCTTGCAGTCTTCTAGTGGAGCTGTAAGTCATATTACAGTATAATAATGAATGAATGGGAATTGTAAGAGTTGAGATGGCCATTTTGAACAATACTTTAATAAGGTTAGCTATGCAGGAAAGTGGAGAAATTGGGTGGGAGATGAGAGAAATAAGAGGTTTTAAGGGCTGTGTTTCTTTGCTTTCTTTGGTGAGAGACATGACAATATTTAAATACTGGTTGAAGGAACTAGTAAAGAAGGAGAGTTTCAAGATAACCAGTAGGGACTTCCTCAATTGGTCATGTGGCATAATTAGCACCAGACTGTCATTGTGGCACACATGATTAAAAGCATGTACAAAATATATAACAATAAATCATAGTCATTCTACATTTGGCAAAACACTGCACTATTTGTAAAAAGAGAACTCATGAGATGAGTCCCATGTCTCCCCTGGCTCTTTGTCTTGGGACAGTTAACAAACTTCTCCATAGAAAAGACAGAATTTAGAGTGTGATCCTTGTCAAATTTAGAAAGGTTGGTACACACTTTGGCCTTCCACAAAGCATGAAGTCAAGACTACAAAAACTCAAAGAGATCAGCCATCAATTGACTAACTGCTAGAATAAAAATGAACACTTTTCAGGAGAAGAAACAGAATTAAGTGTCTATAGCACACCAACAACAATGTCTAATTAGATAGTAATCTAGATATACCAAGTAATAGTCAATAGAAACAGTCCCAGAGATGACCTGGATGCTGGATTTAAAAGGCCAAAAATCTAAAGCAACTATTAAAACTATAATTAAAATTTTAACGTGAAATAAATCTTAATGAATGACAAGAAACAAAAACTTGGGAAAGAAATATAATCCATCAAACAATCACATGTAAATTTTTGAATGAAAAATTATAATAAATGATATAAAATTTCTCCAGGTAGAATTAAAAATTATATTGGAAATGTCAGAGAAAAGGTTAGTAAACTTAAAGATGGATCAATAGGATTATACAATACAGATGAAAAAACATTTTTAAAAACCAACCCTGGATTATAGCCAAGTAGCTCATATTGAATCAAATTTCCCACAGATATAAAACATAGCTCTGGAAAAATACAAATATAAAACAATAGCAACAGCAAAAGCCACCTAACTGAAGGCACCAGAAAGTGAATCAAAATAGCCAAGAATCAAACAGCCAACACTAGTATATTGGCACTTGGTAGACGGGGATGGATCTGAGTGTGTTTCACATTTTAACAGCATTTAGTAAGAGGAAGAGTCATAATCTGTGTCATGCAGAGACAGTAAAACTCTAATAGAAAAATCTACCATCTTGTTGGCTTGAAGAATTATAGGATAGCCAGTAGAAATGGAGATGACACAGATGTTGGAATTTGCGTGCATGGATTTTACGGTAGTTTATGTTCAGGAACAAAAAGAAAATGTGCTTTCAAATAGCAAAGGATGAGGGAACGACAGAAAAGAAACAGTGGAAAAGAACAAAATAGAAATTATAGAACCAAAATATTTATTATCTAAATTAGAAGTAAACTCACAGAGGGGCCGAGAGCAAAATAGACGTAAGGGAGGAAAAAGCCACTGAGCTGGAAAATAGATGAATGAGAATTTTTAAATCCAAAGAACAGAATTAAAAATTAATAAAAAAAAATGATAGCGATCTAGTCTTCCCTGGGAATATATCAAAAGTGGTAAAATACATATGTCTTCTAGAAGTTGAAAAAAGGGACAGAAAATAATATTTGAAGAAATTGGTACCAAAAATTTAAAAATTGGAAGAAAAATAAAATTTTACAGAATCAAGAAGTTCAGTAAATATTAACCCAGACTGTTTTTTTAAAAAAATTGTATCTAAATATATTACAGTTTGCTGAAAACCAAAGATAAATTAAAAACTTGATGCACTTAGAAAAAATTGACAAATTGCATAAGGAAGAACAATTGAAGTTATGAATATCTCTTTATCAGAATTAATGGAGATTTTAAAAGAGTGAAAAAGAACCTTTAAAATATTGAGAGAAAAAGAAAAAGGTATCCAAAATTCTACGTTCATTGAAAATATCCTTCAAGAAAAATGTTAAAGACATTTTCAAGTAAAAGGAAACTAGAACAATGTGATGTGATGCCCAGCAGATCTACACTGAAAATGCTAAAAAAGTTGTTAAAGCTGAGTTAAAAGAAACTATGAGTTAAATGAGTTAATGGATACTTTGAACTTTGGGAAAGAAAGAAGAGTATGATAAAACACAAATATGTTTTCATCTTATTTAAAGTATATCTAAGTGTTTGTACTATGTTGAGTAGTATCCCTTCAAAATTGATGTCCACTCAGAATCTCAGAATGTGACCTTATTTGGAAATAGGGTCTTCGTAGATGTCCTCACTTTAAGATGACTTCATACTGAACTGTGGTGACCCCTAATCCATTACGACTGATGTCCTTATAGGAAGAGGAGAAGGAACTGGGTGCAGTGGCTCATGCCTGTAAGCCCAGCACTTTAAGAGGCCAAGGTGGGCGGATTGTCTGAGCTCAGGAGTTCGCGACCAGCCTGGGCAACACAGTGAAAAAAAATTAGCCAGGCATGGCAGTGTGCACCTGTAGTCCCAGCTACTCGGGAGGTCGAGGCACGAGAATTGCTTGAATCCGGGAGGCGGAGGTTGTAGTGAGCTGAGATCACGCCACCGCACTCCAGCCTGGGTGACAGAGAAAGACTCCATCTCAAAAAAAAAAAAAAAAAAAAAAAAAAAGAAGAAGAGGAGAGGAAACACAGATGTACAGAGACATAGAGGAGACAGGCACTCAGAGGAAATACACCATGTGAAGACAGGTAGATTGAAATGATGTGTCTGTAAAATAAGGATTACTAGCAACCACTAGAAGCTAGGAAGAGAAAAAGATGGATTCTTCTCTAAAGCCTTAGAAAGAGCATAGCCCTAATAACACCTTGATTCAGACTTGTAGCCTCCAGAGCTGAGAAAAATGTCTATTGTTTTAAGACCCCCAGGTTATGATGCTTGTTATGGAAGCCCCAATAAATTAATACACTAATTAAAGCAAATATTTCCACACTACATTATAAGATTTAAAATATACATAAATGTAATATATACTGCAAATACAGGATAAGTGTTCAAGTTGGAGGGCAGTAAACATACTAATACTCTTGCTAAGAGTATATATTTTACATGAAATTGTATAATATTAACCATACGTGGGTTGTGAAAAAGTTAAGGATGTACTGTGAGATCACTAGAGAGAGTGCTAAACATTTGAAAAAATGTATGACCAAAAAGCCAATAAGTAAATTAAAATGTTATTCTAAAAAATTTCAATTAATCCTAAAGAAGGCAGAATAGGAAAAAGAAAAAAATGAGACAAACAGAAAACCAATAATCAAATGACGGTTGTTATTCCAGTCATACCAATAACTACATTAGTATTACAAACATTAATACTATATTAGTGACTGGGCATGGTGGCTCACACCTGTAATCCCAGCATTTTGGGAGGCTGAGGTGGGTGGATAACCTGAGGTCAGGAGTTCAAGACCAGCCTGGCCAACATGGTGAAACCCCATCTCTACTAGTCTGGCCAACAGGGTGAAACCCCATTTCTACTAAAAGTACAAAAAATTAGCCAGACATGGTGGCGGGTGCCTGTAATCCCAGCTACTTGGGAGGCTGAAGCAGGAGAATTGCTTGAACTCAAGAGGCGCAGGTTGCAGTGAGCTGAGATTGTGCCATTGCACTCCAGCCTGGGCAACAAAAGTGAAACTCCATCTTCAAAACAAAAAAAAATACTATATTAGTAACTGCATTAAAATTTATAACTACAATAATGTTAATGGATTAGATTATCCAATTAAAAGACAGAGATAGTCAGAATGGATTTAAAAAGCGTGACCCAACTCTACTCTGTCTATAAGAAACAAGGTTTAAAATATCAACAAAACTTATTTATAAAAACTCTTAGAGTAATCAAGAAAAAAAGAAAGTTATTCTTTTGGCTTAGGATTGACTTGGCAATGCGGGCTCTTTTTTGGTTCCATATGAACTTTAAAGTAGTTTTTTCCAGTTCTGTGAAGAAAGTCATTGGTAGCTTGATGGGGATGGCATTGAATCTATAAATTACCTTGGGCAGTATGGCCATTTTCACGATATTGATTCTTCCAACCCATGAGCATGGAATGTTCTTCCATTTGTTTGTATCCTCTTTTATTTCATTGAGCAGTGGTTTGTAGTTCTCCTTGAAGAGGTCCTTCACATCCCTTGTCAGTTGGATTCCTAGGTATTTTATTCTCTTTGAAGCAATTGTGAATGGGAGTTGACACGATTTGGCTCTCTGTTTGTCTGTGTACGGTGTACAAGAATGCTTGTGATTTTTGTACATTGATTTTGTATCCTGAGACTTGCTGTAGTTGTTAATCAGCTTAAGGAGATTTTGGGCTGAGACAATGGGGTTTTCTAGATATACAATCATGTCATCTGCAAACAGGGACAATTTGACTTCCTCTTTTCCTAATTGAATACCCTTTATTTCCTTCTCCTGCCTGATTGCCCTGGCCAGAACTTCCAGCACTATCTTGAATAGGAGTGGTGAGAGAGGGCATCCCTGTCTTGTGCCAGTTTTCAAAGGGAATGCTTCCAGTTTTTGCCCATTCAGTATGATATTGGCTGTGGGTTTGTCATAGATAGCTCTTATTATTTTGACATAAGTCCCATCAATACCTAATTTATTGAGAGTTTTTAGCATGAAGGGTTGTTGAATTTTTCAAAGGCCTTTTCTGCATCTATTGAGATAATCATGTGGTTTTTGTCTTTGGTTCTATTTATATGCTAGATTACATTTATTGATTTGCATATGTTGAACCAGCCTTGCATCCCAGGGATGAAGCCCACTTGATCATGGTGGATAAGCTTTTTGATGTGCTGCTGGATTCGGTTTGCCAGTATTTTATTGAGGATTTTTACATCAATGTTCATCAAGGATATTGGTCTGAAATTCTCTTTTTTGGTTATGTCTCTGCCAGGCTTTGGTATCAGGATGATGCTGGCCTCATAAAATGTGTTAGGGAGGATTCCCTCTTTTTCTATCAATTGGAATAGTTTCAGAAGGATTGGTACCAGTTCCTCCTTATACCTCTGGTAGAATTCAGCTGTGAATCCATCAGGTCCTGGACTCTTTTTGGTTGGGAAGCTATTGATTATTGCCACAATTTCAGAGCCTGTTATTGGTCTATTCAGAGATTCAACTTCTTCCTGGTTTAGTCTTGGGAGGGTGTATGTTTCGAGGAATTTATCCATTTCTTCTAGATTTTCTAGTTTATTTGCGTAGAGGTGTTTGTAGTATTCTCTCATGGTAGATTGCCTTTCTGTGGGATCAGTGGGGATATCCCCTTTTTCATTTTTTATTGCATCTATTTGATTCTTCTCTCTTTTCTTCTTTATTAGTCTTGCTAGTGGTCTATCAATTTTGTTGATCTTTTCAAAAAACCAGCTCCTGGATTCATTAATTTTTTGAAGGGTTTTTGTGTCTCTATTTCCTTCAGTTCTGCTCTGATTTTAGTTATTTCTAGCCTTCTGCTAGCCTTTGAATGTGTTTGCTCTTGCTTTTCTAGTTCTTTTAATTGTGATGTCAGGGTGTCAATTTTGGATCTTTCCTGCTTTCTCTTGTGGGCATTTAGTGCTATAAATTTCCCTCTACACACTGCTTTGAATGTGTCCCAGAGATTCTGGTATGTGGTGTCTTTGTTCTCGTTGGTTTCAAAGAAGGTCTTTATTTCTGCCTTCATTTCATTATGTACCCAGTAGTCATTCAGGAGCAGGTTGTTCAGTTTCCATGTAGTTGAGTGGTTTTGAGTGAGTTTCTTAATTCTGAGTTCTAGTTTGATAGCACTGTGGTCTGAGAGACAGTTTGTTATAATTTCTGTTCTTTTACATTTGCTGAGGAGAGCTTTACTTCCAACTATGTGGTCAATTTTGGAATAGGTGTGGTGTGGTGGTGAAAAAAATGTATATTCTGTTGATTTGGGGTGGAGAATTCTGTAGACGTCTATTAGGTCCACTTTGTGCAGAGTTGAGTTCAATTCCTGGATATCCTTGTTAACTTTGTGTCTTGTTGATCTGTCTAATGTTGACAGTGGGGTGTTAAAATCTCCCATTAAAGAACAAAGCTGGAGGCATCACGCTACCTGACTTTAAACTATACTACAAGGCTACAGTAACCAAAACAGCATGGTACTGGTACCACAACAGAGACATAGATCAATGGAACAGAACAGAGCCCTCAGAAATAATGCCACATATCTACAACCATCTGATCTTTGACAAACCTGACAAAAACAAGCAATGGGGAAAGGATTCTCTATTTAATAAATGGTGCTGGGAAAACTGGCTAGCCATATGTAGAAAGCTGAAACTGGATGCCTTCCTTACACCTTCTACAAAAATTAATTCAAGATGGATTAAAGACTTACATGTTAGACCTAAACCCATAAAAACCCTAGAAGAAAACCTAGGCAATACCATTCAGGACATAGGAGTGGGCAAGGACTTCATGTCTAAAACACCAAAAGCAATGGCAACAAAAGCCAAAATCGACAAATGGGATCTAATTAAACTAAAGAGCTTCTGCACAGCAAAAGAAGCTACAATCAGAGTGAACAGGCAACCTACAGAATGGGAGAAAATTATTGCAACCTACTCATCTGACAAAGGGCTAATATCCAGAATCTACAATGAACTCAAACAAATTTACAAGAAAAAAACAACCCCATCAAAAAGTGGGCAAAGGACATGAACAGACACTTCTCAAAAGAAGACATTTATGCAGCCAAAAAACACATGAAAAAATGCTCATCATCACTGGCCATCAGAGAAATGCAAATCAAAACCACAGTGAGATACCATCTCACACCAGTTAGAATGGCCATCATTAAAAAGTCAGGAATCAACAGGTGCTGGAAAGGATGTGGAGAAATAGGAACACTTTTACACTGTTGGTGGGACTGTCAACTAGTTCAACCATTGTGGAAGTCAGTGTGGCGATTCCTCAGGGATCTAGAACTAGAAATACCATTTGACCCAGCCATCCCACTACTGGGTATATACCCAAAGGACTATAAATCATGCTGCTATAAAGACACATGCACACATATGTTTATTGCAGCACTATTCACAATAGCAAAGACCTGGAACCAACCCAAATATCCAACAACAATAGACTGGATTAAGAAAATGTGGCACATATACACCATGGAATACTATGCAGCCATAAAAATGATGATTTCATGTCCTTTGTAGGGACATGGATGAAACTGGAAAACATCATTCTCAGTAAACTATCGCAAGGACAAAAAACCAAACACCGCATGATCTCACTCACAGGTGGGAATTGAACAACGAGAACTCATGGACACAGGAAGGGGAACATCACACTCCGGGGACTGTTGTGGGGTGGGGGAGGGGGGAGGGACAGCATTAGGAGATATACCTAATGCTAAATGACGAGTTAATGGGTGCATCAAACCAACATGGCACATGGATACATATGTAACAAACCTGCACATTGTGCCCATGTACCCTAAAACCTAAAGTATAATAATAACATAAAAAAAGAAAGTTATAAGTTACCAATACTAGGTTCAAAAGTGAGCTTCTTTATTGAAAAAGAAGCTATGTGTATTAAAAATATATGTGGAAATTCAGTTAAAAACTCAAAGGCATTTGTAGCAGATAAAATGGCTAAATTTCTTGAAAGACACAAATTGCCAAGCTTATTGAGAAGAAATAGGTAACCTGAACAATATTATATGTATTAAAGAAATTGAATTTGTAATTAAGCACATTACTACAAGGAAAATTCCAGTCTTTCTTGAAAAAATTTTAGGATTACATAATCTCAATTCGAACTAACTCTTCCAGAGTTAGAAGAGAAAGAAAAAATTCCTAATTCACTTTTTAGGCCAACATTATCCTAATAACAAACCAAGAAAAGATTTTGCAGGAAAACCATTTGCCAATATGCTTCATAAACGTAGTTGTGAAAATCCTTACAATATTGGCAATTTAACTTAATCAATATATAAAAAGGCAAATGCATCATGACCAGGTATAATCTATCTTTAAAACGCAAGGTTTGCTTAAGACTAAAAAAGCTGTCAATACAATTCATCAGATTAATAACATATAGAAGATAAATTACATTATCTCAATGAATGCAGAAAAACATTTGGCCAAATTTTAATACGATTCACGGTAAAAACAACCGTTGCAGAAACACAGAATAAAAAAGAACTTTTTTAGTCTGATAAATAGTATCTCTAAAAAAAAAATCCCTACTCTTAGCATCTTACTTAATGGTGATAAATTGAATGCTTTCTCCTATGATTTGGGACCAGGCAAGAATGCTTACTTTTACAAGGCCAGTAACAATTATACTTGAGGCCTTAGCTACTGAAGCAAAAAAAAAAAAAAAAAAAAAAAAGAAAAGAAAAGAAAAGGAAACAGGGCCAGTTTCCAAATCAACAGGGCTAGTCAAATGTTGATTTACTTTGCCATACTAGAGTTAACCTTAATTGGGAATACAGACACACGGTATCCTAGAGCCAATTGAAAATTCTCTTTCTCTCATATTCATGTACTCATAGAAGCTCAAAGACAATACTGATATTTGAATGTATCTTTCCCAATTAAAACAGATTATTAGGAACCATGTTCCATGATAAAAGGCATAAAGATTAACTGTGCAAAATAAAAACTGACAGTAGGTGACAAAATTTGTCATGTAGAAATTCCTATGATATCAACAAAACAAGTCCTAGAGCAATACACTAATTTAGCAAGGTCATAGGATAGAAGAATAATATGGAAAAGCTTTTATTCTTTTTTTTTAAAGATGATATCTCATTTATTTAGTTGCCCAGGCTGGAATGCAGTGGCATGATCTCAGATCACTGCAGTGTCAGGGATCTGCCTACCTTAGCCACCTGAGTAGCTGGGACTACAGGTGTTTGCCACCACACTTGGCTAGTTTTTAATTTCTTGTAGAGACAGGGTCTCACTGTGTTGCCCAGTCTGGTCTCAAACTTCTGGGCTCAAGTGATCCTTGCCTTGGCCTCCCAAAGTGCTGGGATTACAGGCATGAGCCACCATGTCTGGCTAGAAAAATTATTTTTTATATACAAACAGGAAATAAGTGAAAAATAAACATTACGAAGCAATTTCTTTCACAAAAATATCACAAAAGAATAAAGCATTTGTAAACATATTCAACAAATATGTGCAAGACTTCACACAAACTACTAACCATTGCTGAAAGTTAAAAATAAATAAATAAATAGAAAGATATACTATGTTCATGGTTTGGAAGTCTCAATATTATTAAGTTGTCAATTCTCTCCAGACTAATCTATTAATTTTACGCAACCCTAGCCTCAGTCTCTCCAAGCTCTTCTAAAATTATAAGCTACTTCTAAAATTTTATGTGAATTTATGGAATTGTAATATTGAAACCAATCTTGAAAAAAAAGAATAAAAATGTCTGAGGCTTTATAATGCCTGATTGATTACTTATTGTAGATCTATTATAAAAATAGACAATGGTAGTGACATTAATATTAAAAAATAGGTTAATGAAACAGAATAGAGTGCAAATAAACAAATACACACTTTCAGGTCACTTAATTCAATTTCAACAAAAGTGCCAATGCAACATGATGAGATAAATAATATTTTTGAACAATAATATTGGAAAAACTGAATATCTGTATAGAAAGAAATGAATTTTGACTACTTTCATGAACACATAAACACAATCACACACATGCAAACATATACACATTCATTAGAGTTGAATTATAAATTTAAATGGAAAATTTATACTTGTAAATTTGTATTAAAAAGAGGAAATATCTTTATGACTTAGACATACAGAAAGCTTTCTTATACAGAATATGTAAGTTTAAGGCTAGTAATAGTTTGAGGCTAATTTTGCCCCATTCTTGAGGCAATGCATTTCTGAGTATATTACTTGATACCCTCTGAATTATGAAAATTGCTATCTTCTGTACCAGGTCCTGGTAATTTTCTGCAGGCAGTAAGCTGGAGAAGCCGCAAGGCTTACTTCACTTATTCACCTCTCCATCTTTGTGATTACTTCCCTTTGTTGCCTGAACTCTAATGCCTCAGAATCATTTTTTCATACGTTTTCCCAGTTTTTGTTGTTTGCAGTAGAAAGTTAAATCTCTTCATTGTTACTCTTTTTGGTTTAGATTCAATGGAAAAAATACTAAAAAATAAAGTGTACTGAAGGGTGGATAGAGGGTTGGAGAGATATATGATAATACAAATACAGTAAAATGTTAATAGTACAATTGATATGATGGATATTTAATGGTTCACTATAAATATCTTCCAAATTTTTTATTGAAAATTTTCATTTAAAAATGTTGGGGAAAATATAAGCAGTCTCCCTATGAGATAATGTCAAGTAGTCCAAAGGATTTGTAATTGGAATAAACTAGAAAATGCTGACTGCGAGAATGGGTTAGAAAAAATATTGAAGAACTAATAATTGAAAATTTTCTAAATTTGATAAACATTGACAAGAAACTTTATTTCAAGCTCAGCAAAGTTCAAGCAAGACAAATGCTTGCACATATACACACTGACAGCTAAGTACATCATGGCCAAACTTTTTAAAAAAGGATTTTGCAAAAATCTTGAAAGAAGCAAGAGGGAAAAAAAAATACCAACAGAGCAAACACACATTGCTTTCAGGAAAACAATCATATGAGCAATGGTTGATTACTGGGGCAAGAAGAAAATAAAAATACATCTTTAAAATGCTGAAAAATACAATCAATCAACAAGTTGTAGCTTCCTAGAATAAACCTGAAAAATGCATCCGAAGACAAAATATTTTTAAGTAAATGAACACTGAGATAATTCATTGCCATAGACTTTCACGTCAAGAATTGCTAACAATGTTACGTGAGGGAAATGATAGCATATGGAAACTTAAATCTTAGGGGAAATGGAGAGCCCCATAAATGGTATATAGTGGGTACGTATAGATTATCCTTTTTTTGTCCTTGAGTTCCTTACAACGGAAATGGCTAGTTTTTGTTTGTTTGTTTGTTTGTTTGTTTGTTCGTTTGTTTTTAAGAATAACACTGTAAGATAGGGGCTGTGACATATGCAGAAGCAAAAGGTAAGACAAAGATAGCACAAAGGATGGGTGTTCACGTATGAAGTTATACTGTTGTAAGGCTCTTAAGGTTTGTGAAGTGGGAAATTGGGAGTGTCAGGTATTAAGTAGGGAATTATGTAATATTAATTCTAAGTAGACTGAAATAATTTGAAGTTGCATTTTGTGACCACTCCAGCAAAAATTAAAAACATTAAAAAGAACTACAGCCAAAAAGCTATTAGAAGAAAAAGTGGAATAATAGAAAACATTTATAATACTCCCCCAAAGAAGTAAAAAAGTAGCAAAGCAAGAAACAAGACAGATAGAACACATTTCAGCTGGTAACACAGAATGAGAGAGTGGAAGAAATGCCACAGCCAGAGAAGTTGGTCTTAGATAAAAGAATAGACTTGCCTTTACATATAACAATAAGTGAGAGAGAGGAAACCAGATAACAAGGAGATATGAACGATGGTAGCATCAGGATATTGATTTGGCTTATGTAACAGAAAAGACTTCACCATTGCAGATCTGGGCCTAGTAGGACTGGGGGTACCTGGATATTTAGCCGGAAAGCTTATCTTCCAGTTCTCATATTCCAAATTACTGAGGAATAATATCAAAGATTATCTATCTGGGACAGTCAAGGCTTTGTCTACAACAATCGTGAAAGGATAGTTTTTAGTATACACTAAAATGCATGGATATGGATATTAGTGTACAATTAACCTTTTTTTTTTTTTTTTTTTTTTGAGACGGAGTCTTGCTCTGTCGCCCAGGCTGGAGTACAGTAGTGGATCTCGGCTCACTGCAAGCTCCGCCTCCTGGGTTCAGGCCATTCTCTTCTGCCTCAGCCTCCTGAGTAGCTGGGACTACAGGCGCCTGCCACCATGCCCAGCTAATTTTTTTGCATTTTTAGTAGAGACGGGGTTTTCACCGTGTTAGCCAGGATGGTCTCGATCTCCTGACCTCGTGATCCACCCGCCTTGGCCTTCCAAAGTGCTGGGATTACAGGCATGAGCCACCGCGCCTGGCCACAATGAACAGTTTTAACTATTTATACCTATGTAGCCACTAATTAGAATGTAGGACATTTAAATAACTCCAGAAAATCCACTGTTGACCCCTTACAATTTATCTTTGTCCCCCAAATACACCAAAAGTTCTAATTTCTTTTCTTTCCTTTTTTTTTTTTTTTTTTTGACAGAGTCTCACTCTATCGCCAGGCTGGAGGTCACAGAACATAGTCCATTAGATTTCAATTTTGAGATTTATTTAGATTTATATTATGACCCACTATATGGTATATCTTAGTGAATATACTATATGCACTTGAAAAAATGATTATTCTGTACTTGTTTAAAGTATTGTTCCACAAATGTCAATTAGGTTATGTTGTTCAGCAGTGTTGTTTAATCTTTTTGATTCTTGACTGATGTTTTTATCTAGTTTTTCTGCCAATTTTTGAAAGAAAGCAGTTAAAATCATCAACTGTTGTAGATCTGTTTATCCATTTAATTCTGTCAGTGTCTACTTCAGGTATTTTGAAGTTCTTTTATTAGGTAAATATGTATTTATGATTTTTGTGTCTTATTTATGTATTGACATTTTGATCAATACAAAATTTTTGATCAGGATGAAATTATACTTTTGATGTCTGGAAACATTTCTTGTCTTGAAGTCTATTTTGTCTTGTATTAGCATAGTTATACTAGCTTTCTTGTGTTCTAGTATTTGCATAGTGAATCCTTTCAATGCTTCTATTTTCAATATATGTTGTTTATTTTAAAATAGGATTCATTTAGACAACTCATAGTTGGGGCTTGCTTTTTACATTTATCTATACTGACTCTCAGCCTTTAAATATTTAGTCCATTTACATATGACATTCTCATTGATATGCTTGGATTTAGGTATATTATACTTGTAATATTTTTATATTTGTTCTATCTGTTCTTCTATTCTCTTGTTACTCCTATACTGATTCATTTTTATATAATTAACTTTAGGTAGTATGTTTTAACTCCTTTTAACTTTACCTCCTTATCACTTTTCATTTAGAAGCATTGCTACTGTTTGCAATATTTATCATTACCATAGTCTACTTAGAGTTATTATATATCTTCAGGGAAATTTTAAGAAGCTTGGACAGTATAATTCCATATATCAGATATATATATGTATATATGTGTATATGTATAGATATATGTATATATGTGTGTGTATATGTATGTATATATATATATATATATATATATATATAACTTTTAAACCCCACAATACACAATTTTAGTTTTTGCTTAGTTTATCTTTTAAAGATATACGAGGAAAAAATAGTAGTGTTCTATATTTATCCACATATTATCATTTCTAGTGCTCTTTATTCCTTTCTCTAGAGCATTGTTTCTACTTGGTGTCATTTTTCTTCATACTGAAGGATTTCCTTCATTATTTTTTGCAGCGTGGATCTGCCACAAACCCTTCCTCTGAAACGCCAAGCCAATGATATTGAAGCTCTTTGCCTCTTTCCAAATAACTCGTGCTGCAGACTGGGGAGTGACCTCAGAACAAAAGCCACAGAAACACAGATCACAATCAGCACATGTTCTTTTTTAAGTTGAAACGTATCACCCAGTGTTTGCCTACAGTTATTTGTTCCAATGGTTCTTTATGTAGTTGTCTTTTGTAACTTATCCCAAGTTCATAAATTTTATCTGAGATTGATTTGTCTACTAAGAGGCACTCTGCCATTGCTGAGACTAGACCCCTTAATGAATTTTAAAATTCATTTTATAACTTTGTGCGACTTCTCTATGATAAACAAACATTAGCAATAAATATATCCACAACTTAATGGAAAACTAATGGAATCATCTATCTATATGTAGAAACACATTTTCAAGAATATTTATTAAGAAATGAATATATGTCTATATGCTTTGGGCTAAGGTTCTTCTTCAACGACATAAATGACTTAATGCAGTACTTCCCAAACTTTAATGAAATGTTACTAGAATGCAAATTCTAATTCAGTAGGTTAAGGTGGGGGACTGAGATTCTGAAGTGCTTTGAAGTGTCCATGTGATGCTAACATTACTGGTTGTTGAAACACACTTTGGTAAGAACCTGCAGTACAGAGAGGCATTGCATGGATTTTGGATCTGATAGTCAGATTGACCTGAGTTTGATACCCTGGTCTGTGACTCTGTAGCTGTGCAGCTTTGGGCCAATATATTAACTATGTTTGTTTCAGTACACTCATCTGTGAAAAAGGAATAGTTACACCTACATGGAAATAACTAGTGCTACACTTATATCTAAAATGTTTGTAGGGTACTTGGAACAAAAAGCAAAGTTAAAAGATAATGACAGAAGCTCTTACTAGTTGGACAAGAAATCCTATAATGTTTTCTAGGCAATGACGTAAATGACAAAATATATTTTTGAAATTTTCTGATAACAAAACATCAAATTTTCACATAAGCAGTTATTTCTGACTTAATATTTCTTTCTTAAAATACTATATTTTTTATTAAATCCATTATCATTCTCCCTATTTTGAAAAAAATTCCTTGCCAAACTATAGAAAAACTTATGAAAAGGAGTGAATGGCTGATGAAATGCAAGTGGTATGAAATGAAGCAACGATTCAAGCCAGATTTACTCAGCTATTTAATTAATTTGCTAGAAAATGTAAGTTAAAACAAAAAAATGTGTAAAATATTTTGGAGGCATGAAATGTGCTTTCACAGTTCATATCATGTCAGACAAGTGATGATAAATTTAGAAAGCATTACTAAGATATCTGGAACACAAAATAATTGATTACAAAAATTGCCATTCTTCTTTTGCCAGACTACCTTTTGGATTTAGCCTTCCCATTTATCACTAGCTATACCTGGAATCTGAATGACAATAGAATGGAATAAAGGTTAAAACAGCCCCCTGGAGACAACTATTCCTATGCATTCTACTTCCAATAAGGGTGCTAGAACTGTATGTGAAAACCTCTTCTGACTGTATAAATTCCTTATGCAGTCTGTCGTCAAATAACTGTTTTACCATTTAAATAAAGTTACTAGAGCCTCCATTTTACTACAATCTATGTTTGTTCTTAATAAAACTTTATGGCTGGAGTTTGCAGAATATGAACTGTGCTTTAGTAGCTACTAATCAGTGCCTCCCCAGGGTCCATTTTTCCTCTTCCTTCCTTACAGAATATTTTTTCTCGTCAGGGCTGGGAAGGTAATCCAGCAACAGAAAGGTATAGTTCCTGTTTAGCTCAAACTAATAAATAGCTAGTAGCTGCTTTCCTTTTGACATCATTGAGCTGCTAATTATTCATACACTTATGAAGATATTCCTATCTGATATGCCATTACATACCAAAGTAAGTGTTGTGTTTATCAGTTCTGGCTACAAAAAAACCTGGGTGGCTAAACAACAAACATTTCTCACAGTTCTCGATGGTAGAAATCCAAGATCAAGGTGCAGGAAGGTTCAGTGTCTGTGAGGGTCACTCTTCCTGGTGTGCAGAAGGCTGCCTCCGTGCTGTATGTATTCTCATATGACAGAGAGTGAGAGGGCTTTGTTCTCTTCTTTTTCCTATAAAGGCACTAGTCCCATTATGGGGCGGGAGGTGGGGACTCATCTAAATCTAATCACTTCCAAATGGTTTTGCCTCTAAATATCCTCATTTTGGGGATTAGGACCTCAACATAGGAGTTTGGTGTGAACACAAACATTCAGTCCATAGTAAATGTCCTTTATATTTACATCCATTCACGTATTTTTTCTGTTGCTCATATCTAAAAGTGGCATGAAAATGTTAAGGTAATCATGGGCACTACTTTATAGAAAATCAATGCCCTTCACCCAAGTTGGTAACTACTCTTGCGAACTGTGATGTTCATGTTGTTCAAATATCCCCACCTCAGACATGAATAATTAAAAATTATTTTCCTATAAAAGCTAAGTTACCTACAAAATATTTTTCATTAAATATTCTGACATACTCCTGTCAGTCTTGTAGATCAATGCTGATTTTAAAGACATTGTAAAAATGTCGGTAAAACCATTGTAAAATATCCACCTTGAAAAAAGTCATGATATCAGTAAAATGTCTGACATGCAAGAAAGAACTAATTATACCTTAGCAAATAATTTTTTTTTCATTTATTAGCTCATAAATCACAAGCTTGTGGAAGAGAGTAGATGAGTAGGGAGTCCAAAATACCAGAAGTAATTAATTCATGTTGTACTCTAACGAATCAAAATATTTGAGTTTTAAAATTCTCCCTAAATTAATATCATATAGGCCCAATAAGTTACTTAAATTTTCATACTTTTTTTCCTTTCTTCAAAGTATCTTCTGAAAAATTGGAACTTTTTGATTAATTTTCATTCAACAAACATTGAGTGAGCCACAATGAATAAGGCACTGTATTAGGTTGTGAAAGCAATTAGCAAAATCATCCATAGTTCCTGTCCTGAGGTAGCATATGTTCTAGGGGAAGAAAGAGAATAATTAATTTTTTAATTAATTTAACTTAAAGTAAAAATTACAATTGTATTAAATGCTAAGAAATGAGTTTTACTCTTAAGAGAGCATCTAATGTGGAAAAAAAAATCTCAATAGACTTACTACTCTTAATGTGTACCTAATATTTCCTTGTTCATTTATGCTATTGAATTTTTTAGATAGCCATAATGTTATACCAACATTTATATTAAATTATTGATCTTCCTTCTAAAAATGAAGATAATATCGAGCCATATATTGAGTTCTCATATGTATTGGCTTCTATTTCTACCTTTGTACATTTCATTCATTTATTTACGTTGTTTTCATTATTAACACCTTTTAATATTTTAATATATGATAGTATATTTATTTGAAAATATCAACTTCAGAATTAATTTTACAAGATATCAAAGGAAAATATTGTTGATATTTTTATGTGAATCACTATAAATTTATGTTAACTTAGGAGAGCTGAAATCTTCCCTAGGCTAAATATTTCTACCCAAGATCATGATATACCTTTTCATTTGTCTGTGTTTTCTATGAATCCTTAGGGTACCTATCGATTCACTAAGAATACAACCATTGTGTTCTTCTTGAAGTTAAAGAAAATCTAGAAACGAGAATAGTTCATATTATTTGAAAAGAAGTGACAAGACAATCAGATACTCTGTCCATTCTGCTGCATTATTTCTGTGTCAATTACTGATTATGACATGAAGACACTTAAAAGGGAATAGCACAACAACAAAACTCATTCAACTGGGAAAAACAAAATAAAAAAAACAAAACTATAAGAAATCTTGCCAAAAACTCATGTCATTTAAGAAATACTTCACAATCAGGTAAATTATAATGATTTTCAATGCTTAGGCAAGAAGGAAGAATAAAAGAAATACTATGTTAAAACCCATTCCTGTTGTGGGGTGGGGGGAGGGGGGAGGGACAGCATTAGGAGATACACCTAATGCTAAATGACGAGTTAATGGGTGCAGGAAATCAACATGGCACATGGATACATATGTAACAAACCTGCACATTGTGCACATGTACCCTAAAACCCTAAAGTATAATAAAACAAAAACAAACAAAAAAAAAAAAACCCATTCCTAAAGGGTAAGTCAAATCATTTTAGATTATTCATGTCTCCCTCATCAAGACCCTTTCATATCCTAAAGATAGTTATCAAAAAGTAAGGGTAAAAATACTAAGCTGAAGGATATAGAGCAAGCAAAACATTTTATGTAAAATGTAGATGCTCTTCAAAATAAATATTTCTAATAAATTATCTTTACAGGGCTCCAGTAAGATTCTGGTTCATGTTGTCCATAAACACTTCACATTATGTGGGCAGATTGGTTCCCTTTCATTCACCCAGACCTGAAAGCGAAAAGCAAAAATGATCCGAATGCTAATGGTTCATGAAACTGACCTACAGATTTTTTTTTTTTTTTATTTTAGTTTGCTCTGCTTTTAAGTTGCTGTCCTACATGTGTACAAATGTTTCTTAGAAGAGGTTTTAAGGATATGGGGGGAGTTGCTGCTTATTCAAACAATTTTAATGAAGGACTAACCTTTTACATTTAACATTTGTTCCCTTCATTTGCTTTCTGGCATCAGTTTATACTTTTTTTTTCCTCCCAAAGGACAGGGCATAATGAACATACACGAGATTATTTAAATGAATGGTTTTAATGAGTTCTTTGAATAGATCCTCTAAAAAGCAAGCATGAAATTGCTTTCCCAGTTGGGATGCTTTAAAATATTTTTAGAAAATTCATATATGAAGCCTTAAAATTCTAACCACTTTTAAAGGAACAATGATTGAAAGGGAGTTTTTTTATTGTAATATTGTTTATTCTCACTCATACTGCAGAAGACATTAAAAAACCCAGCAGGATTTTGGAATTATTTTAATAGATTATCATGTTTCATATTAATAAGTAGTTATTTATCAAATTTAAAGGCTGCAGCTCTTATACACTACTTTCATAAATGGAAATCCGGAACTTCATTAACTGGTGAATATTGACTAGACGTGAATAAATTCACTTTGTATAGTCAACATTGTTGCTGTCCCCTGATCCTTTGAACATCTATTCAAGGTGTCATAGTCTTGAGGTTAGGTAGAATTGACCTCATCCTCTTGCCACTGTGATTATTTCAGAAGTTGGCATAGACTTCATTAGTTCTCTTCGGAATGCTGTTCAAGACTTATATTCAATATTTTTTTCACTCCCTGGGTGTGAATGAAGAAACACGTAGATTTAGAAACTTCTGGAAAGCAATATTTTCCCATGAGGAGAAAGTGACTACATGGAGCAAGGTAGAGTTGTGGGATTTGCAGGGAAGAGGGGCCAGAGCCTTGATAAAACTCTTCTTGACACAAACATTGGCCTCAGGCTTTTCTGTTTTGTGAAGAAGTAAGCTTATTTATTATTTAAGCTCCTTTGGAAATAAGAACATGGTATACAAGAGAGATACAAACTGCCTTTGGCAGATATTATTGTCCTATCATTTAGAACCATTTATCTAAAATCTTCAGATAGTTCAGACCCTCAAAACTCACATTTGAAAAATTAAGCCACCTTATTAGATGTAACTAAAAGTTGGATGTTTATCAGTCTTGTAAATGTTATTGTTATAGCATCATTGTGTTTTGTTTCTGTCAGTCAAGCCATATTCGTACATGCTATTGTACTAGCTTCTCTTAAAAAATAGAAAAAAAAATCAAATTTTTTACCTTTAAAGGTTAACGATTTAGCATGATTTATACATACTCTTGAAAACAGAGAAGATCTAATATAAAAGAACATTGTGACAAAATGGAGCAGGTTCTGGATATTTCCTCATATGTAAAAAGACTTTGCAACAAATAAGCAGTAAGTTTCCTTCCAGCTTTAATGGCCTATGATTCTATGGCAAATGAAGCATCAGGAATTTGAAGGCACAAGGTGGTTGAGAAATCTGTCACATGGAGAGCATCAGGGAATGTAGAATTCTTTAGTTCTTCATAAATCAATTTACTGTTTCTGTATTTTAAATTTTTAAAGGACAAATTCTGTTTCTGTTCTCCATATGGGTTTTCGGAAAATACTCTGATGATATTTAAATTTTTCATGATCAGACATTATTCAGTCAGTGCCTTTTTGTATAGATAAAAGAACACCAATTCTATGTAAGAAATTTTAGAAACTTGGAATCTAAAAGATTCAGAACTGGAAAGACCTCCTCATGATGTGGGCCCTTCTATCATGCCCTCCAAGTCATCATTGAACCTCTTTGGAATTCCTTTGTTGTTGAAGAACTCATTAGCTTCTAAGAAGCTTGTTCCATCTTCATACAATTCTAATGGCTGATACCTTCTTCTATATGTTTAGCCAACATATCCTTCTTGAAATTCTAGAAATTCATCTAACATGTGCAACTGTAGATAAATATATTCTTTTAAAGAAATCTGCAGTGCCCAGTCATCAGATTACCCTTATTTCTGTCAGATTTTCTTAAAACCTAAACTTGTTTATGTGGAAGTTTTATGGCTTATGATTGAACAAGGATTTCACCAGTATAGCCCTCTTAAGAGATTGGCTAAATGTAGAGTGGAACTATAAGATGGAGGAAAATCAAAAAAATTAAAAGTAGCAAAGGTGGGGAACTAGAATCATCACTGTCATCTTTAGAAGAATGTAAATAAAATTTCTTTCCACTCCATATTATATAGTTAGATGGGCCATGATTGAAATAGTAAAACTATTGACATTCAATGTTTTACTGATTATAGTCAATCTCCTGGTAAGTTTATGTAATGTGGTTATAGGTAGAAAATCACATGTTTATACAAGGTTATGTGGCGCATAAGACCTCTGTCCTCTTTGCATAGAATAGGTAGGTCTCGCTTTGCCATACATTTCTTTACATCAGCTTTCTGGTCATGTAATGCCCAACATCCTAGAGAAAATGGTAAAAGTATTGCTCCAGTACTTCTCCAGAGGACCCAAGACAACTTTGTGCTGACAAACAGAATCAATATCTATTTACATATGGTTTAGCAATGTCATTTGTGCCTTGTGAGCTTCCATGGAGTAAGTGGCTCAATAAGATTGCTTTAAACTTATTTAATATAATTTAGAAAATTTAGCTTCCCAAGGAGCTTGAGAAGGAGGAGACTTCAAATCTCTTGAAAGCAATGGGTTTTTCCTTCACCTAGGGATAGTTTGACTTTTAACAGTGAGTCTGTCTTCTGCTAAAACTTGCTATAGGGATTCAGCAAACATTTTATTTTATTTATTTTTAGTGTTTTCTTTACTATGGTGGTAAAATGAGTTTGTTTTTTCTTCCCACTACTCTCTCTCATTATCAGGATTCTGACAACTATGAAGGGTAAGCCAATGGAGAATGACATTTTGTTACAGAACTCAAAGCAGGAAGGAAGAGATACATACGCACAGTAATACACAGACTAGATGCGGTGCTTCTCAAATATGGGGTGCCTACAAATCTCCTGAGGATGTTGTTCTAAAAGCAAAATCAGGTTCAGTAGATCTTAAATGAACCTGAAATTCCAACAGGGTTCTAAGTGATGTTGATGTTGCTTGTCCAAGCACTACATTTTGGATAGCAAGGTGCTAAGATATATGCCACTTAGACTCTATGCAAGCTGTAGTTTGACTTTTGTTTTGCAAATGATCTGATTATCTGTAATTTACCCTGCCATCAGAACACTACGAGAGCTTTTGCTTTCTTCTATTATCCATGTCATGATCCAAAGGTCCACATTTGTCTCTTTATAGCAATAGAATTAGATGGAGCAAATAAAAAACAATAGCCCTCTTAAGAGATTGGCTAAAAGTCGAGTGGAACTATAAGATGGAGGAACATAAAAATATAGAAGTAGCAAAAGTGGGGTGGGAGAAGGAAAGGAAAGCAAAAAGGATATTTATGTATGTTTGGCAGAGGTCCCTGAGGAGCATCACAACTTTTGCTGTCTATATAAACATATAAAACAAATACATATACTAAAACATATAAAACAAATATATATAAACATAAACAATAAAAACATAAGACAAATATAGATATATGTAAATAATTTTAGCTTACATTTTCAAATTTAGGTATATCTGGTTGGCTATTTGTATTTATAAGTTATATGAACAGAAATTAATCATCATTAGTGATTAAGAAATTTTTCAAGTTTTCTAGATCAAATTACTAAGTGAAAAATATACTGAGAATGCAAATTAGGTTTTTTAAAAAACTGTTAATATTGACAACTATTTAGCCGGAATCAAGAATTCAGCCTAAATTTTTGTTTTTATTTTTCACTTAAAATGTAGACATTTTATGGAGGTTTATATAAAATTACAGCTATAAGAAAATATGGGATTTTATTTAAAAGCCTCAAAGTGTCATTGACTCAAGTTATTAATAGATAAACACAATTTATTTATTTGTATTTAAAAAATAAACGTGCTAATAAATTTTTATTTTACCTATTTTATGTAACAGTTTACAACTTTTAATTTGATAAAAAGAGACTTCTGAGTAAAAAAAAAAAAAAAATCAAATTTAGAGGCCAGGCATGGTGTCTCACATCTGTAATCCCAGCACTTTGGGAGGCCAGCAAGGTGGGAGGATGGCTTGAGCCCAGGAGTTTGAGACCAACCTGAGCAAGATAGGGAGACTTTGTCTCTACAAATAATAAAAGATTAGCCTGGCATGGTTGTGCATGCTTGTGTTCCCAGCTACTTGGGAAGCTGAGGTGGAAGGATTGCTTGAGTCTAGATGGTCAAGCCTGCAGTGAACCATGATTAAGCCATTGCACTCCAGCCTGAGCAACAGAGAGAGACCCTGTCTCAAAACAAATAAACAAACAAACAACAAACACAAAAAAACAAACAAATTTAGAAAACTACCTCTGTATAAGAAGACAATTGAGTATCCGTTATTAAGTCTCTAAAAAGGTGACTGTTGTATTCTCTGTCCTTCCGGGCTCATTCATGATCATCTATAAATATTTAGTACATGTGGGACTGAATTCCACAGTCATCGAGATATTTTTGTTCTTTAAGCATTTCCTTCTAAAATGTAAGCGCATACTGGAGGAAAACGTCACGCTAGAAAGTAAGGATGGATTCAAAGGACTTGCTAAGAGTCAGGACAATAGAAATGCAGCCCTAAATAATGTTGGGAGCTGAGTTCTGGTAGAGAATAGTGACACTGGTAAGTCAGGCCAGAAGGTGTGTTAGTCATTCCTCAAATACTACTGACTCTTCATGTTCTAATCACATATTAGAACTGCCCCTTATTGTTGGGCCACATGACTAATTTTTTCACTGAATTGCAAGTTAAGTGACATGCATCACTTTTGCATTGCAGCACTTAATTAATTGCTTTTATAGTAGTCTCCCTCTCGCTTTCTCCCTGTGGTGGGCAACTGATGATTTTCAAAGTGCTTATTCCTCTGACATACCATGTCTCTTAAGGACAATGATCAGTAGAACCTCTAAGCTGACCTGTAGTGAATATATAGTATGAGGACAAACAGAAAAACAAATCTTTGGGTTATAAGCACAAACTGAGACTATCCTAAATGATTTAGGCAGGCAAGCTGTAGATCAGAAAGGGCAACTAGAAGAAAGAAGAGGCATACTGAGTGGGACCACGAAGGCTGCCTAAGATAAACTTAAATTACTTAAAAATATTGTTCAGTTTCCAACATTTCTGAAATGTATATGGAGGCTAAATTTATATACAAATACAACTAAATTCGAGGTAACCAAAGATTCACATTGCCCAGCTGGTTTATGAAAATGGACATATGTGTATTAGGCTGGTAGTCCCAGAGCCACAGTTGGAAGGATGGTAAAAGGAGAATCAAGAGCAACTTATTCTCAACTGACTTGTCAATGCATTTCGGTAGATAAGCAAGTTTCACTCCTTGTCCAAAGTCATTTAGAGCCTCCTATTTGTGGTAATGAAACTAAAAATATTTTAAGGTGACAGTATTAATATCAGATATTCATAGTTAAGCTTACAGCACTGACATTTCTTAAAAAAAAATAGAGCTAGATGACCCTAATCTTACGACAAACAGATTTTCAACCTGTTACCTTTTACTGATTGTAACATCCTCCTGCATTATGAGAAAACACAATTTGCCTATACATTAAAGCAATTACAATATGATTAATACAATTAAATATTTGAAAGTATTATCAATGTAATTTTAAATGATGTCAATCTGAACCAGCTGCTGGAATGAAAATTCAAGTCCCAATTAATTTTATCCATATACTCATAATCAGTGTATCTATAGAATCAAATTACAATGTCCAATTCAATGACTATTCCTACCCTAACCTACTTATTGTCCTCAGAATCATTTTTTACTTTCCCTCTTTTATTTCCCACATTCACTTCATCCTCAAGTCCTTGAAGATCTACTTTAACAACATATCCTGTCTCCGACCACCTTTTTCTGCTCTTCTTCCTTTAACTTTACACCATGTCTTCACCTGGACAGTTTTAATTACCTCTGAACACTGTCTGATGCTTCTATTTTCCCAAGGTAGCCAGAATCATCACAAACTTCCTCTACTTAAAAGCCCTCAATGGCTTTCCATCGATTTAAAAATAATTAACAAATTCTTACCGTAAATTTCAAGATGTTACATGTTTTCACTCCTGCTTACCTCTCTGACTTCATTCCCATGCTATGAATGCTCTTCTTTGCTCTGCTTCACCTATGCTGGCCTTCTTTCTGTGAGGTTCCTGAATCCATCTCACATCTGCCTTGGTGTCTTTGCCATAACTTATCCCTCTCATCCCTGTATGTGGATTTCTCTTACCTAAAATCTGTACATTGGTGACATTGGAACCTCTGCCCAAATATCTTTTCTTAGATATAACATGACTGACCATTCCTTATGAAAGAGTCTCTCCTCCACATTTTTATTCTTCATTTACCCTTTCATTTATTGCCTTCATTAACACTTGTTGCTGAAATTACCCTAGTTATTTACTTGTTTTAGTCCACCTTTCTCTGAACATGTAACTCTATGAGAATGGTCGACTTGTCATCTCTGTATCTCCAGCAGCTAGAATGAATGAATGAATGAACGAATAAACGAGAGGATAAATAAAAGGGTTGCTAAATAAAATATAAATAGTCATATATGTATCCACTGCTATTTTGGAGCTATATTGTTTATAAATTACTCAACAAATTTTATTGATGATTTTTGTTTTTTTACATTTCTATTTTTTAGAATTTATAAATTGTTTTAATAATTTTTAATTGACAAAGTTGTACATATTCATGAGATGCATTACAATATTTCAATATATATAATGAATAGTGATCAGATCAAGGTAATTAGTATATTTGTAATCTCAGACATTTATCATTTTTTGTTTTGGGAACATTCAATATCCTCCTCCTAGCTATTTGAAACTATATATTATTGTTAACTATAGTCATCCTACAGTGCTACAGAACACTAAAACTTATTCCTTTTATCTTACAATGGTTGGCATTTTATTAGGGCACTAAAATGTAAGAAAAAAACTGGCTTAAATCTGTTCTGGTACAGAAATTTGGGGGCGGAGGATATTGTAATTTACAACCTTTTCTAGAAAGTAACTAATATTCCTGATAAAATGTTTGAGCAATTTTTAATGGAATTTAATGAGATTAAGAACCTCTATTTGGAAAATCAGAATTACCCTCCTGCCATTACTGACATTGGATTATCTCCATGATAAATTAATAAACTTCAACAAGACATTATGTTGTTGTATCATTTATTTCTTTATCTATTCCAAAAACTTTTTGAGTTGCTTTTTCCTACTTTTTCTTTTTTGCTTATGAAGCAAGTCTGAAATAAATGTGAATATATGCTTGTAATAAATTGCTTTAATAATTTGCTGTTATAGATGTATGAGGCATTTTTTCTGTCTCTCCAATAATTTAGAGTCCCTATAAACAAATCAATCTTGATGTAAATTTGTCTTTAGTGTATCCGATGACAATACAATATTACCTTCCTGTAAGCTGCTGTATGGGCCACTGTATCATATGCATGGTGTTTGTGGTTCTGCTTATACAGTTTCTTAGACTTAGATGGAGTTTTTATCTCTTGCATACTCAGAACATTAGTCTTACAGGCGTAGCTCAAGATCTGACTATTCCAAAGAAACAGTTGATTATCAGCAAAGACTGTTTAGATGACCTTTGGATATGTGTGGATATTTTTACTTTTTAAGCCGTTACAAGATTGTGGGTGGCCAGGTGCCCAGGATTCTAAACATAGTATTATGTTGCCCATGATGCTATTAATAATATGATCTTCATTGAGAAATGGATCAACAAAATATCTCTTCCTGCCTTAAACTTCTATGGCCACTCATTGTCTCTTTTTCACCTTCCGATCTTCATTCAGGTACATAATACAATTCTTCTATTTTACTGAATTTTCCTTAATTCCCAGAGGTATGCTTAATTCATCCTTAGCTTCTTTACAAGACAAATATTCAATATTTTTAAAGTAGATTATTATATGGATTTTAATGTGTTCCATAACCACATTTACATTTGTTAACAAATCCAAAAAAAAAAGTAAAGTCGAAAGTATATATTTTACACATTTCAGGTAAATCAGAATTCCACTCCATGCGAGGAAAGTAAAAAATATATTTTTAAGTTGATAGGGATTAAAAATCTGGTCAACCTATAGACAGAGAAATTTCTAGGCAGACACACTGTCCTTTTTCAGCCCTATATTTTTTAGACAGTAAATTCTCATATATATTCCTGACAAAATAAGGCAAAGGGAAACATATTTGATGAAGATTATTGTTATAACTATTGTCACACATAGCACTTTCCATTTCATTTCCTTATATTGCAAATAGAATACAAAGTAAGTAAACAAATATATTAGCTGTTTGAAGGCTAATTCAGCTGTCAGATTTGAAGTTATTCTTTTTTTACTTTTTTAAAAGTAACTTATAATACAAATTCAGCATTAAGAACAATTTAAAGTAACCTCATGGCCCTGAAATTTACTGAACATCAATTCTGAAATCTCCAAGAAATGTTCTGAGGCTTCAATTTGATGACATTCTGATGAATTTAGATGAGGCATGATTAAATACTCTCTGTCATAGCTCCTTTTGATGCTGGACAGGTCACTTTCTGTCCAAGGCAAGAAAAAAGCTCTAAAAGACAATACAAGATGATTCAATCATCCTTGTTAATAGCTGTGCTCTCTTCACCCAGAAGTGAGGGTTAACTCTGCTCCCTGCAAAAAATTCTCCTAGCTGCAAGTTTGCCAGCAAATCTGTGGTATACAGCCCAGAGCCCAGAGAGGGGGGCTGTGCAGTGGCAATTTACATTAACAATACTCTTCATATTCATGTTATGCTAATTAAGCAAGTACAGCAATCTGATGCAATGATGATACTTAAACTGAGCTCTCTAATGGCAATAACGTGCCTCAAAGGGCACAAGCCAGTGTCCTGCCAATGAGTTTAATACACGCCTGGACAAGTAAAAGGTCAGGATGGTTACAATGTGCCAATAAGTGCTTCAAAGTAGGAGGCTTGGAATAAGCCCAATTCTAGTCTCTTTAATAAAGTCCTTATAAAAAGCTCCTGAGCTGACTTTCATTATCAAGTATTTTGCAAATATTCATTATGCTCATGTTTACTTCCATTGAGTAAATGATATTGATCCAAATTTTCTGGCTTATAGCTGTGAACAACCTACCAAAGTATGCTATGATCCCATACTAAGTTTACCCCTTATAATACACATTGTTTTAAAATCGGGGATAATTTAGATAATTGAAGTGAACTCCTGAAAAGTTTGTCCTTTCAAGAGTGGTGTAGGCCGGGTGCGGTGGCTCACGTCTGTAATCCCAGCACTTTGGGAGGCCGAGGCGGGCGGATCACGAGGTCAGGAGATCGAGACCATCCTGGCTAACACGGTGAAACCCCGTCTCTACTAAAAATACAAAAAATTAGCCGGGCGTGTTGGCGGGCGCCTGTAGTCCCAGCTACTTGGGAGGCTGAGGCAGGAGAGTGGCGTGAACCCGGGAGGCGGAGCTTGCAGTGAGCCGAGATCGCGCCACTGAACTCTGGCCTGGGTGAAAGAGCAAGACTCCGTCTCAAAAAAAAAAAAAAAAAAAAAATAGAGTGGTGTAGAGATGAAAACCTAAGGCAGCTCATTCCTTTCCAAGAGTCTTTGCATTTATGAAAACATTCAGTAATATGATCACCAAAGCAGAGGGCTGCAAAAAGGAGATTAAACTTCATCTTGGTGGGAGACTCATTTCTTATTTTTGAAACAGTCACATGCCGTTTTTATAAGTACAACTGTTCTAACAAATATTTGACCTTTTCTCTCTTCTCTCTGTCTCTTTTAATTGTTCTGCTACTTACACTTTGGGCTTTCAGCAGGAAGGATATTGTTATTGGCATTTTGTTTTCCACTTATTTTTTTATTTTCCTTCATCATTCAACTAACATATCCCCTCTCCACCAAGTTTTCAATCCTCCAAGGTTGTGATATTCTTAGTTAAAAAGCAACCTCACTTTTAGCCCAGTGTGTTCACAATGAATATATATTCTGCAGAACAAAATGGAGTTTATTGTTAATAATATCATTTTTTAAATAGTAAGTTTAGCTACAGTTAAATATCCTCAAATTACAGCCCATGCGACAAGAAACTGGCAGGGTAAAAATAGATGAAGTGCTATTATAATTGTGATTTAACATTATTTTAAATTTACTCAATTATGCTTTCCTATTTTCCAAAATCTCAGCTACCATTCATCTCCATTTCCTTAAAGTGATTGTGCTGATCAGTTCCACTAGGTCAGCTTTGTGTTTAATAGACCTTGTTTGGAATCACAAAGACAGTCACTGTGATTGTATCCTCTCAAATAGAAGATGTTTAACCTCCGAAACTCATTTTCTTCAGTGCAATAATTTGTGGTCAAACTCTCAAAAGTACAATGAGGGTATTAAAGTCTAACTCCAAAGAATGAACAAGAGCAAAATAAGCCCTGCTATGCTGAGATTTCAGAGTGGTCAGAAGAATTTCTATATTCAAAAGAATATGTAATCATCATAAAGGTAGCCTTTAATAAAGTCTGCCAGGATTCCTTCATAATGGTTGCCTATATACTGTTTCCTTTGCTTTTTGGTTTCCCATCCAGAACGAAGGAAACATTTCATAGCTTTTCCTTCCCCCTGCATTTCTAACACCAGACACATACTGTAAGTACACGGCTTCTGAGAAGCAATTAGAGTTAATGGGATTAAAAATCTAATCACACAACTGCTCTTGGCTTGTATCTGCAGAACTGCATAGTAAAGCCTCGCATTCCAAATGCACAAAAATGAGTTATTGCACTTGTCCATGGAAGGTCTCTGTAGCCCTTATTTTATCTGGCTTTCTCCAGGGGCAGCTTTTCAGGGTTTGATCAGAGAAAATGGCTGAGATTTATTTCTTACAACAGGGACATTTGCGCTTTCTTGCTTTTAAATTGCTTTTGATATATGTTAAAGACGACAGCAAGAAAAGAAACAGGGGTACAACCAGGACAAGAATACATTAAAAAATACATTCTCTCGAGTACACAGTGATGGCAATCACCACAGAGATGCTCTGCTTTCTTCCAGGAATGTTCCTACTTCAAGCAGTTGAGAGAAACGGAGATGCTTCAGGCAAAGCATTATGGGATGTGGAGTAGTCACTGGAAAAGGCAGAGGGGTCTGTGCTAGAGTTTTCCTGGCCTTCTGTGACGAAGAGGAGGTTGGAATAGACGTTCTTGAAAATCCCCTTTGCCATTGAAATTCCATGAATACATAATGCTGAATGAAAGGCTGATGATTTATTTATGATGTAGATTATTCAAATTGTAAGATACTAGGACAAGATTTTTATTGCAGGAAAAAGACATGGCAAGAAACAACTCACCACAGTAAGAAGACTTACTCTTGCTGTTCTTTAGCCCAGTAAAATAAAAATTAATAATAATAACAAGAAGCACAACATTTACTGAGTTATTTCAACTCCCTGGCATCTTTTTAAGAATTTTCTGTGTATTATCCTCACAACCCTATGAGGCAGGCATTTTATTTTATTTTATTTTATTTGCACAGAGAGAAATTAAAGCACAAAATAATTTTGCAATTCATCCAGCTTCACACACTGAAGTGCCAAGACCAAGATTGGAATGTGGGTACTAGGGCTCCAAACCCCAGCTATATTTACAAGCAAGAGTACTTACTGAAGATCATCAGTCCATGTTGTTCATATGAGGAAAACTCTCAAATGCCCTAAATGCCCTTCACAAACATTTAAAAGTCTATAAGCAAAGAAAAATAAAAGCTGCCCTCAGCTTCTCTCTCTATGAGATTTACTTGCTCTCCCTCTGCAATTGAGTCATCTGAAACATTGCTGCATAAATATCTAATTTACACTATTTTCCAAGCATTTTAATTGCCATCCCCCACAACCATTGGGCATGCACCTAGCCCCTCACCCACAGTCAATGGGTCTTGTTTGTCAGTGCATTCCTGGGAAATGTTCAAGCAGCAAGCTAAAATTCAGCATCATCTTAATTTAAGAAAATCATAGTTAGCAAAGTCTCTCACATTTCAAGGGCAAATATAAACCACTCTTAGATTCCAAGATCGCCAATCATGTTGGATTCTCAAGCTTTTTCCTCTTCATTAGTTTGCAATTATACTCAACTACCATCAACACTCAGGAAGTAGCTAGCAATCACACTGAGAGAAGGATGTAAGATACCACAGGAAGTTCCTAACGAAGTTTCAAAAGGAAATCGACTGTATACAATGCAGAATATTTTTACAGTGCAGTCATGTCTTACACAGAGTTAGGTTATAAAGTCAATGATTAATGTGAAAATCAAGGACATAAAAATTATGCCTGAAGTGACCCTAAATCACTCACATGGGTCTATCTGCGTGGTTTGTTTTAAACAAATCTCTCCTGATAGGGTGTATATGCTTAATGCTTCCTCTTTGTGGGAATAGGCCACAATTTCTTCTGCTGAGCATAGGATGCCACCCTTTGCTTGCATTTAGGGAGTACAATTGCTTTAAAAAGTTCCATTTACCCATTCCTGGACAACTGCATAGGACTAAATTTATGTGTAAAAAATGTTTATTTGATGTAGCATCCAATACATTCATAAAAAATAGAGACAATTATTAGTATTAAGCCCTTATGTTAGTCCATTTATTAAATCACAAATGTAAATAATTTTTATTTCCCTCGGAAAAAATAGTACAAAATGAAACAAAACTGGAATAAAATAATTATTTTAAATCTTAAATGCTAATGCCTGAAGAAAATTATTTTAATCAAAAAAGTAAAAAAAGTTAGATATAAATCTTGGAGAGTGGCATTTCCTACATTTTTCCCTTGTACAATTTAATTTTAATAAAGAATGATTCTTCTTCCAATTGACCGTTTTAAGATCATAAAACATTAATATCCTTTGACTAGTGACTAAGAACAATCTCCAGATAAAGAGAAAAATCAACCACAAATGAGGCACAACATGGAAACAAAATGAAAATGAATTCTATCAATAACAACTACCTTTGATGTAATATTATACAGTATTCCAGGACAATGGTTTTAAAGAGGGCGTAACATTATATAAAATGCTTATGATATAATAAAGCAAAATTTCAAAGTAATTAATGTGGTATGTATGGTTAGTTATTCAATATCCATTCTAACCTTCCTTTTCTTAACATAACTTCAAACTGATTCAAAATTAAACATTTGCTAGACTGCTGTGAAGCTAGGGTTGGTCTTGTGACACATTTCCCTCATTGAGATATAAATGAAAGCCAATGGGAGGAGCTTCCAGTGAAGCACTTTTTAAAGGCACAGAATCTTTGGGTGTTTATTCTGCGCTTTGCCTTTTGCCTTCTTCCTGCCTAATACTAGTCTCTCAAGGACCAGCCATCTTGAAACCATGAGAGGATGTATGAGAATCAGAGCTACGTGGTTAAGATGATTAACTGAAATGAAGACTATGGGACCTGACAACTAGCAACCCTGGACATTTTTTATGTGAAGAAAAATAAACAAGTAATTATTTAAACCACTATCTTTCTCAGGATCTGTTGGGTTTGAATGCAATCTACAACCAATATAAGAATTTACATGGAACAATGACCACAAAATACTCACATGCATATGTACTCACATGCACACACAGACAATACAGGTAGTCCTTGCTTTGAACAGTCTCATTATGAACAGATTTTAATTACCACAACTTAGTTAAATGACACCAGCTCTCCTAAGTTATAGTTCAAATTTTAGTTAACAAAGGATATTAGCAATGAGTTATCTCATTAAGTGAAAACTTCACTGCTAGCTATTCAGTCCATAAATCACTACACACAAAAAAAATGCTCATCATAATCAATGACCAATCACATCACTTATTTCAAAATCTGTCAGTGATTGATTGATGCACGCTTGTTATTCCTTTCACACACAAACAGCAAAGCATACAGTTGTGTCGCTTTCTCTCTCCCAGAGATAAACCCCTATGACATTTTTCAGAAGATCATGGAAAAAGAGAATTGACCAAGAAAGATGAAAAGAGATACTGAAATAAATGGAAAGAGATAATGTTGGCAGTAAAATTTCAGTCAAACCTAATGAGATTACTGAAAAAATAGCTGAGCATGAGAATATTGACACTGCAGCCATTTGAGAGACTCCAGATATGTAGCCAGTGAAACTTAGTGAAGACAAATTTATTGGCATAAGAGAGGAAAGTGGTTGTGATGAGAAGGATGAAGATGTTCCAAAGAACTGATGCTAGCCAAAAAGAAAAAAAAAAAAAAAGCAAACTAAACAGAAAAACCCACTTCACATTAAATGAATGCTCAGAGGTATTTCAAAATATTCGAAGCACAAAGTATGAAATTCTTGAAGCTGATTCAAGCTTAGAAAGGAGAACGACATTTTACGAGGGTATTGAAAAGATGATTACTCTATTTCATAAGTTGTATGGATTTTAAAAAGGCAACTATTCAAACTATGCTTGATAATTTTTAAATATATGTTTAGTGAGATATATTTTACATATCATGTAATGCACTTATTTCAAGTGTATGGGTCAATGCTTTTTGTAGTAAATTATCAAGTTGTACAATCATTGCCATTTGGAGTTTTAAGAACATTTCCCTCACCCCCCTCAATCCTTCATGTTTATTTACTGTTAATCCTCTTGCCCCTCATACTCACAACCTCTACCCTAAACAACTAACAGTCTTCTTTCTGTCTCTACAGATCTGCCTTTTCTGGACATTTTATATAAATGGAATTATACAATATGTGGTCTCTTGTGTTTGCCTTTTTTCTTTGTTTTTTTTTTTTTTTGAGTCGAAGTCTCGCTCTGTCGCCCAGGCTGGAGTTCAGTGGTGCGATCTTGGCTCACTGCAAGCTCCGCCTCCCGGGTTCACGCCATTCTCCTGCCTCAGCCTCTCCGAGTAGCTGGGACTACAGGCGCCCGCCACCACGCCCGGCTAATTTTTTTGTAATTTTAGTAGAGACGGGGTTTCACTGTGTTAGCCAGGATGGTATCGATCTCCTGACCTCCTGATCCGCCCGTCTTGGCCTCCCAAAGTGCTGGGATTACAGGTGTGAGCCATCGCGCCGGGCCGTGTTTGCCTTTTTTCACTTAGCATAATGGTTTTGAGGTTCATTCACATCATAGCACGAGTCAGTAATTTATTCTTTCTTATGGCTGAATAGTTCTCCGTTGAATAGACATACTGCATTTTGTCTATCCGTTTTCTAATTCATAGACGTTTAATTTGTTTCTCATTTTTGACTCTTATGAAAAATGCTATGAATAATATTTCCATATTTTGATATGTTTTACAAAGAAGCACTTTAATTATTTTATTTTATAAGTTCCAGGGTACATGTACAGGACGTGCAGGTTTGTTACACAGGTAAATGTGTGCCATGATGGTTTGCTGCACCTATCAACCCATCACCTAGGTATTAAGCCCAGCATGCATTAACTCTCTTTCCTAATGCTCTCCCCTCCCCACCCTCCTGCAACAGGCCCCAGTGTGTGTTGTTCCCCTCCCTGTGTCCATGTGTTCTCATTGTTCAACTCCCACTTTAAGTGAGAACATGCAGTGTTTAGGTTTCTGTTCCTCCATTAGTTTGCCGTAGATAATGGCTTCCAGCTTCATGTCCCTGCAAAGGACATGATTTTGTTTCTTTTCATGACTGCGTAGTATTCTATGGTGTATATGTACTACATTTTCTTTATCCAGTCTACCACTGATGGGCATTTGGGTTAATTCTGTCTTTGCTACTGTGAATAATGCTGCAGTGAACATATGCATGCATGTGTCTTTATAACAGAACGATTTATGTTCCTTTGGGTATATACCCAGTAGTGGGATTGCTGGGTCCAACGGTATTTCTGGTTCTCAATCTTTGAGGAATCACCATGCTGTCTTCCACAGTGGTTGAACTAATTTACATTCCCACCAACAGTGTAAAAGCGTTCCTGTTCCTCCACAACCGCGCCAGCATCTATTGTTTCTTGACGTTTTAATAATTGCCATTCTGACTGGAGTGAGATGGCATCTTATTGTGGTTTTGGTTTGCATTTCTTTAATGATTGAAATAATTTAATTCTTAATATTTCTAATGATTTAAATTAGTCTACTAAATACATGTTTTATTATTTTTAAATTTCCACATGCATTTATAGTTGATAGTAGGAGTTCTTAATATTTTGACAAAAATTGTAAAAGTCATGGAACATTCATAAATTTTCCATTGATTATTAAGATTGCTTTGTATGGTTTAGCTTACATGGTCATTTTTTGTGGCCCCTCACTACTTAATGCCCATTCACACACACACACCCAGTAGGGTTATACAAAAATATATCAGTTCCCTAGAGTGATGGGTTTAATATTTTATTACTTTTATAATTAAAAAATAAAATGTAACAATAAAATGTGGGGAAAATTCCTATGATTTCTTTACATCTCAACTTAGAAAAATAATTCATAATACTTTTATACATAGCATGATTAAAATCATGTTTTTTCTTTTAAAAATGAAGACTGTATAAGGGAGGCAGAGACTAGCTATGCAAGAATTAGAACAGAGGAAGGAAGGAAAGAAGGAAGGAAGACAGATGTTAGACAGACTATAATAATATCATAAGAATGTCTACAGTAGAATAAAGCTGTTGTGGAAAAAATGGTATTTTAAGGAAGTGATGGTGCACCAGAGGTAGTAGCTCATCCTCAGAGCCTGTATTGGTTTCATAACTGATGGAACATTCTACTGCCTATTCAAAGACAAGTCCAGACTAACCAATCCAGAGCATGGCCGTTTTGATCTGTTGTTGCTACTTCATTTAATCAAATCAAAAAATTCAGACTTCCAGATTCATACTGAAATGGAATTGAACTATTTCTCTCGAAGACACATGTATTAGTCTGTTCTCGTGCTGCTTATGAAGACATACCCGACACTCATGGTGGAAGGCAGAGGAGGAGCAAAGGGATGACTTACATGGCAGCAGGCAAGGGTGTGTGCAGGGGAACTTCCTTTTATAAAACCACCAGATCTTGTGAGACTTATCACTACAAGGAGAACAGCATGAAAAAGACCCAACCCTATGATTCAATTACCTTTCACCAGGTCCCTCCCACCACATGAGGGAATTATGGGAGCTACAATTCAAGAGGAGATTTGGGTGGGGAAACAGCCAAACCATATCAACACAGTAGTGGCATCCTGGGCTCTACAAGAGACAGTTACAATGTACACTGCACATTTGCACTTTGGAGAGCATGCAACATATGTCACATTTGCATGATAGGGGAACATTACCAGGTATGCTAGGGACACCATAACTAGCCCCAGAACCAGTAGGCTATTTTAAGAAACAAAAAAGTTAGTTCCTTGAAAATCATGTTTAGTTTCTTGACATATCTCTCTCTGCAATAATAATTTTGCATATGAAATGCCTAAGCAATTTTTAAATTGAGTTTGGTATTGTCCACATCTGCACCATAGAGAGAGTCGTGATGAAACAGAAGCTTTCTTCATCATTTGTTTTCCATCAATCTACACTGGCCATGAAGATAGTTGAGAATATAAAATTACAGTCCTTCTTTATTTCATTTGTTGAAACACTGCTATTGTGTAAAATTCAAGCTTTATTGAAATGAGCCTTTTATAATCAATGAAGTCTGAAAAAAAAGAGTAAAGATGAGCAGAAATTGTTCTTTTCCATTTTTAAATAAGTTGAACCAATGAAAGTTGTTATAGTAAGAAACTAAACCTTTGGAAGACTAATTATTATTTCAGGATTCATGTGGGATTATTAATATTAATTGCCACAGATAATTAGAATTCATGGTGATAAAAACCTACTCTCTGGATGTAGAGAGGTGTGAAATTTGTATAATTCTAGACATGTTTGTCCTAATTGCAAAATTCCCAGGAGAATGGATTTTCTCATGTCTCTGCAGGGCGTTTCTTAAATTTATTACCTTATGAAGTTAAATACTGGCATATAAAGACCTCAGCAGTTCAGACATTACCTAAATTAAAATGTGATATGATTTGAATTTTGTTCATTTTAAATTCAGTGAACATTTACGGTTTAAAAGACATTTGGTAAAGAATTTAATAGTATAAAAAGATTAGGGATTGCAAGAAGCTCAGCTCATCCACCAGAGGAATGTAGCTGGGTGAGTGACCCTGGGTGACACACATGCCAGCAAACCTTAAAATCATGAAAAGTGACAAATGATTGTATGAAGCCATAAAATTTGGGGTGGGTTGTTACACAGTAGCAGAAAACTGATAAGCGTGCTTATACATTTGAAGCTTCCTTTATTGACTCATTTAATTTACACACTTCAATGGGACAGGTAATGTTATTATCCTCCTGTTATAGATGAAGCAACTGAAGCACACAGGGGCTAAATGGCATATGCAAAGCCACACCGCTGAGTGGTAGAGCATAAAAGCTCGAAGCACGATTACATCCTGCCTTTCATAGGAGACGCAGAGGCTCAGGGAAGTCAAGTAGCAGGCAATAGGATAGTATCTCAAGTCTGTGCTCTCCAAAGCATGTGCTCGTTAGGAGCATGAAAAGTGTTTCAGTGTAGTTGAAGCTTAGAATTCATGGGTAAAGATTGCAGAAGATGAGAGTAGAAAGCTAGGTTGGGGCTAGTTTGTCAAATGTCCATATGACATACTTTGACCTCTGGTCCAGTGATTTCTGAACCTTGGTCTGTAATGAAATTTTGACCAATTTTGACTGTGACAAAAGAAAACCAAAAAAAATATTCAATGCATGACACATACAGATTGCCAACTTTTTTTTTCTAACTTGGAAGGAATCTCTTTTCATTTACAAGAATGTTCTAATTTTTTTTTTTTTTACTCTGTTGCCCAGCTTGCTGTGCAGTGGCGCAATCTCAGTTCACTGCAACCTCCGCCTTAAAAGTGCTTAAAAGTGTGTGGAACCTCCTCTCCCCTGTCCCAACTCTCTCTCTCCCTTTATCTCTCTGTTTCTCCTGCTCTTGCCATGTGACATGCTTGTTCCCTCTTTGCCTTCCACCATGATTGGAAGCTTCCTAAGCCTCCCCAGTAGCTGATGCTGCCATGCTTCCTGTACAGCCTGCAGAACCATGAGCCAACTCAACTTCTTTTCTTATAAATTACCCAGTCATTTATTTATAGCAGTGCAAGAATGGCCTAACATACAAGCTTAACTAATTATGACATTACGAATGCTTAAATGTTTGGATATTTATGTTTAAAACTGTGCAGTAATAATAACTTGCAATTCTTGGTTACTTTCCATTCTCCACTCCTTCGTTTTTATATCCCTGTTTGTTTATGCCTCTTTAGAGACTGCTGGGACCAAAATGCTTAGATATTTTGTCGCCTTTATTTGGTCCCAAATACTCTCCATGTTTGGCCTCTTCCTTAGCATCCCTCGTTATAGGAAGGGTGATACTGAGTGTCTATTCTGTGCTGTGAATGTATATAATAACTGCTTATTTAATGATCAAATGATTGAACAACTTCTTAACGAGGGAACTCTGTACTATCTATATATTTGAATAATCAGTGATATCCCTGGCCTTGAAAATAATTGGACTGGCTTCACCATAACAAGAAGAAGAAATCATATTATTGCTCAAAAAAATGCCTTAGAAAATCATTCTAAACTGAACAAACAAAAACAATGAGAGCAACAAGCTCTTATTTTAGCTCTCAGTTTTAATTTATGAAATTCAGTGAAGGGCAGTAATTTAGAGAAATTGCTTGAAGTGTAAAACATGCCTTTTCCATCTTCAAATCAGTTGAAAAAATATTTTAATACAATTTAGATTTTATTCTACAATAGCTCCCTATAATGATGCTTCCACTAATTAAGGCTTTTATAGTTTGGGTTTAATTCTGCCTTCCAACCTATTTTCTATCAATTTTTTTTTATCTGTGAGCTGCCAAAAGTAACAACTCTACTCTAATTTTTCCTTGTATAAAAGTCAGTAACTACTCCCAAGACCTCACCACAATTAAATACACGAATGGAAAGGCAGATATAATAATGGGAAGCAAATTAGTTTTTGCCTCAGTGACAACAAGTACTTGAGATTCTATGAAGATTCTTCAAATAGCAAAACAACCAGGGAGGGCACTTCAGTTGCTGCATAAACAAATACTACACACAGATATTCTAATCAAGAACATTGCCCAATGCTACCTTTAGCATTTGCTTTGCATTTTAATTTAAATTATTCAGTGTAGAGTAATATCTTAGAATTTTAAGGGACTGCTAGCCATCACATTTATAAAACTATCTGTATGTAATTAACTACACTAGTACTATTTGTACTGATGACATATCCTTTTATATCCAAATGTTCAGTCTGTTGTCTGTTGTTCAGTTTCTGCTCATTAAAAGATAGCATTTTAGAAAAGGTGGGTAAAATTTTAAAAAGGGAAAAAAAGAATATATTTGAGAATGAGTTATCTTGACTTTTAAATCACACATTTCAGGTGAAGTAATTTTATAGTTTTAAGGTCAATAAAAATCTATAGAAATATCATAGATATAAATACAATGTATGACACATTTTATATTAAGTTCAAGGAACTTTATGTTAATGCATTGGTTCTGGAAGCAATCTTATACAATCCTTGACTGATGATCTGGCCCTAGAATCATGAATATGCTCATCCAATTTGTAGTAATATTAAATTAATCACTGTTGCTGATAGATTGTCTGACATGAACACAACTGCATATAAATTTGACCAACTGGAAACATGGTTCATAAAAGTAGCATTGAGCAAGGTGCTATTCACATGGAGAAATAAAACCAAGGCAATGAATGTACATCTAGAAACAAGTGAGGAAGAAAAGGCAAAACCCCTCAAGGTGAAAATTGCTGTAGCCCTACCTTGTAGCTGCAACAAAAAGGACCAAAATGAAGTCAACCTCAAATTACCAACCTTGATTGGTTATTTGCCATGTGCAAGGCTCCATTAACTACTATAACACTTCATAAGGTAAACTCCATCATTACTGTTGCATTTTAAGAATTAGGAAATCAAAGCACAGAGAGCTAAGTAAGTTGTTAAGGACATAGAACTAATGGGGGAAAGAGGTCTTATTTGAACCAAAGCAGTTTGCTCCAGGGCCAATACTCTTGAATCACTATACTGTGTAAAATAATAATTTATTTCAAAATTGGAAATATGCAAAATGATAATTCTTGATTTATCAATATGATGCTGGACCAATTGCTCATGAACCCATTTGACTCTCATTTGACTCTTTTGGAGTACATAATTCTGTTTTATTAACAAAGGCCCGGGTGTTTTATATGCCTGTGCTGTTACAGGTTAACACTTAGAGAGAAAAAAAACACCCTGATGAGATGTGATTTGTGGGGTGGAGTACTGGTAGGAAAAATAATTTCAAAAGCTATTATTGTATTCTCTAGTAGGAAAATAACTAGTTTTATATATAATTTAGCAGTCTTATTTTGGTATTTCTTTTCTGACCAACAGTACAAAACTGTGTTTTTCAAATGTTCTTGGAACCAGCTCTCTTGTCTTTCTGTTGGTTCCCTAATTAATTCAATGAACCTTTGGCATGTGGCCACTAACATTTTTATGATTTTAAAGGCTTTTTGCAACTTTCTATTGGAAGATTAGAATATGGAAAGCTGGAAATACAGAGGCATCATGATGTAGTGGTAAAGTTGTACAGATATTAGAGTTAGACAAAACTTAGAGCAAATACAGACACAGGCAACTGCTTAACCCCTCTGAACCTCAGTACCATTATCTGTGAAATGAGGGTAATAATTCTTAGCCCACAAAGATTATTGAAATGATTATAAAATACAAAATTTCTGAGGTACATTAAGTGGGTTTGACATATCTTCTCCAAGGGTCTTTGTTTCTTCTCATTTTTTCAACCTAAGATAGTCAGATAACTGTATAACATCCTGCTACCACAAAATAGACTTTTTAAAATAGATTTTTTTTAGAGAGAAGTTTTAGGTTCAAAGACAAATTGAAAGGAAGAGATTTCCCATAATGTCCTGCCTCCACACATACACAGCCCTGCTCATTATCAACATCCCACCCCAGAGGAGATACACTTGTTATAATTGATGAACCCACATTAACATATCATAATCACACAAAGTCCATGGTTTACAATAGGGTTCACTCGATGTTGTACATTCTATTGGATCAGACATATGTATAATGATATGAATCCACCGTTATACTACCATACCAAGTATATTTTACTGCCCCTAAAAACCTAAAAATTCCCTGTGCTACTTCTATTCAACCTCTTCTCACCCAGCTCCCAGAAACCGCTGATCTCTTTACTATCTCCATAATTTTGCTCTTTCCAGAATGTCACACAGTTGAAATCATACTGGCTTCTTTCACTTAATGATATGTCTTTCATAGTTTGATAGCCCATTTCTTTTTTAGTGCTGAGTAATATTCCATCATCTAGATGTACCAGTTTATCCATTCACTTACTGAAGTTACATATTTACTGCTTCCAGGTTTTGGCAAATATGAATAAAGTTTTTATAAACATCTCTGTCCAGATTGCTGTGTGGACATAAGCTTTCAGCGTCTTTGGGTAAATAGCAAGGAGCCCAAGTCCTGGATCGTATGCTAAGATTATGTTTAGTTTTGTAAGAAACCATCAAACTGCCTTCCAAAGTGGTTGTTCCATTTTACGTTCCCACCAGCAACAAAGGAAAGGTCCTATTTCTCACAGTAAAATTTTGAACACCACACTAAAATGTGTGTGTGGCAAGGGGCAGATTTGCAAAAGCTAAAAATAACAAAATGAACACAAATGTCAAAACTAAATAATATGGGAAAATATTAAAAGAAAAATGTCTTTTTATTTCTTTCTGAAAATAAGATTCTGCTTTCAGGCTTATGAAGAATACCAAGGAAGTAGAACTGCTGTATTCTGCATTTGAGGGAATACTTGAATGAGGTCATATCAAAGAATTTTCTTCCAAAGTGCTCCCTAAAGAATTGATTTCCACCCACTGTGTGTCAAACACTGTTTTAGACTTTCATGAAAATAAATGGCTTCTTCCCATGGAAGATTCAAAAATGCTACCCATGTATCCCAGGTTAAGAACTCCTGTTGTAAAGGTACTATAAAAAATGATGCAGTATTCATTGTTAAAAGTCAAAAATGTTTTAAATGCCACCTTTCTTTTTGAAAACATAATGCAGTATTGCAGTTGATATTTTACTTTAGAAATTTCAAACTTTTATTTATATCTATGTTGATAGATTCCATTTTCAGAAAAAATTGTGAAAATTTGAAATAAAACAATAGAAACAAAGCATTTATCATACTTTTCAGTGTTATCAGATACAATGCGGGGGCTATGCCTTTCATTGTTTTTGAACTATTTCACATCTCTGTAAGTTTTAGATAATTGATAGCAATGAAAATGATATTTGCCCATAGAGATCCAAATTGCTTTTTATTATTATTATTATTATACTTTAGCTTACATGTGCACAATGTGCAGGTTTGTTACATATGTATCCATGTGCCATGTTGTTTTGCTGCACCCATTAACTTGTCATTTAGCATTAGGTATATCTCCTAATGCTGTCCCTCCCCCCTCCCCCCACCCCACAACAGTCCCCAGAGTGTGATGTTCCCCTTCCTGTGTCCATGCATTCAGTGGAATCTGATTGTTATCCCTTGGATATTAACCAGTTTTACATCTATTTGTAAATTAATTTGCACTCTTTTTATTTGACTATTAATATAAGTTCTTTTTTGAACTGATTGTAACATCTTACTGATCCTCTCAATTAATGAGTAGATAAAATATTTTATCTGTATTTCTTCAATGTTTATATGAGAATCACAATTTTTACCCTTCTGAGAAAATCCTATCTATCTATCTATCTATCTATCTATCTATCTATCTATCTATCATCTATCATTCTCCATGAATACTTATGAGTGTCTATATTTATTAAAAAACCTCTTCAAATCTTTGAGTAAAATGATGCATATACCATGTCACTTTTCTAATTCCCGATATCACTGGTACATATCTGGTTGTTTCTATAACCCTGCTAAGAAGCAGTAATCTAAATTAGAGTAAGAGCCATCCAGGGCTATGCATAAGAACTCTAACAATCAGAGTAACAAAATAAATCATTGAAATAAAAGGAAAAGTAGATTCTCCTTGTCTGGGTGAGATACAAAAAAGGACAAGCAAATGGATAGTTTGTGCAGTTAGTGGCCTAAGGACACAGCGCTCTTATGACAGAACTTATATCCAACAACTGAAGAACAATTCATCATTTTCAACATTAGGTTTTACTTAAACAGTGCAGACTATATATTATTTTAAATTTACTCATATAATCAGGATACTCTGCTTTTCGCTCATGGCCTTTCATTTTAAAAACATGACTATTTTAATAACTCTAGAAATCATAATTGTCATTGTTATATTTTGTGAGCAAACACAGGATGAAGAGCTTCTCATCTGTGAGAGTTTTGACAGAAACCATAGAAAAGATAACCAAAGTTTAAATTGCTCCATTTGTTTTGCAATGACGTGGACCAAGGTGGCAAATGAACTCACTGGATGGTGGCATTATTCAGTTTTTGTCTGATTCTAATCCCTTTGGATACTTTGGTTCTCCCAGCGTTATCTTAGTAGACGGGAGTTCGGGACAAGCCTGATCAACATGGAGAAACCCCATCTCTACTAAAAAAAAAAAAAAAAAAAAAAAAATATATATATATATATATATATATATATATATATATATATATATATATACAAAATTAGCCGGGTGTGGTGGCACATGTCTGTAATCCCAGCTACTTGGGAGGCTGAGGCGGGCGAATCGCTTGAACCCGGGAGTCTGAGGTTACAGTGAGCTGAGATCGCACTATTGCACTCCAGCCGGGGCAACAAGAGTGAAACTCCATCTCAAAAAAAAAAAAAAAAAAAAAAAAAAAAAAAAGATTTATCTTAGTAAAGCAGTGCCATTTAAGGTTTCCATAGGCTCCAGAGTCTCATACTTTTGAGGAACTTAGTCCTCTTATACCAAATCTATTAAAAGTACCTATATATGAATTGAGTTGGGTTACCGCTGTCTTTCTGATATGTTACTTTTATAAAAATTTAATTCGATATTTACTTATTTTGATTTTTAAGGTGTTTTTGAGCCAATTTACTTTTTACAGCTCTCATAACTTTTTATGGGCTATGAAAATCTTGTAGATCCTAAATCACATTCCCAGAATAAGTAATTGTTAAAATCTCCTACAACGGATTTGGAAATTCCTGTAAGACATACAGTCCTATTTTTATGCTTTAACATTTACTATATAAAAACAGAGCAAAACCTATCCATTGCATGTATAGGAGACTACAGAGGAATGTGGAGCTATTTGGTTTTGTCTGCCCAGAAGGCTTCTCATACTCCTTACTTTGGTAACCTACTACATTCCAAATCTTGGAAGTGGGCAGATGACCCTGGTCTAGACAATATTCTACCACTTAAGGCCAGTATCCTGAGCCTAATGGAGGATGGGTTCTGAGCTAGACTGAGAGGCCTGGTAAGGAGGAGAGAATGTGATCAACAAACCAAGAGAAGCAAACACAAGCAGAGTTGATAAGATGAACCAAAAGAGTCCTGCTGTCAATATTTTGGTTGTCCTTCCCACAGGGCTTTCTGGAAGATACCTCAGGAACCAGCAGCATTTGAATCACTTTTGCCTGAAGATTCAGTACATGATCTCCATAGCCAATCTGCAATCAAACCCCAGCTCTGTCAATAGATGTGGCCCCATTTATTTTACCTAATGTCTTTATGGTTTGATTTCTTCAACACTAAAAATGGAATAATGATGATTTTAGTAATAACACCTAGGTCATAGGGAGTTTGTGAAGATAAAATGAGTTAAAACATAAAAAGCACTTAGAAACATGCCTAGCATATATTGAATTATGTAACTAAATGTTAATATTATTATTGATCCCAGTTACATGAACGCATGTATTCTGTTTTTCTTAAGTTAGATTGAGTTTCGATCTTATAACTTGCAATTGATTATTAAAGGCACCTCTTGGGCTCTCATCTCCTATGATGTGAATATTTACTTCCAATATTTCTCCCAAGAGGGATCTATTTCTGAGAAGAAATGTAACATAGTAACTATTCCAGATTTCACAATGGCTATGGTACAGGCAGCTGTTATCACTGGCTAAGACATGAAGCACATATTTTTAGATTCCCAGGTTTTCATCACAAGTTGACTTCTATGAGGCAACTTATGAACAGTAGGCAGAATTATTTGCTTTGGAGATACGACCAAATACATAACAAACCATAATTGCTTCTTTTCTCTTAAGGAAAAATGAATGGACTAATGACAGTTTTTTAAAAATACACATTTTAAATAATCATTAACAGTATACATTAATTTGAAGAAAAAATACTAACAGATTACGTTCAATGAACTGGAAAAACCTTGTAATGAAAATCAAGGATAAACATCTGGCTTAGAAAGTTAGTAAGTTTCAGGCTATCCTTCATTGTACCAATTATTCACTTTTCTGTTGGGGAACAATTCAGAGGGTCAAAGAGAAAAGGCTGCCACCATGCATATTTCACTTTTCATTATTTGCTATTTTGCTCAATCATACGCATCAAGATATTTATGTGTGAGGATGCCTGCTAAGGAGTATTTTTGAGTACAAATAATTGAAGTGGACATGAAATCAAACCCACTATGGAACAAGAGTCTGTACTCTAGAGGAAAATCATCTTGACAAAAAAGCCTAGGCTAAAAATTACATCTACGATCCAGCCCTTCTCTTGGGGGAACAATTGGTGAAAAAGTGAAAAGGAAGAGATTCAATGAAAGATTTTCAAGAAATTTAATTTGAATTGCTTCCAAACAGGGCATGTATCATTCTTATTGGCCTGGCTAAGGCCAATCATATGCCCACCACTGGCCAGTCAGTGTGATGTGAGACAATCACGCTCTTTTTGCCCCGACTTCAGTCCCATGCCCCTCTGCAGAGGTGGAGTAGAATTCCACGCACACTAACATGAATTGAAGTAGAAAGGCATTGCTTGCCACATGAAGTCAAATGTATATGAAGACGAGTGGTGATATGATGAACAAAACCTCTAAATGCCAACTACTTTCATACCTTGCTGGATCTTCTGAAGACAGTGATATTTTAAAGTGGAGACAAAAGAATCCACTGCTCAGAACAAGGAGAAAGCAAAGAGAGGGCAGAGCCATTTCATGATAGTCCCCCAAAAGTGTTTCACCTTTCAATGCTTTGGCTATCTTGTAAATGTTTATGTTTAGAATTATATTTAAAATTAAAAATGGATTATATATTATCTATCTTTTGCTTAAAATAAATGAAGATAAAATAGTACAAATATTTCTATTATGTTATTAGGCCTACGATAATGATTTATAGTTGGTACCTTTTTCTTATTTTTCTTACATGAATCCTAAAGAGAAAATGTTTTTATTGTGAATAACAAAAGAAGCAAAGTTTCTCATAGAAATATTTCAATGGAGGTATTAATTGTCCTATCTGATAGGCATTTGTTTGTATTTAAAGGTATTAAATTTAAATTTAATGAAAGTGGGATTTAATTTTATTCATCTTTCCTGGAATATAACTCCTGATGATTCATGTATATTTTGATGTTTTCATTACTAACAACAAGAGATGCTGTTTGAGAATTTCAATTTAATTGATAATATTTTGATGTTGTTAATTATTTTTAACACTTATGCCAGCAATTTGGTTGATGCTGTAGAGTTTAAAATTGAAAACAGTCTCTCTTCAAGGCTTTTATTTTGTATTTTAAAAAACCCTCACATTGATATTTCTTTTCTAATACAAGTATGTGAAAAACAGAACATTTTGATGAAAATATCATATTTTAAAAGAAATGATTTTAACATTTTCTGCCTACTCTTGGTAATTGTTTATCAGTACAAACTTATGAAATATGGATAATAACAATGGTCTTTAAGTAATACATAAAATTTGATGCTGTGGTTTGATTGCACAATATTTTTTATGGAAGGAGCATAATATACAGTCTTGGACTTGGTGGCTAATTTGAGGTCTGGCACTGCCACTAATACTTGTGTGCTTGGACTGCCCACAATTGCAAATGACCTGATTTTGCCTATATATGACATGGAACAAATAACATTAGGCAATGTATTTTGGGCCTATTGAAGTTTTCCATGAAAATAAAGAGAAGTAATACCTATGAAAGCCTTTGGGCTATACAAAATTAAGACAATATTATTATAATGTCTTTGCTTGACTCCAAGGCTAAACTTATTCTAAGATTTCAAAATGCCCACAGGGTCAATATTTTTTAAAGCCTGGCCTGAGTCAGGGTAGTTACATGTAAAACAGAGGGATGTGGCTAAGTTTTCATGTCTCCATGGGCCTATGGCAACATTAGAAACTTTGCCGGGCATAGGTGCTTGTGACAGTTTTGTGGGCATATTGGTCACTTCATGTACTGACATAGATACAGAAAGTTGAGAATGGTAGTGCTTACTGACTACTGAGTAGAATGAATATATTATTCTGGAAAATGGCAGAATAACTGGAAAGAACTTGAGAGGTTAGAATTTTCACAGAGAAGATGGAGAGTAGAACAAGATAAATACGTTTTATTGCTGTTTCTTTACTGTAACTTTATCAATTGGCTTGTGCCATATAATTAGTATCTCCTATTAAAGATTTGTATGAAAATGTGAAAATATTTGTCAGAATTCTCTGCTCAAAGTAAGATAGATAACTGTCTTCACGTAATTTAACACATTTTGTTAAATGGCACCTGGAAAATTGGGTCATTCCCACCCTAATACTGCACTTTTCCAATGGTCTTAGCAAACAGCACACCAGGAGATTATATCCTGCGCCTGGCTCAGACGGTCCTACGCCCATGGAGCCTCACTCATTGCAAGCACAGCAGTCTGAGATCGACCTGCAAGGTGGCAGTGAGGCTGGGGGAGGGATGCCCACCATTGCTGAGGCTTGAGTAGGTAAACAAAGTGGCCAGGAAGCTCGAACAGGGTGGAGCCCACCACAGCTCAAGGAGGCCTGCCTGCCTCTGTAGACTCCACCTCTGGGGCCAAGGCATAGCTGATCAAAAGGCAGCAGAAACCTCTGCAGACTTAAATGTCTCTGTCTGACAGCTTTGAAGAGAGTAGTGGTTCTCCCAGCATGGAGTTTGAGATCTGAGAACGGACAGACTGCCCCCTCAAGTGGGTCCCTGACCCCCGAGTAGCCTAACTAGGAGGCACCCCCCAATAGGGGCAGACTGATACCCTACATGGCCGGGTATGCCTCTGAGACAAAGATTCCAGAGGAACGATCAGGCAGCAACATTTGCTGTTCAGCAATATTTGCTATTCTGCAGCCTCCACTGCTGATACCCAGGCAAACAGGGTCTGGAGTGGACCTCCAGCAAACTCCAACAGGCATGCAGCTGAGGGTCCTGACTGTTAGAAGGAAAACTAACAAACAGAGAGGACATCCACACCAAAACCCCATCTGTACGTCACCATCATCAAAGAGCAAAGGTAGATAAAACCACAAAGAAGGGAAAAAACAGAGAAGAAAAGCTGAAAATTCTAAAAATCAGAGCGCCTCTCCCCCTCCAAAGGAACGCAGCTCCTCACCAGCAATGGAACAAAGCTGGATGGAGAATGACTTTGACGAGTTGAGAGAAGAAGGCTTCAGACGATCAAACATCTCCGAGCTAAAGGAGGAAGCTCAAACCCATCGCAAAGAAGCTAAAAACCTTGAAAAAAGATTAGATGAATGGCTAACTAGAATAACCAGTGTAGAGAAGTACTTAAATGACGTGATGGAGCTGAAAATGATGGCACGAGAACTACGTGATGAATGCACAAGCTTAAGTATTCAATTTGATCAAGTGGAAGAAAGGGTATCAATGACTGAAGATCAAATGAATGAAATGCAGCAAGAAGAGAAGTTTAGAGAAAAAAGAGTAAAAAGAAATGAATGAAGCCTCCAAGAAATATGGGATTATGTGAAAAGAACAAATCTACATCTGATTGGTGTACCTGAAAGTGACGGGGAGAATGGAACCAAGTTGGAAAGCACTCTGCAGGATATTATCCAGGAGAACTTCCCCAATCTAGCAAGGCAGGCCAACAATCAAATTCAGGAAATACAGAGAACACAACAAAGATACTCCTCGAGAAGAGCATCTCCAAGACACATGATTGTCAGATTCACCAAGGTGGAAATGAAGGAAAAAATGTTAAGGGCAGGCAGAGAGAAAGGTCAGGTTACCCACAAAGGGAAGCCCATCAGACTAACAGCAGATCTCTCAGCAGAAACTCTACAAGCCAGAAGAGAGTGGGGGCCGATATTCAACATTCTTAAAGAAAAGAATTTTCAACCCAGAATTTCATATCCAGCCAAACTAAGCTTCATAAGTGAAGGAGAAATGAAATACTTTACAGACAAGCAAATGCTGAGAGATTTTCTCACCACCAGGCCTGCACTATGAGAGCTCCTGAAGGAAGCACTAAACATGGAAAGGAACAACCAGTACTAGCCACTGCAAAAACATGCCAAATTGTAAAGACAATCAAGGCTAGGAAAAAACTGCATCAACTAATGAGCAAAATAATCAGCTAACATCATGACAGGATTAAATTCACACATAAAAATATTAACCTTAAATGTAAATGGACTAAATGCTCCAATTAAAAGACACAGACTGGCAAGTTGGACAAAGAGTGAAGACCCACTAGTGTGCTGTATTCAGGAGACCCATCTCACATGCAGAGACACACATAGGCTCAAAATAAAGGGATGGAGGAAGATCTACCAAGCAAATGGAAAACAAAAAAAGGCAGGGGTTGCAATGCTAGTCTCGGATAAAACAGACTTTAAACCAACAAAGATCAAAAGAGACAAAGAAGGCCCTTACATAATGGTAAAAGGTTCAATTCAACAAGAGCTAACTATCCTAAATATATATGCAACCAATACAGGAGCACCAAGATTCATAAAGCACATCCTTAGAGACCTACAAAGAGACTTAGACTCCCACACAATAATAATGGGAGACTTTAACACCCCACTGTCAAAATTAGACACATCAATGAGACAGAAAGTTAACAAGGATATCCAGGAATTAAACTCAGCTCTGCACCAAGTGGACCTAATAGACATCTACAGAACTTTCCACCCCAAATCAACAGAATATACATTCTTCTCAGCACCATATCGCACTTATTCCAAAATTGACCACATAGTTGGAAGTAAAGCACTCCTCAGCAAATGTAAAAGAACAGAAATTATAACAAACTGTCTCTCAGACCACAGTGCAATCAAACTAGAACTCAGGATTAAGAAACTCACTCAAAACCACTCAACTACATGGAAAGTGAACAACCTGCTCCTGAATGACTACTGGGTACATAATGAAATGAAGGCAGAAATAAAGATGTTCTTTGAAACCAATGAGAACAAAGACACAACATACCAGAATCTCTGGGACACAGATAAAGCAGTGTGTAGAGGGAAATTTATAGCACTAAATGCCCACAAGAGAAAGCAGGAAAGATCTAAAATTGACACCCTAACATCACAATTGAAAGAACTGGGAAGCAAGAGCAAACACATTCAAAAGCTAGCAGAAGGCAAGAAATAACTAAGATCAGAGCAGAACTGAAGGAAATAGAGACACAAAAAAACATTCAAAAAATCAATGAATCCAGGAGCTGTTTTTTTGAAAAGATCAACAAAAATGATAGACTGCTAGCAAGACTAATAAAGAAGAAAAGAAAGAAGATTCAAACAGATGCAATAAAAAATGATAAAGGGGATATCACCACTGATCCCACAGAAATACAAACTACCATCAGAGAATACTATAAACACCTCTGTGCAAATAAACTAGAAAATCTAGAAGAAATGGATAAATTCCTTGACACATACACCCTCCCAAGACTAAACCAGGAAGAAGTTGAATCCCTGAATAGGCCAATAACAGGCTCTGAAATTGAGGCAATAATTAATAGCCTACCAACGAAAAAAGGTCCAGGACCAGACGGATTCACAGCTGAATTCTACCAGAGGTACAAGAAGGAGCTTGTACCATTCCTTCTGAAACTATTCCAATCAATAGAAAAAGAGGGAATCCTCCCTAACTCATTTTATGAGGTCAGCATCATCATGATACCAAAGTCTGACGGAGACATAACAAAAAAAGAGAATTTTAGAACAATATCCCTGATGAACATTGATGCATAAATCCTCAATAAAATACTGGCAAACCAAATCCAGCAGCAAATCTAAAAGCTTACACACCATGATCAGGTGGGCTTCATCCCTGGGATGCAAGGCTGGTTCAACATATGCAAATAAATAAATGTAATCCAGCATATAAACAGAACCAAAGACCAAAACCACATGATTAGCTCAATAGATGCAGAAAAGGCCTTCGACAAAATTCAACAGCCTTTCATACTAATAACTCTCAACAAATTAGGTATTGATGGGACGTATCTCAAAATAATAAGAGCTATTTATGACAAACCTACAGCCAATATCATACCAAATGGGCAAAAACTGGAAGCATTCCCTTTAAAACCTGACACAAGATAATGATGCCCTCTCTCACCACTCCTATTCAGCATAGTGTTTGAAGTTCTAGCCAGGGCAATCAGGCAGGAGAAAGAAATAAAAGAGGACACAAAAAAATGGAAGAACATTCCATGCATATGGATAGGAAGAATCAATATCTTGAAAATGGCCATACTCCCCAAGGTAATTTATAGATTTAATGCCATCCTCATTAAGCTACAAATGACTTACTTCACAGAATTGGAAAAAACTACTTTAAAGTTCATATGGAACCAAAAAAGAGCCTGCATTGCCAAGACAATCCTAAGCCAAAAGAACGAGGCTGGAGGCATCACGCTATCTGACTTCAAACTATACTAAAAGGCTACAGTAACCAAAACAGCATGGTACTGGTAAAATAAAGCATGGTACTGGTACCACAACAGAGACATAGACCAATGGAACAGAACAGAGCCCTCAGAAATAATACCACACATCTACAACCATCTGATCTTTGACAAACCTGACAAAAACAAGCAATGGGGGAAGGATTCTCTATTTAATAAATGGTGCTGGAAAAACTGGCTAGCCATATGTAGAAAGCTGAAACTGGATCCCTTCCTTACACCTTATACAAAAATTAATTCAAGATTGATTAAAAACTTAAATTTTAGACCTAAAGCTGTAAAAACCCTAGAAGAAAACCTAGGCAATACCATTCAGGACATAGGCATGGGCAAGGACTTCATGTCTAAAACACCAAAAGCAATGGCAACAAAAGCCAAAATTGACAAATGGGATCTAATTAAACTAAAGAGCGTCTGCACAGCAAAAGAAACTACCATCAGAATGAACAGCCAACCTACATAATGGGAGAAAATTTTTGGAATCTACACATCTGACCAAGGGCTAATATCCAGAATCTACAAAGAACTCTAACAAATTTACAAGAAAAAAACAACCCACCCTATCAAAAAGTGGGCCAAGTATATGAACAGACACCTCTCAAAAGAAGACATTTATGCAGCCAACAGACACAGGAAAAAATGCTCATCATCACTGGCCATCAGAGAAATGCAAATCAAAACCACAATGAGACAACCATCTCACACCAGTTAGAATGGCGATCATTAAAAAGTCGGGAAACAACAGGTGCTGGAGAGGATATGGAGAAATAGGAACACTTTTACACTGTTGGTGGGACTGTAAACTAGTTCAACCATTTGGAAGACAGTATGGCGATTCCTCAAGGATCTAGAACTAGAAATACCATTTGACCTAGCCATCCCATTACTGGGTATATATCGAAATGATTATAAATCATGCTGCTATAAAGACACATGCACACATATGTTTATTGTGGCACTATTCACAATAGCAAAGACATGGAACCAACCCAAATGTCCAACAATGATAGACTGGATTAAGACAATGTGGCACATATACACCATGGAATACTATGCAGCCACAAAAAAAGGATGAGTTCATGTCCTTTGTAGGGACATGGATGAAGCTGGAAACCATCATTCTCAGCAAACGATCGCAGGGACAAAAAACCAAACACTGCATGTTCTCACTCATAGGTGGGAATTGAACAATGAGAACACTTGGATACAGGAAGGGGGAACATTACACACTGGGGCCTATCATGGAGTGGGGGGAGGGTGGAGGGATAGCAATAGGAGATATACCTAATTTAAATGACGAGTTAATGGGTGCAACACACCAACATGGCACATGTATACATATGTAACAAACCTGCATGTTGTGCACATGTACCCTAGAACTTAAAGTATAAAAAAACAAAATCAAAAACAAATTTAAGAATACTTTTTCCAGTCCATCCCTCTTTCTATCTGTACTTCTATCTCATATTTATCTACTGGCCTACTAGTCTCTTTTATATGGTTAAAAATATTTTTTAGACATGGTTTTAAATATTGCATTTTTATAACACTGGATATTCACCATTTTCACACATCACAGACTCGTTCCCTATATAGAATAGTTGCTGCTACCATCTATTAGACATTTCTTAACATACCATAATAAATTTCAAAAACTTCATTAGCACAATCAGAGTTTCAGGATCATCAATGTACCCAATTATAATAGAACTCATCTGAAAGTATTTAATAAATGCTGACTGCAGAAGCATCTACACACACATTGTGCTTTTTTTTTTTTTTTTTTTGGAGAAGGAGTCTCCCTCTGTCACCCAGGCTGGAGAGCACTGGCACAATCTCAGCTCACTGCAACCTCCACCTCCCGGGTTCAAGCGGTTCTCCTCACATAGCCTCCCGGCTAGCTGAGACTACAGATGTGTGCCACCACCACTGATTTTTTTTCTTTTTTCTTGTATGTTTAGTAGAGACAGTGTTTCACTGTGCTGGCCAGGCTGGTCTCCTGACCTCAAGTGATTCACCCACATCAGCCTCCCAAGGAGTTGGGTTTACAGGTGTGAGCCACCACACCCAGCCTGATTGTACATTTTTGAGAGGAAAGTGGCAGAGGTGTGTCCATAGGTGGCAAAGCTAGAGGATCTGACGGAGGACTAAATTAATGTTTGTGTTTTATTTGTATGTTCCTTGTGCACATTTTATATTCGTAGGTAACAAATTGCCACAAAATTAGCAGCTTAAAGCAACACACATTTATTACTTCACGGTTTCTATAGGTCAGAAGTCTGGGTATAGCTTAACCATGTTCTCTGCTTCAGGGTCTCAATAGGCTGCACTTGGGGTGTCAGCTATTAGTGCATTCTTATTAGAGGCTCGCTGGGGAAAAGAGCCATGTCCAAAGTTCCCTCAGGTTGTTGGTGGGATTCCCTTTCTTGCAGCTGAAGGATGGAAGGTTTCAGTTTATTGTTGGAAGTCATCCTCAGCTTTTTGAAGCTGCTCCCTTCAGTTCCTTGCTACATGGGCTTCTCCAATGTGGCAACATAATTATGGTAGCTTGCTTCTTCAAAGCAAGCAAGAGAGAGAGACCCTAGTTTTATTTTTGCTGTTGATTTTTCCTAAACATAATGGACTTTTATGCAATATAACATAAGAAATGGAATGATGTCATTCACTTTCACCATATTCTACTGGTTAGAAGCAGGCCCCACCCTTACTCAATGGCTTAAATACTAGAAGGTAGGAAATACTGGAGGTCACTTTAAGGTCTATCCTCACACTCCTGTAATTCTCAAATCTTCCACAACTAACCTGCATTTTGTTTATGATTTTTTTTAACGTAAGTCCTTCCATTTTTAACAAATGGGCTTACATCTTCAAAACAACACTGTAATAGTCAACAACAAGAAATAGCAAATATCGGAGAATAAATTATATATTAGATTTCTACATTAAAATTATAAAATAGTATTAGGAAAACCTTAAAAGACCTAAATATCACACTATCTTAATTATTGTAGCTTTGTAATAAATATTAAAATCTGGCGAACTTTCTCAACCCTAGTTCTTCTTCAGGATTGTCTTGGCTGTATTTATTCCTTCCTGTTTGCATTTAACTTTATAAAATTACTTTGTTAATCTACACACACACACACACAAACATGAACCTTCTGGACTTGTAAGTGGAATGAATTAAACTTATATATCATTTTTTTTTTTTTTTTTTGAGATGGAATCTCACTCTGTCACCCAGGCTGGAGTGCAGCAGTGCGATCTCGGCTAGAGACATTTTATGTTAAAGAATTAAAAGATTTAATATTTTGAGATGTAAATTCTTCTTAAATTGATATATAAGTTGGCCGGGTGTGGTGGCTCATGCCTATAATCCCAGCACTTTGGGAGGCCAAGACGGGTGGATCACGAGCTCAGGAGATCAAGATCATCCTGGCTAACATGGTGAAACCCCATCTCTACTAAAAATACATAAAATTAGCCAGGTGTGGTGGCGGGCTCCTGTAGTCCCAGCTACTCGGGAGGCTGAGGCAGAAGAATGGCATGAACCCAGGAGGCGGAGCTTGCAATGAGCTGAGATCGCGCCACTGCACTCCAGCCTGGGCGACAGAGTGAGACTCTGTCTCAAAAAAAAGAAAATTGATATATAAGTTTAATTCATTCCAATTAAAATTCCAGAAGGTGCATGTTTGTGTGTGTGTGTGTGTGTGTAGATTAACAAAATAATTCTATAAAGTTAAATGCAAACAGGAAGGAATAAATACAGCCAAGACAATCCTGAAGAAGAACTAGGGTTGAGGAAATTCACCAGATTTTAATATTTATTACAAAGCTACAATAATGAAGATAGTGTGATATTGGTTTACAAATGGACAAACAGACCAAATGAATAGAATAGTTGGTTCAAAAATAGATCCAGATATAGAGGTAAACTTATCTTTGACAAACATGTCATGGCAATGCAGTGTATGTCAGGGGCTGTGGTTGGTCTTTTCAAGCAGTGGTGTTGCAGCAAATAGTTACTACACATATGGAAACAAATTCTGGATCCCTACCTCACACCAGATACACAAAAAGTTTAAATTGAACTACCAGAACTAAATGTGAAAAATAGTAAAGATTCTAACAGAAAACATAGAAATATTATTATAACACAGGAGTAAGCAAGTATTTCTTACACAGAACATTATAGTAACATTTATAAATTAGATTTATTAAAACAAAACACTTCTGATGAGCAAAAAATATATTAACAGAGCATATGGGCTGGACGCAATGGCTCATGCCTGTAATCTAAGCACTTTCGTTTGGCTGTGGGAGGACTGCTTGAGCCCAGGATTTCAAGACCAGTCTGGGCAATATAGTAAGACCTCATCTTTACAAAATAAATAAATAAAAAGGTGTGGTGGCTTGCATCTGTAGCCCCAGCTACTTGGGGGACTGAGGAGGGAGGACTGCTTGAGCCTTGGAGGTTGAGGCTGCAGTGAGCTGTGATTGAGCCACTGCACTCCAGTTTGGAAGACAGAGGAAGACACTGTCTCAATTTAAAAAAAAAAAAAGAGAGAGTGTGTATACATATAAGTCACAAACAGGAAGATGATAATCTGGGAAATGACTCATATTAAATGACTCATCTATATATTAGTATATTACATGCTAGCATCTATATACCCTACAAATCCAGAAAAATACAAAAACCAATTTAAAATGATGGACAAAAGATTTGAACAAGTGATACATAAATGAAGATATCCATATGTGCAATAAACATTGACAAAGTGGTCAACATCATTAGTTACTAAGAAAATTAAATTAAAACAAAAATAAGAATATTACACATCCACTAGGATGGCTAAAATTAAAAATACACATATGAATAATGTCAGAGACATTAACTAGACTTTCACCCACTGATGATGGAAATGTAAATTAGTTCAATCACTTTGGAGAACTACTTGTATTAATCAGTTAGAGCTAAACATAAGCAAGGAATTGTGTCAGTAATTATACTTCTATCCAAGAGAAATAATGCATATGTCTACGAAAGTCATGTGTAAAAATATTCATAGCTGTTTTATTTAAAAATTGAATAAAGTAGTAAAACAATGAAAACAACTCAAATATACACCCACAAAAGAATGGTTAAGCAAATTATTATATACTTATACAATGGCAAACTACTCAGCAATAAAAGCATACAAACTACGTTTATACACAGCGACATGGAAAAGCTCCCCCAAAATATGTTAAGTGAAAAAACAGACACAAAAGAATATATTTAATATACTGTATGACTCAAATAAAGTTTAAAAGTGGTGCTAGAAATCTAATCTATTATGATAGAAGAGTAGTTGTTACCTATGGGTAAGGTACTATTGGCTGGAAGGAGCTGGAGGGAAGGTCTTGAGACAAAATTTTGCTCTAACAGATGCTCATATGGGTCAATTGACATATAAATGTGTAAAATCCAACTGAGCTGCACACATGAAATGTGTACACCTCACGGTATGCAAATTAACCACTTCAAAATAAGAGGCACATCTGGAGCAAAATCTTAAACATTCGTGTCTGTTTCCAAGTCTCACGGCATTATCATTGCGAATACGGGGTGCCTTTGTTTAGTCTTCATATTATAATATAATCTACTGACCTACACTAATCTTATTTCTCTCTTTGTTCCAAAATCTTCTTTTTCAGTCTCCAGCTATTTTCTGAATTTTAGTTCTCTTCATTGAGCTCATCACATGTCCTGTAATTTGCCTTTTTCTCCCTGACAAAGAAATATTGCATTATATCTGATGCTGGCTGTGTCCTACTGCCAAAACCCACTTGGGATTCTGGAATTAGCAATCATATTTGTACATAAAAACTAAGGAAATTGAGGTCCAAGAGCATAGGCAACTGATAACAAAGTAACACAGCTAACTACTCTCAAAACACACAATTCATTCAAATTTATCTCTTTTTTCAGTGGGAATGTCCTGAAATAATACAACTCTGTTTATAAAGTCTAGAGTGGAAGAAAAGAGAAAAATAGTAGAAAAAAAGCAGAATTTCAACTGCAATTATTTGCACTTCTCATTTTAGAGATACGGAAACTGATATTTAGGAGTTAAAATGAATTACCAAAATAATCAGATAATTATATTAGTGTCAATCAGGAAATTTTTTTATATTTCAAATTCAAAACTGATCAATCCAACATAAAACAATACATGCAAAATTACTGTCATACAATCAAGTTTCTACATCTCAAATTTCAAGAGGCATATTCAACAATTTATTGAGCACCTATTATGAGTCTTCCATGAGTCTATTGAAATATATGTTATAAACAGAAACCCAAGATGTCTTCAATTGACTTCCATTCTCACTAGTAGATATAATAGGATACTATCAACAACAATCAAGAAAAAAATGTTCCTTTGTCATTAACACACTGTTTCAGAAAGGTTGCCTATTAACAGTCAGGGAGGAGGGGAATGTGGGCCAGCTAATTAGCTTCAAGTCTGGTGGTAAATCACATGTTTGATGTTGCAGCCAGATCACAGTGACTTCTGACATTTATCCCATGAGAAAACATGGGGTGCTATTATGTATCACATTAAAAATAAATGGAAGTGCCTTATGTTAAACATAATCTAGATCTCACTCATATTGCCGATGTCTCGTCCAGATCTAGAACATTTCCATGGGCAACATATTAAGAATGGGACAAGAGCTCCGAAACCATACTCAAAAGAATTTGGAGCTGACGGACGACCCAGGTCAGTGATTCTGAATCCTAGCTATACATTGTCATTTAGAAACTGTTAAATTACAATAACTCTCTGTATCCCAACCTCTAACTATTCTGATTTAATCTGGTCTTAGGTGAAGATGAGATCTCTACATATATTTTTAAGCATTCCTGTGCCAGGACTGAGAATCATTTATTCCTGTCAAAAGTGTGAATGCAGATTTCTTAAATAACTGATGAAGTCATCTTACAAAGCCAAAAGTAAAAAGGGCAGGGGAAACAAACAAGCACATATCCAAGTATATCCAATTCTTCATATCTTTTCCAAAAAGTAGCAAGAACAGCATAAGAAATTAAAGAACAAAACAGAGGTTTGAAGGTAAGTTTTGATAAAATACTATCAAATATGGAATAAGGAAAAAAAGTACTGGCCCTTTAAGAAATAAGTAGCCATAAATATTCCCCAATAATACTCAACAATATTATGATCACTATAGTCCAATGACTACTGTAATATACCACTGTAAGGATCCACTCACAATACTACAACTTTTGGTACAGACACCTGTCAGCCTAAAAGGAGAAACAAGTAGAGGCTAATTAAGGCTTTCTGCTAGAGTTCTTCAGAGGTATCTTGGAAGGACAAATTTAAATCCCTGAAATCTTTGCTTTTCAGAATTCTTATCAATGTGACTGAAGGTGGGGATTCTTAGGACAGCAGGGGAGTAGGGAAGGATCTCCAACACACTACATTATTAAGGACCATAACTCTCATTTCTCAGGGAGATATGTTCAAGTAGAAAACATATCTGGTCTAAGTTTATGGTTATTAAAGATTAGTGATGCTCAATTTTGGCATGGATTAGAATCATCTGGAGGGCTTGTTCAAACACAGATTGCTCACCCCTCCCCAGAGTTCCCAGTTCAGTGGGTCTTGGTGGAAGCCCCAAATTTGTATTTCTAAAAAATTCACAGGTGAGGCTGAGGCTGCTGGTTGGGGATCAATCATTGAGTATCAGCGATAGAAAGTATTTACAAAGATTATATAGTAATCTCCAGTATTTGACAAGTGAAGCAACTTTATTCATTCTTTGTTACACCGAATGGTGGCAATTCTAAGGAACTGTAGTAAGACAATGAAGTGTCCCAAGAATTATTCCCCATGGAGTCCTCTGCTACATGCTGACAGTCCAAAGCACAGTCTTCCTGTGCCTATCACCCTGATAGGCAGTGGGGACACCAAGGTGAGTTTTGACAGTCTTTCCCCATGAGAGTAGTGGAGGGGAATCAGACATACATACAAATATTTTCAGTATGAACACTGGAATATGCATTTATTTAAAGACAGCCAGTTGCAGCATGATTTGGGTTGATTATGCTGCTTGAAACATTGATTAAATCACAAAAGATAAGAAATTAAGATAAGAAATTAAAATTATGCTATAAACTAAAAAGCAATATAAATCTGATGTCCTCTTTGATCACACTGCCCAGAATGCATCTAGCAACTGCAAATATAATCTCCTGGAATGCACCATCAGTCATCAGTAATTTAAGGAGGCTTGAAGAATTTGTAAAGTGAAAAAGTTAATGCAAACTTGGAAGCTGAATTAAGTGGTTCAATGAAAACTTTATAAGCCTTTTATACTACGTGTTAAAAGCCAAATATTGGGCCCTCCTTATGTGGTGTAACCCAAATACTTGGCCCTCTCTAAGCTTTTTCAGAGCTCAGTGGTGCTCACTGGCTTCTAACACATGACTGTGGCTCCCCATAAACCCATATGTCAGTTTTATGCCACCTTCTCTCCACAGTTTTGCATTCTGTCTTCTCCTTTCTTCTTCCCAACCTCACCTTGGTCTTGGGAATGGCCAACTTATCTTTAACTATGCTCATTTTACATAATCTGCCCTACAGCAACAAACCTCACAGCTTTTCTGCCATAGGCAAAAGGATTATCTTCTCTGTAAAATGACAGAACTCTTTGAGCTGGTTCTTCTAGCCTTGGACATTGATCTACTGAAGGCAAAGAGAAAAAAAATTAAATATTTTCAACAGTTCCATTTTTGAATATTAGAAGCTGGATATTGTTTAGCCTTTAACATTCTTTAACATTTCTAATTTCCCCTCCAGCTAGATGAATGCTACAGGCCAACTAAAGAAAAGATAACATATGGGAAAAAATAAAAGCATATTCATGGCTTTGAAACACAATCTTTATTGCATTATTGTGGTAGGCATAATGAGCCTCCATCCCCCAACACACACATCCCCACCAAGGATGCCCATGTCCTATTCCTTGGAACTTATGAATATGTGGCCACACATGGCAAAGGGAAATCAAGGTTGCAGATGGAATTAAGGTTGCTAATCAGATGACTCTACAATAAAGGGTTTAGCTGAGATGATCTTGGTTGTCCCACTGTAATAAAAAAAGATATTAAAAATAGAAGAGGGAAGTAGAAGCGGGGGTCAGAGTAATGTTATGTGAGAAGAACTCAACACATTATTGCTGGCTTTGAAGGTGGAAGAAGGGGGCTGTGGGCCAGAGAATTTAGGTGACCTCTAAAGGTTGTTAAACATGAAGAAAAAGAATCTCCCTTAGAGAATTTTAGTAGCTTGGAGCCTCCAGAAAAGAATGTAGACTTGCCAACAGTTTGATTTTATTTCAGTGAGATTCATGTAGGACTTTGGACCTCCAGAAAGTGTAAGATAATAAATTTGTATTGTTTAAGCCACTAGGTTTGATTTATTTTGTTACAGCAGCAATAGGAAACTATTACGATCATTTAAGTTGGAAGTTGGCCTGATAAACCTAAGGTGGTGCTCATCTTACTCTTCCGTTCCCATTCTCTTTCCCTGGTATTTTGACTTTGTCTATTTCTTTAATTGTTAATTGTAAGCCCTAGAATGAAAATCTATACCAGTAAACTGGAACACAGACAAAAACTAAAATACTAGCTAGTTTTCCTACTTGAAAATAGCCCCAGAAAAATAATATTGTATAGGAAAGCATTTCAAACTAATGTTGAGCATGAGTGTTTTAAAAGTATATTTTCAGCCCAATGAGCCATGCTCATCTTTGACTCCCATTCCCAGGAATAATTGAGAGTTGACTATTTAAAACAAGCAAAGTTCTCAGGGTCTTGAGCTATTGCTGACTGTATTATGACTGATGCACTGTGCCTGCTGGGTCAGTGGACAGCTGCTGGTTTATTTATTTGTAGATTCTGGGGCTGCATTCTAAGCATGAAAAACATTGTTCAGGGCTGATGTTTCCTCTGCTCTCTAGTCTGTTCATTGTGTAAGTTCTTAAACAATGAAATTGTATTTATTTGTCAGGAAGTAATTATTCAAGAACACTCATGTCAGGGAACAATTCTGCACCAAGCATGAACAGAAAGTGATGCCACCTGAAAATGTGACTCAAATCTGTCAAATATGACACTAGTGTTAATGTCAATCTGGGAGATAAAGAATAACCACTAAGCAGATTTGGTTATGTAAGGCAGATTGATCTGGATATTTGTTATAAAGGCAGAGATTATTGAGGATGACCTCTTGTTTCTTTTGAATGACACAATAAAATAAACATGAGTTACCAAGGATTCTTTTTAATGGCAACAATGAAATGATAGGTGGCCGGAAATTGTAATGGTCACTATTTTAAATCAAGACCAGTAGCTATCTACATTTTAGGTGGAAATGGAGGTATAGAATATTGTTTTGGTCATATTTCAATAATGATAGATTGTTTACAGGTGGCACAATAATGAAGGAGGGTAGGTAGGACAGGAAAACATTTTTAAAAGAAATGTGAGAGGAGTTGTTTCAACATGAAATGAGTAAATATATAACTCCAAACATAGTCGGATAAGAAAGAATAGTATCCAAAACCAAATAACCTCAAGCAAGATTCTTCTAAATCCTATATATGTGATTGTCAAAGGTGCAGGGTTGATACAAAACTGATTTTTTCTTTTTGAGATAGGGTCTTACTCTGCCGCTGAGGCTGCAGTACAATAGTACCATTGTAGCTTACTATAGCCTCAAACTCCTGGGATCAAGCAATCTTCCAGCCTCAACCTCTCAAGTAGGTGGGACCACAAGCACACCCTACTATGACTGGCTATTTTTTAAAGTTTTATTTTGTAGAGATGGAGTCTTCCTGTTTTGCCCAAGCTGGACTAGAACTCCTGGCCTCAAGTGATCCTCCTGCCTAGGTCTCCCGAAGTGCTTAGGTTGGGATTAGAGGGGTAAGCCACCACACTCTGCCAAAAACGGATTTATTTATTGAACAAATATTCATTGCACACTTGCCCCTGTGCCTATCACCCTGATGAGGAGTGGGAACACTAAGATAAATTGTGATATAATCTTTCCCTATGAGAATAGTTGGAGGAGAGAAATTATATATATATATATATATACATACACACACACACAAATATTTTCAGAATGAACACTGGAATATGCATTTATTTAAAGATAGCCATTTGCAGCAAGTGAGTTGAGCCGATTATGCTGTTTGAAGCAACTATTATATCATAATAGAAGAGAAATTAAACTTATTCTATAAAGTAAAAAACAATACAAACCTGGTGTCATTTTTTATCACAATTCCTGGAACATACCTAGCACTAGAAATATAATATCTCTGAATGCATCAGTCATTCAGTAATTACAGGGGCTTGAAGAATTTATGATCTGATAATGTGAAATGCAAACTTAGAAACTGAATTAAATGGCTCAATGAAAACTTTATATGCCTTTTATACTAAGAGCTAAATGACTAATATTAGACCTCCCTAAGATGTTTCACTGAACAATACTGATTGTAGGCTGACAGCTGTCTAACTGCATAGTTGACAGGATTTTTGACAAATATAGCTACTACCTATTATTTGTGAATGCATAGCCTGAAATACTTTTAACACAGAGAAAAACACATGTTGGTAGGGCAGGCCTACCACAAGGTATTCAGGGGTGAGAAAGAGGAGAAAAAAGCTTACCCTCTGAAAACTGTAGCAATTCTTAATAATAAAAAGGATTCATTTTCTGGTTAAGAGACAAAATACAAACTCTTTTCTTGCTTTTGCATTAAAGAAATTAACATTTAAATGGTAGTTCTATGGAACCCTTAATAATTTCTGAATTTAAATGGTTCATTTAAATTTAACAGCATTCTTATTCTCCCATTACTCTTAAACTTGGCAACATAAATCACAATTAAGGTGAAAGAGGGCTATGAGACTCAACATGTCATAGAACTAAGTGCTGAGAGACAGTTTGGAGGAAAAGGTATGTTCTGTTATTTGCCATCCTATAAAATATGGTTCTAGGAGGCAAAAGTACTTAAGAAACCTCTTCTCATTCAATTCTAGTCTTCAACCTATTTGTAATGACAGAAGAGATCATTGTCATGGGAGGAAGAGACTGTGCAAGCATAATTATCAGTTCAAAAAAAAGAATAAATATACATATATTTGTGATAAGTTATAAAAAAATTCAAAAAAATTAGCAGAAATAAAAGAAAAAAAATGACACACTTGTTATCAGTTTATGCAAATAAAGCTGATCCATGTCCTCGGTTTGAAGCCTAACCAGAAAAGGCAAAACCTCAAAAGGGACACATTATCTCAGTATCACAGAGTGCTAACAATTCTGAAGAGTAAGAACTGCACTCAAGAAAGAGAGCAAAGCATGCCTGATGGAACCCACACTTGTTAAATCTTCAGACTTCCTAACCCAAGTATTTCTTTCAACACTTGGAAGAAAACCAGTCAATGTTTTCTGTCTCTGTTATAGTTGCAGGAACTCCCAAGTGGATCTCCTAATGTATTCCTGATAAGCCCACACACAAACAAAGACTTCTGAAACATCTCCAAAGGAAGATACTCAACTATATCCACTGACCTACCCAGTTCAGACTCCTTAATTAGTGTCCAGCTTATTTTTTTTCAGGGCATATCTGTCTTTGCTTAGTCTGAACCTGCTGAGCCATATCACGTCCTTGTCACATATAAGCTTGGCCCTGACTCTTCTTAAATCACTCCAGAGTATTCCAACCTCACCTCCTACTGCTAAGCTGTGTCTGAGCCCTCAAGGTTAGACATAACCTGTCATTTTCCATAGTGACAAATGGAAGATATTCTGTGTTGCTTTAAAGGCCAAAACTTTACTGGAAATGTAGATGTTCCCAGGAGACACATTTTACTCAACATGAAGATTAACCTTCAGTGAAAGAGAGCAATCTGACAGTAGAAAAAAGCTGCTTTGCAAAAGTGTGAACTCCTTGAAACTGCAAGTATTTAAGGGGAAGTTCGGTTACCATCTGTCTGGGATGCAACATGGTTTCCAAACTTTGGAGGGAGTTTGATTTTATCATATGTGAAGGCAGTTCTCTTCTTTAAGATTCTTATCTTTCTACTTCAGTCACTTTAATGGTCATATCTTTATGGAAACTGGATAGTCTCTTGTTTTTAATGGCTATCTAGTTTGGAAATAAATTTGCTTGTTAAAAGTATCATTTCACACTAGGAGGACTTACTAGTAATGTTCATATTGAAATTGGAATAATTTTTTTGGAAGAATTTATAGTTTCCAATTTCTACATTTGGTAAAGCAGCACTCAGTAGAGAATAATGAATGGAAAATACCTCATTAGATATATTCTATTCAGGCTCTTTTGAGCAATATACCAAATAATTCCAGTGAGAACTTGAGGCAAAACACATTGCTATGGTGATGTTTATAGTACACTCATTGTAACTTTACAGTTACTTTTACTGTTCAAACATTGAAAGCTATTTAGTACAGATTTATTTTTGCTTATACAGCATCTATACTCTAGCTACCACTCCTAAGTTATTATTAATAGCATCACAAAAAAAGAGGATTTGTGCTTCTTAGTTCATTCTTCCTTTATTTCTCACTCTCTTTGAGATGATAGGAATGCCACTTACACTTTTTTTTTATTTTAGTAGCAAAGCAACTCAGATGCTGAATACCCTTGAAGATCAAACCTTGTTTTTATCCAGTGATGAAGAATAATAAAGAAGATAGGATAATTCAGCATGTCTATGAAAGTTTCACTCTGAGTACTAGAAATCATTACACTAAGTAAAATCTGCAATATGCTATCACCCCTGGTTACCTTTCTTTAAAAAAAAAAAAAAAAAAAAGGAAGGAAAGAAAGAAAAGAAGAAAGAAAATAACTGGATTTCTAGTTTGCTTTTTTTTCTTTTTTTTTTTTTTGAGACAGAGTCTCGCTCTGTCGCCCAGGCTGGAGTGCAGTGGCGTGATCTTGGCTCACTGCAGGATTTCTAGCTTGCTTACTTTTAACGTTGTGTGTATATATGTATGTGTGTGCAGCAGTATATATTATTTATTCTGAATTCTGAGTCTGCTGAGTTTATTATCTCTTATTTTATGTGGGTCAAATATTATGCAAAAGAAGAATCTGGACATTAGTGCAAGCCATTTTGCTAGCCAAAAAAAAAATCTTTTAACTTCGTAAGTAGCTCATACATAAAGGACCTCAATACCAGAGAGTCACTATATGCTTATTGTTGCACCTTTGAGGCACTGCTGCAAAAAGATGCATATTTTATATTTTATGGCTGAAACACTTCATAATTTAAAAAGAAATGGGCTATCATTGATTATTATGTAACATTTTCTACAGTAGGAAAAACAGGTCAAACAACAACAAATCTCAGCACACTACAGAGGAGCTTCTTGAGAGGGCAGTGGCCTGTGGCCTGAGTGTAGATGTGCAGTTCGTGAGGTAAATTCTACCCGGAGGGTCTATGCAATATGGAAGGAAAGGTGCTTCTGGAGCTAGCTGCATCTTCAAGCCGTGGTCTAAGAATGCACTAAGGAAACTGGAATCAAGAAGACAGTTTGTCCTTTGGAAGGCTAACAGACATAGCTTGTTACCAAAATAGTATCGTCTCAGACTTTCAAAAAATATCCAGTCTCAGACTTTCAAAAAAGGTCAATGAAAGGAGCATTAATTCCTTCATATCTGTTTCTTGCACATTTTCACCCACGTCATCTGTAAGGCATATAGAGTGGTAAGACAGGTGTGAAAGCCAGAGAAGCTGGCACAAGCCTCTGAAAAGATCACTCAGCCTGCACTGACCATATGCAAGGGACAATCAACATCAAATTATCAAAGACCTGCTGTCAGATGAGCAGGAGTACAGCTCTAGGCAGAGTGGGCTGAAGAATTAGGTGACCTTGAAGCCCAGCACAAATGATGCAATGCTAATGCACATAACCTAAGAGTAGACGCTGAAAGGAGCCAGCTCATTTCAACAAGTGTTTTCCATTTGTCCATTCCCGAAGTGCTGAATGATTATATACCCTATGCTTAGCACTCTGTTAAAAACCAGGAGGGAAAGAAAAAAATGAAATGTGATTTCTCCTTTATAATTCAAGTGGATATTCAAGCTGGGTGATGAAATAATTTATCATCCAGAGACACTTTTGGGAATGAAAGGGATATTTTTAATAATTATGATGGAGCAATGTATGTAAACTAGGGATGTTCCCAGCAAAGGGACAAATGGTTGCCATGTAGATGAGATAGAAGTCATCCATGCTTAAGTAATCATTTGAAACGGAATTTGAAATACTGAGAACACCAAATGATAGCAAGGGTATGAAGCCATAAGAACTCTCATTTGTTACTGGGGGGAATGAAAAAGACTACAACCACTTTGGACAACAGTTTGGCAATTTCTTACAAACTAAACACACTCTTACCATACAATTCAGCAATCACACTTGGGTATATACTCAAGTGAGTTGAAGCAGTCAACAGTGGTTGATTTGATATGGAGAGAAAGCATGCTATTTAATTTTTTTTCTTTCAGAGATTGGGGTGAAAGCAGAGATGCATTTGGTGCAGCTTGAGCCCAAAGAAAGACATTCAGAGATATTTGAAAGAAAAGAAAGAGAAAAAGAGGGATTTTTAAAGAAAAAATAAACTTCTTGTTAGTGTAAAAATTATTTTGCATAAAGTTACTTGTTTATTAGACTAGACCAATTTAGCTATTCTAAACTCTGTTAGCAAAATAGGCAAAATACAAAAACTAGCTTACTCCAAGAGTAAGGCCTCTGGACTCCACCTGACTGGGTTAGATTTCTTTTTCAACCACCAAATGACAGTGGGAACTAAGACAAAAACAGTTCACCTAGCCTATATTTTCTCATTTGTATATGGTGATGTTTACATAGTTTAACTCACAGGTTAGTTATGACAATTAAAAGAGAAAATATTAGTGAAGTGTTTAGTACATTCCTGGAACACAGTGAATGTTCAATAATTTTTCTTATGTGATTCAAAATATTTATTTTTCTTGCCATATTTTATCAAAAGTAAAACAACTTTATTATTTTATGTACCTTTAAGAAAAGGGGAAAATCTTGACAAACTATGAAATAGCACTGACTATAAGAAGCATATCAGTTTCAAAGATGTTAACACATGAAAACATGTATATCTTAGAATAAGGGTATATGGTAGTTTGGGGGACACTCAATGTTTAAGAATTGCTTTGATTTCTGGCACTGTCCAGGATCCAATTATATCAGAAACACAGCTGTGAGATTCTGTTTAAAACAGATATCATAAATTCAGAGATCATCTAGAAAGCAGTATTTTAATATTGTGGCTTCTGGACTGAGAGCAACTTGAATTCCAATGCTCGCTCTATTACTTACCGATGGTGTACTCTTGGGCAAATTATTTAACTTCTTCACGTCATAGCTGTAAAATGGGAATAATTATAGTTCTTTCCTTCTATGATGACTGTGACTATTAAATGAGGGCAATGCTTATGAGGCCTTCAGCTCAGTGCCTGGTAGTTACACAGTATTCAGTCATTACCATTTGCTAGCTCTTAGTGGTAGCACAGTGCCTCTTCCTCTAGTCACCTGAGGGCAGATGAATGTTAGCATGAGGCGAGGCATTCAACAATAAACTCAAAAATTTGTGGGCCCTATAAAAAAAGCTACAGCTATAAACTAAAGGGCAGACCTGAAACATATGTTGGTGAAAACAAAATTGCTGGTGCTGGATAAATAAGTATTTTTTGAGACATTGGTGCATATGACCTGCAACCTCTTGATTTTATCTTTAAATGTGAAATTTTAAATGATATATGTGCAGTGTGTGTGTGTGTCTCTGTGTGCTCCCATGCACACATTGCATGTATATTAAAAAGAAAGAAAATTTCTCTGTGGAGCTCCTGGTTTTTGTTTTTATTTCTTGTTTTTATAACTTGAAATTTCTTTTCTATGAGAACTTCAAATGAACATATTTCAAGACATGAGGAAAAAATTGCTCCTAATATTCAAAATAAAGGTAAAATGGAAAGGGCATTAGATTTTAAGTCATAAAATCATTATGATCAGAAATGGAAATATTTTTATATTGTTATATCATTAATAACAAAGAAATCTGACATCTAATCAACACTGAAATCAGAACATGTTGATTAATTTAAATGTATGTTCCTGACAGTGTCCTACAAATGGGGGAAAAAGAGCACTGCATGCATTATGTTGCATTACCATGCCTTAGAGTAATTTGTCTCATGGCATCCAATAAATTACTTACATTCTCATAAAACAAGTTAGTACACTATTAAGTACCATAAATCATCATATTTGGTAGTTGGTGTAGATGAGAAACATTAATGGAGCTTGAATTTGTTTCAGGTGTTTGGAACTTATAACATTCACTCACCACTACACATTAAACATAAAGAAACCTCTTTCCACTTAGGAAAATGTGTTAACCATTTGTTTCCCATACATAATACAGTGAGTATTATGTATCATGTATTATGAAATACATAATACAGTGAGTATTATGTATCATGTATTATGAAATACATAATACACTGTATTATGTATCATGTATTATGAAATACATAATACACTGTATTATGTATCATAAACAAGGGCACAGTTAGGTGCCTGCAGGTTGCTTGATCTCCAGGAAGAGAGTGGCTGCATGGCTGTACCTGTTGTTTATGGCCACCTCCACTCCAAACTGTCAGTACCTGCCCTGCACATTATGTTAAGTATCTTGAATTTCAGAGTTGACAAAAGATTACATACTTCTAAGTTCAGAGAGAGGACATAGTCTGAGGAATAAAAAGGGGGCAACTCCATTAAAGAAAGCTTTGCTATATCAACCCTGAGACCTGTTTAGGTGAGGGAGACCAGACAGGAGAACTCATGGAATTAAGAAAGTTGGTCCTCAGAGGATCATTTCCCCCGCAAAAGGAATAAATGTTCCCTAATCTTAATATCTTATTTAACTATAGTACAATTTTAAAAGCAGGAAATAATTAAACCTTATTTGACTTTTACCATGTTTCCCATTGATGTCCTCTTTTCTGGCCCAGGATTTGGTGGAAGATTCCACATTCCATTTAGTTTTCATGCCACTTTAGTTTTTTCCAACCCATGGCAATTTCTCAGTCTTTCCAAAGATAAATACGTTTTAAAAGATAAATAAGATAAATATGTTTATTCAATATTTCTATTCACTGGCTGAATTAATTTAACAAATACCATAAGTGACTATTTTTTCCCTTCCCTGTCATCCTATGACTGATTTTCATACTCTATCATTTTCTTTTCGAGAATCTTCTCACAAGCCGAATAAACTAAAGGGAGAAATGAAGAAAACATTACCTTTAGAAGGACGACTAAATAGGAAAATTTTGGTCTTTAACTGGGGCCTTTGGATCCACCAAGAGCTATGGAGGCGACACTTCAAAGACAGTCTCTAAGTCTAATCACGCAAAGTCCACCAGCAAACCGAAGCTCATCCTGCAAGAAGTTAACACAGGAATATTTTCCACAACATTCCTCGTGGATAAACTTCCATTTACTGTGGAAAACCTGGAAGAAATTACCTCACCTAAGTGATCACACAGTATCACCAGTAATCAGACTTACTGATTTACTGTATTTCCTGATATGATGTACTGCGAAGGGCAAAACAGCATCACTCCTGTGGTATTCCTGCCAAAAATCTGTAACCATGAAAAAACATCAGATAAGCTCATGTAGGAAGGCATTTTCTACAATTATTCTGCTTGTGATAAGATTTTTGAAAAGAACCTGATAAGAGTATGAAAATCAGTCATAGGAGGTCACGGAAAGGAAAAAAATAAGTAACTTATGGTATTTGTTAAATTAATTCAGCCAGTAACTAGAAATGTTGAACAAACATCTGAGAAAGATAGGCTGGGTAAAACAATCGGGCTCCTAACGGGCAGTAGAGCTACTATCAATATTCTTATAACACAAGGGCAAAAACCCTCACTAGTCTACTGAGTAAAATGTCAAAGAATGCCAATCCGTGAGCTGATAGCAGTTTTCCCAGTGGAAGGAAAGTCAATATTGCTTAACATCCTTGTATGGTTACTGGCCCCATGTTTTTTAACAGTGTCATATTGTGACTGCACATATCACTACCACAAACAAATGGGAAGAGATGGCAGTTTCCTCTGAAAGTCTTAAAGGCCATGCAAATACGTTTAGTTGGGAGTTTTGCCAGCTATTTCTTTTTCTAACTAAAATAAAACACTGGACAGGAAGCAGTAAAATAGCAAACATGTAAGTGGGTGAAAAGAACACTAACATTATTTTTAAAAACAAATTACACCACAAAGAAAAAGCTGCACGAAATGAAATAAAACATTATGGCCCATCCTTGCAGTATTCTTGAGGTCCTCCCTCTGTCTACGGTTTTAATAAAGCTTTGAAAACCATAATTGAACAAACTGCAGCTCTTTGTCTCATCATCTCAAAATAGGATTGTAACTCATGTTAAAAGATTACTCAGTGAGGGCTCTTCTCAGTGGGACCTCTGCAGGCTGCAAGACGAAGGTGTTGTCAGATGTATAAAATCTTCTTTGCCCAAAGCTTCCTTCCACTTTTAGAAACCATAGAGTATTAGTCTCTTCTTTTATAGATGAGAAAACAGAAGTCCACTGAGATTAAATATTTTCTCTGAAGGACATATAGTGGGTTACAGAGATAACAGAGGAACGAAAATAGAAGGAATATTCATGTAGTGCTACCTTGGTGCTACTTTTTATATTTCATTAGATGCTGCCTCTTAAATGCCTCTTCTCCTTCATGTGTTGTATCATTTGTCTTCAGAAAAAATAGGTGGTGTATTAATCTCCTTATTTTACAGATATGAAAACTAAGGATTAATGAGTTAAAATAAGTCATTTGAGTTTATACAATGAGAAAGTTGCTGAGCCAAGGTTTCCAGCTGACCTTTTGTCATCAAATGTTCTCGTATGCTATGCTGAAAAGAAAATTATTATTCTGTATAATACATTCTCTAACCAAAAATGATCACTTTTATCAGACTGTACATTTCAACTCTATAAAAAACTATTTGCCATTTTTTCAGGCAAAGGAGAAATATTTTATTTCTTCAAAGATCTCTAAAACTCTTCCTACGAGAATAATCCTTATTTTTTATTTTTTGCTATACTAATATTAACCTGCATTTTAATTTTTCTACATATTTTTGAGACTTTGGTGGACATATTTTTTTCAGTAATCATTTTCAAGATTCTAATAACTTCTGTCCTGTTAAATGCTTTTACAGAAATACATCATGCTTGACAGAAATTACCTCAGAAACACTGATGAGAGGGGAGAGTGGGGAACGGGGAGTCAGAATATGCTAACAGAGGTAACTGCCTGAGAAGAAGTGCTGCTTGCTGCTCTGAGATTAGAGATAAATCAATCTCCGAGTCCCCACATGACTGGGTTTAAGGAGCAAAGATAAATTCTAGCATCTAATGAAGTGATTTTATGTAGTGGAAGCCAAAATGTAAGCCATGCTTTTAAATGCCTAATATTATGCAGAACTAAAAAGTAGAGGTCAGATTGGTCATTAAATGAAAAACCAGAGGCTCTGGTTAGAGGAGTGAATGAAACTCACATATGCTGAGAACTATAGCATCTTTAATTATTTATGTCCTATTTAATCATTGATGCACATGTAGGTTCACGGTCCCTTAGCATTTTTCTTCAAGGTTTTCTCCATGCCGCCGATTATGCAATAGATTAAATCAATGCATTCCAAGGAAGCACAACTTGTATATGGTGATGGTGCTTCCTATTTTCGATAAAGTTCAGCTCATGTTTGAATACTCTTTGTCAAAAGTCTGGGGCCTAAATAAACGATAGAAACAGTATTTATTGAGAATTAGGTAAACTCAACCTGATTGTATGAGTGAGTGTGGTTTGGGGGAAAGATCATAAGTGTGCATTGAAAACACAGGAAATCATTAAGTAATCTACTGTAACAATCAGATGCTTTACCATTTGGAGTCTAAAATACATGAATAGAATACTTAGATTAATACATTAATTAATCAAAAAGTGAACCCCCTTATTAATGGTGAGAACATACAGGAGGCCTAAAGGATTCTTTAGGGAGGCTTTTTAGTGGCCTCATTCTCTAATCCCTATGGACAGCAACTGGAAGCTTCAAAGAAGAAGGATGAACTTTCACCTTCCTGTTCTGTTCCAAATTAACTTAAACACTGCATCTATTCTGAACTGGGCAACCAGAGTTAAGTTCATTTTATTTAAAAACTGTACACATTCTTCACATAATCTATATCACCCAATAGCAGAAACTATGAATTGAAGCAAGTGTATCCCATGTGCTTTTTGTGTTCATAGGTTCCTTTACAATTTTTTTTTTTTTTTTTTTTTTGAGACGGAGTCTTGCTCTGTCACCCAGGCTGGAGTGCAGTGGCAGATCTTGGCTCACTGCAAGCTCCTAGATTCACGCCATTCTCCTGCCTCAGCCTCCCAAGTAGCTGGGACAACAGGTGCCCACCACCACACTTGGCTAATTTTTTTTTGTATTTTTAGTCTAGACGTGGTTGCACCATGTTAGCCAGGATGGTCTCGATCTCCTCACCACTCCCAGACTAATATGTCTTTTTTTAAAAAACAAACAAACAAATAAATTTCTCTTTCTGATTAATTCAATCTTTAAGGTGACTACATGCTGAAGATCAAGACAGATGAGTTAAAACTAAGACATTATGATTTACTGAAGCTTCTTGATTATGTAATATTATATGCATTCATACTACTAACTACAAATAGAAAAAAATCAAAGACCTGACTTTGAAATATGGAAATATGCTCATCAGGGAAGAACAGAGAAAAACTCCACAATCATTTATTACCCAATCATTTTTAAACAAAGTTTAAAAGACCTATAATGTAACTGTATTAGTTTCCTATTGCTTCCATAGCAAATTGCCATTAACACTGTGGCTTAAAAAAACACACGTTTAGTCTGGGCGTGGCGGCTCAAGCCTGTAATCCCAGCACTTTGGGAGGCTGAGGCAGGTGGATCACTCGATGTCAGGAGATCAAGATCATCCTGGCTAACACAGTGAAACCCCATCTCTACTAAAAATACAAAAAATTAGCCAGGCATGGTGGCAGGCACCTGTAGTCCCAGCTACTCGGGAAGCTGAGGCAGGAGAATGGCGTAAACCTGGGAGGCAGAGCTTGCAATGAGCCGAGATCGAACCGCTGCACTCCAGCCTGGGCGACAGAGCTAGACCTTTCCATCTCAAAAAACAAAACAAAACAAAAAAAATACAGCATACATTTATTATCTTAGAGTTCCAGAAATCAAATTCAGAAATAAATTTCACCAGTTGAACTCCAGGTGTCCAAAGCCCTTGGGAAGCATCCATTTCCTTGTGTTTTCCAATTCCTATGGGCTGCCTCAGTTTTCTGGGTCATGGCCCTGCATCATGTCAGCTTTTGCTTCTTTCCTCATAACTCCTCTGACTCTCTCAATCTGACATCCTGTGTTCCTCTGATAAAGAGTCAGTTTTTATCTGGGATAATTCCTGAAAATCTTTGCATTTCAAGATTATTAATCACATTTGTAATGTCCCTGTTGACATGTTGGATAACAGACTTGTATGTTCTGGGGATTAGAATGTAAATATCTTTGGGAGGCCTTTGTTATTCTGCCTATCAAAATAACTATCACCACAGTAGTCACTTACTTGAATCTAAGTGAAGAATAAGTCATGAGTTTCATCCACAAATACTTGTCAGCTTGGATCCTTCTACTGTTTATGGTTAATTCATGATACATTAAATGATCCTGATTTTTGCATGTATTTAGTTAAACTTATCTGTGGGAGAGTGTTTGCAAAATGGCTGCAATTATTCTCCTCCTACTATCTATTTCCCTTTGCAAATGCAAATTTGCATTTCCTTCTGTCAAGAGGTGGAGTCTATGTCAGTACACTTTTAATCTGGCTTGCTTTGTGGCTACTTTGATCAAAAGAACATAGAGAAGTAATGTGCAAATTCTGAATATAGCCCTCCACAGGCCTCATGTGTTCCTACTTTCCCTCTTAAAACTTCTATGACCTGGGGTGGTTCCAAGACGGCTGAATAGGAAGAGCTCCCGTCTACAGCTGCCAGCGTGAGTGACACAGAAGATGGGTGATTTCTGCATTTCCAACTGAGCAAATGGCACACCAGGAGATTATATCCCATGCCTGGCTCAGAGGGTCCCATGCCCACGGAACCTCACTCATTGCTAGCACAGCAGTCTGAGATTGATCTGCAAGACAGCAGTGAGGCTGGGGGAGGGGCACCCACCATTGCTGAGGCTTGAGTAGGTAAACAAAGCTGCCAGGAAGCTCGAACTGGGTGGAGCCCACCACAGCTCAAGGAGGCCTGCCTGCCTCTGTAGACTCCACCTCTCCGGGCAAGGCATAGCTGAACAAAAGGCAGCAGAAACTTCTGCAGACTTAAACATCCCTGTCTGACAGCTTTGAAGTGAGTAGTGGTTCTCCCAGAATGGAGTTTGAGATCTGAGAACGGACAGACTGCTTCCTCAAGTGGGTCCCTGACCCCTGAGTAGCATAACTGGGAGGCATCCTCCAGTTAGGGCAGATTGACACTTCACATGGCAAGGTAACCCTCTGAGACAAAGCTTCCAGAGGAAAGATCAGGCAGCAACATTTGCTGTTCAGCAATATTCGCTGTTCTGCAGCCTCTGCTGTTGATACCCAGGCAAACAGGGTCTGGAGTGGACCTCCAGCAAACTCCAACAGACCTGCAGCTGAGGGTCCTGTCTGTTAGAAGGAAAACTAATAAACAGAAAAGACATCCACACCAAATTCCCATCTGTACATTACCATCATCAAAGACCAGAGGTAGATAAAACCACAAAGATGGGGAAAAAACAGAGCAGAAAAGCTGAAAATTATAAAAATCAGAGCCCCTCCTCTCCTCCAAAGGAACACAGCTCCTCGCCAGCAACAGAACAAAACTGGATGGAGAATGAATTTGACGAGTTGAGAGAAAGCTTCAGATGATCAAACTTCTCTGAGCTAAAGGAGGAAGTTCGAATCCATCGCAAAGAAGATAAAAACCTTAAAAAAGATTAGACTAATGGCTAACTAGAATAACCAAAGTAGAGAAGTCCTTAAATGACCTGATGGAGCTGAAAAACATGGCATGAGAACTATGTGATGAATGCACAAGCTTTAGTAGCCGATTCGATCAACTGGAAGAAAGGTTATCAGTGATTGAAGAACAAATGAAATAAATGAAGTGAGAAGAGAAGTTTAGAGAAAAAGAGTAAAAGGAAATGAACAAAGCCTCCAAGAAATGTGGGACTATGTGAAAGGACCAAATCTACGTCTGATTGGTGTACCTGAAAGTGACGGGGAGAATGGAGCCAAGTTGGAAAACACTCTGCAGGACATTATTCAGGAGAACTTCCCCAACCTATCAAGGCAGGCCAGTGTTCAGACTCAGGAAATACAGAGAACACCACAAAGATACTCCTCGGGAAGAGCAACTCCAAGACACATAATTGTCAGACTCACCAAAGTTGAAATGAAGGAAAAAATGTTAAGGGCAGCCAGAGAGAAAGGTTGAGCTACTCACAAAGGGAAGCCCATCAGACTAACAGCTGATCTCTCGGCAGAAACTCTACAAGCCAGAAGAGAGTGGGGACCAAATCAACATTCTTAAAGACAAGTATTTTCAACCCAGAATTTCATATCCAGCCAAACTCAGCTTCATAAGTGAAGGAGAAATAAAATACTTTACAGACAAGCAAATGCTGAGAGATTTTGTCACCACCAGGCCTGCCCTACAAGAGCTCCTGAAGGAAGCACTAAACATGGAAAGGAACAACCGGTACCAGCCACTGAAAAAACATGACAAATTATTAAGACCATCGATACTAGGAAGAAACCACATCAACTAATGAGCAAAATAACCAAATAACATCATAATGACAGGATCAAATTCACATATAACAACATTAACTTTAAATTGAAACGCGCTAAATGCTCCAATCAGTGTGCTGTATTCAGGAGACCCATCTCCTGTGCAGAGACACACATAGGCTCAAAATAAAGGGATGGAGGAAGATCTACCAAGCAAATGGAAAACAAAAAAAGGTAGGGGTTGCAATCCTAGTCTCTGAGAAAACAGACTTTAAACCAACAAAGATCAAAAGACACAAAGAAGGCCATTACATAATGGTAAAGGGATCAATACAACAAGAAGAGCTAACTATCCTAAATATATATGCACCCAGTACAGGAGCAACCAAACTCATAAAGCAAGTCCTTAGAGACCTACAAAGAGACTTAGACTCCCACACAATAATAATGGGAGAATTTAAAACCGCACTGTCAACATTAGACAGATCAATGAGACAGAAAGTTAACAAGGATATCTAGGAATTGAACTCAGCTCTGCACAAAGTGGACCTAATAGACATCTACAGAACTCTCCACCCCAAATCGACAGAATATACATTCTTCTCAGCACCACATCACACTTATTCCAAAATTGACCACATAGTTGGAAGTAAAGCACTCCTCAGCAAATGTAAAAGAACAGAAATTATAACCAACTATCTTTCAGACCACAGTGCAACCAAACTAGAGCTCAGGATTAAGAAACTCACTCAAAACCACTCAACTACATGGAAACTGAACAACCTGCTCCTGAATGACTACTGGGTACATGATGAAATGAAGGCAGAAATAAAGATGTTCTTTGAAACCAATGAGAGCAAAGACACAACATACCAGAATCTCTGGGACACATTCAAAGCAGTGTGTAGAGGGAAATTGATAGCACTAAATGCCCACAAGAGAAAGCAGGAAAGATCTAAAATTGACACCCTAACATCACAATTAAAAGAACTAGAGAAGCAAGAGCAAACACATTCAAAAGCTAGCAGAAGGCAAGAAATAACTAAGATCAGAGCAGAACTGAAGAAAATACAGACACAAAAAATCCTTAAAAAAATCAATGAATCCAAGAGCTGGTTTATTGAAAAGACCAACAAAATTGATAGACGGCTAGCAAGACTAATAAAGAAGAAAGGAAGACTCAAATAGATGCCATAAAAAATGATAAAGGGGATATCACCACCAATCCCACAGAAATACAAACTACCATCAGAGAATACTATAAACACCTCTACGCAAATAAACTAGAAAATCTAGAAGAAATGGATAAATTCCTCGACACATACATCCTCCCAAGACTAAACCAGGAAGAACTTGAATCCCTGAATAGACCAATAACAGGCTCTGAAGTTGAGGCAATAATTAATAGCCTACCAACCAAAAAAGGTCCAGGACCAGACGGATTCACAGCTGAATTCTACCAGAGGTACAAGGAGCAGTTGGTACCATTCCTTCTGAAACTATTCCAATCAATAGAAAAAGAGGGAATCCTCCCTAACTCATTTTATGAGGCCAGCATCATCGTGATACCAAAGTCTGACAGAGACATAACAAAAAAAGGGAATTTTAGACCAATATCCCTGATGAACATCAATGCATATATCCTCAATAAAATACTGGCAAACTGAATCCAGTAGCACATCAAAAAGCTTATCTACCATGATCAAGTGGGCTTCATCCCTGGGATGCAAGGCTGGTTCAACATACATAAATCAATAAATGTAATCCAGCATATAAACAGAACCAAAGATAAAAACCACATGATTATCTCAATAGATGCAGAAAAGGCCTTGACAAAATTCAACAGCCCTTCACACTAAATCAATAAACTAAGTATTGATGGGACATATCTCAAAATAATAAGAGCTATTTATGACAAACCCACAGCCAATACCATACTGAATGGACAAAAACTGGAAGCATTCCCTTTGAAAACTGGCACAAGACAGGAATGCCCTCTCTCACCACTCCTATTCAACATAGTGTTGGAAGTTCTGGCCAGGGCAATCAGGCAAGAGAAAGAAATAAAGCGTATTCGATTAGGAAAAGAGGAAGTCAAAGTATCCCTGTTTGCAGATGACATGATTGTATATTTAGAAAACCCCATCATTTCAGCCCAAAATCTCCTTAAGGTGATAAGCAATTTCAGCAAATTCTCAGGATACAAAATCAATGTGCAAAAATCACAAGCATTCTTATACACCAATAGCAGACAAACAGAGAGCCAAATCATGAGTGAACTCCCATTCACAATTGCTTCAAAGAGAATAAAATACCTAGGAATCCAACTTACAAGGGATATGAAGGACCTCTTCAAGGAGAACTACAAACCACTGCTCAATGAAATAAAAGAGGACACAAACAAATGGAAGAACATTCCATGCTCATGGATAGGAAGAATCAATATCATGAAAATGGCCATACTGCCCAAGGTAATTTATAGATTCAATGCCATCCCCATCAAGCTACCAATGACTTTCTTCAGAGAATTGGAAAAAATTACTTTAAAGTTCATATGGAACCAAAAAAGGGCCTATATTGCCAAGACAATCCTAAGCCAAAAGAACAAAGCTGGAGGCATCACGCTACCTGACTTCAAACTATACTACAAGACTATAGTAACCAAAACAGCATGGTACTGGTACCAAAACGGAGACATAGACCGATGGAACAGAACAGAACCCTCAGAAATAATAGCACACATCTACAACCAGCTGATCTTTGACAAACCTGACAAAAACAAGAAATGGGGAAAGGATTCCCTGTTTAATAAATGGTGCTGGGAAAACTAGCTAGCCATATGTAGAAATCTGAAACTGGATCCCTTCCTTACACCTTATACAAAAAATTAATTCAAGGTGGATTAAACAGTTAAATGTTAGACATAAAACCATAAAAACCCTAGAAGAAAACCTAGGCAATACCATTCAGGATATAGGAATGGGCAAGGACTTCATGTCTAAAACACCAAAAGCAATGGCAACAAAAGCCAAAATTGACAAATGGGATCTAATTAAACTAAAGAACTTCTGCACAGCAAAAGCAACTACCATCAGAGTGAACAGACAACCTACAGAATGGGAGAAAATTTTTGCAATCTACTCATCTGACAAAGGGCTAATATGCAGAATCTACAAAGAACTCAAACAAACTTACAAGAAAAAAACAAATAATCCTGTCACAAAGTGGGTGAAGGATATGAACAGGCACTTCTCAAAAGAAGACGTTTATGCAGCCAACAGACACATGAAAAAATGCTCATCATCACTGGCCATCAGAGAAATGCAAATCAAAACCACGAGATACCATCTCACACCAGTTAGAATGGCGATCATTAAAAAGTCAGGAAACAACAGGTGCTGGAGAGGATGTGGAGAAATAGGAACACTTTTACACTGTTGGTGGGACTGTAAACCAGTTCAACCACTGTGGAAGACAGTGTGGCCATTCCTCAAGGATCTAGAAGTAGAAATACCATTTGACCCAGCCATCCCATTACTGGGTATATACCCAAAGGATTATAAATCATGCTGCTATAAAGACATATGCACACATATGTTTATTGCGGCACTATTCACAATAGCAAAGACTTGGAACCAATGCAAATGTCCATCAATGATAGGCCGGATTAAGTAAATGTGGCAAATATACACCATGGAATACTGGTGTACACATATACACATGGAATACAGCCATAAAAAAGGATGAGTTCATGTCCTTTGTAGGGACATGGATGAAGATGGAAACCATCATTCTCAGCAAACTATCACAAGGAAAAAAAATCAAACACTGCATGTTCTCACTCATAGGCGGGAATTGAACAACGAGAACACTTGGACACAGGAAGGGGAACATCACACACCGGGGCCTGTCATGGGGTGGCAGGAAGGGGGAGGGATAGCATTAGGAGATATACCTAATGCAAATGACGAGTTAATGGGTGCAGCACACCAACACGGCGCATGAATACATATGTAACAAACCTGCACATTGTGCACATGTACCCTAGAACTTAAAGTATATAAAAAAAACAACAAAAAAAGCCTTATATGACCTGTCTATACATCTGGGTAACCTACCTGAGGAGGAGAGATACAGAGTTGAGTTGTCCCAGCTCTGTTGTCATCCTAAAGTAGCCAGACTCCTGCTGACTTTGCAGCTGACCATAGACACATGAGTGACATCAGACAAGATCAGATGAACTGCCAAGCTCATCGGAGACTTCTAAACAATTGTAAAGCCACTAATGTTCTAACCCCACTAATTTTGGGGTTGTTTGTTACACAGCAAATGCTATTGACAAATTACATAATAACAATGTATTTCTTAGTGTTACAAATGGATGTGACATTCTCTCAAAGATTTGTAATTTTGCAACAAATTTTTGTAAATTCTTAAAAACTCTTAAAATTATGTTCTACATCATTTATTTGAGAGGATGCTTACATGAATTTGTATCTTTGGATTATAGTCTGCCTCATAAGCATGAAAATATTCAGTTTAAATCTTCATTCTAAGTTGTTTTAACAGGGTGTTTTTGAAATGACAATAGGTTGTGCTGATTTTGGAAAATTATAAGATGAAAAAATTATTTTAAGAATTTCTCACTGATTTTCTATTGTAATTATTTTAGAATAAATTGTTTTAACAAAGACTCTGAAATAGTGAATGTTTTAGGTATTGATATCTCTTTTTAATGACCTTGCACACTTATAGAAAATAATGTTTGTTTGCTTGTTGATGGAGTCTCACTCTGTCACCCAGGATGGAATGCAGTGGTGCAATCATAGCAACCCCTTGCTCATGGGCTCCAGGGATCCTCCTGACTCAGACTCCCAAGCCAGCTAATTTTTAAATATTTGTAGAGACACAGTTTTGCTATGTTGCTTGGGCTGTTCTTGAACCCCTGGCAACAAGTGATTCTCCTGTCTCAGGTTTCCCAAAGTGCTGGGAAACCAGGTGTGAGCCACTGTGCCTGGCCTTTTGAGAAAAATATTAAGGGTTTTGTAGATCCCTTTTCCTAGTAATAAATGTTTGTCTGGCCAAACTCTCCTTAAACAGACACATTATAATTAATAGGTACATTTCCCTTCTGTTTGCTGACAAATATTTAGATTAAAAACAGTGTATATACACATATATACATATATTATACACACATATAATGTCTAATTGTAATGTACATCCACTTACAAGTAAATATACATACACACACATATATTATAGAAAAATACATTAAAATGTATAGTTATATATACATGTATGTATATATAATGTATCTGTATATATGTATGTGTATGTATATTTACTTGTAAATAGATGTACATATACATCATATTCCATACCTTTAAAAATCCTACAAGCTCTCAATTTACTGCAATTATTTTACAAATTTTATAAACCAAGTGCCTATTACTGAAGGGTTTCCATCCATAGCAACATTAAAATGTAGTTTATTGTTCCTTATGGTTGAGACGATTTACTAGTTACAAAAGATTTTCCTTGTTTGAAATTATTTTCTGTCCTTGCTTTAAGTTTAATAAATATTGAATACCTTTTTCCACATCCCCAATATCTCAATAGTCTCCAAAAACATAAATGTCAGAGTTATAAAATAGCCAGAATTTTTTAGATGATTTATGCAAATAAATATCGTATCATGACTTTATAATGAAGCACTAAATAATATAAAGTGGTCACATGAGAAAGAAAAAAGCATCTATAAAAACTAAGAATTAAGTTGTATATAATCAATATGCGATGGGATGAAATATATAATTTTAAATTTGGTTGAACTAGAATTCTTTTTACATGTCTAATAATATAACAAAATATTCACTTGGAGAAAACAAGTTAATTCCTCATTGACTTCTCTTTGTTCTTTTTCTTCTCATCCCCTTTGTTGTAGAATTTATATAGAAAATAAGTTTGCAAACATTCCTAACACTTTTTATGTGAACTGATTCTAAAAATTATGTGTCTTCTATGGATAAGAAATTTTTAAATGCATCAATCTTGTTTCATACATTTATGGAAATACCATATTATGACATAGAACCTTAGAATATTTAAAACAGTATGTTACATATACTAAATTAATCTCATTTTTACAAGGCAAATGGTGGTTTTAATATATCTGGTTCTTTTCATAATTATTTTTATAGTTACTAGATGGCAAACCACCTATCGTGCTGAATATTAGTAATCTCACATTTAAATCAGAAACTCATTAATGTGTTATTATCTTACTGTTGTATATAAGCAGTTGCATCTCATCCAGACGAGAGTAGGTTATATCACATCATTTATATAGATGGCTTTTCTACTTTTGGTCATTTCTTTTGTCAGTTATCTTGGGTAAATGCTCAAAATTATTACAGTAAAGTCAACAAAGATTGAATGGAAATTATTTTCTGTGGCTTTACTTTTCTTAATTTATAAAGATAAAAAATAAATGACATTGTAACTATCTGTGTTGTGTACCCCAATCCCTAAACATTCATCTAAAAGATATAAAAGTATAAACAAAAAGGATTGCACCTGTGAAACAGAAAAAGAAAATCTTCAAATCAGGGATCAGCAAATGGTTGCATGTTTTAAGAGATTCTCTAGTCTCTACATAACCTCATAAATATAACTTCATATCCTTTATTGTCATTAAACAAATTAGAGTTACTTGATTTTCAAGAAGGGTAGCTTACTACATATTTCCCAATAAGACAACTGGAAGCAAGAATTAGCAAAATAATTGATTTTCAAAAATTTTCTATTTCTGTGATGCCTTCTCTGAAGGCTAATTATCCATTAACAAGAATAGGACTGTGTACTTTCCTGATAAAACTGTCAATAGGTGAAAACCAAGTAAAACAAAAAAAAATCAAATAAACAAACAAAAAAGCATGGAGTTTGCTTTCTAAAGGAAAACCTGAGCTCATTTATTAATTCTTTGCAAAATCCAACTATAATCTCTCTTATGTGCAGGCCCTAATGAGTGTAATAAATTCAAGTAATTCCAGTTGAAATAGTAATTGCTTTTAATTACTGCAAAAGTATCAATGTGGTCTTAGTTAATAATGCTGCTAATCCTGTTTCCTAAATTTGGCTACATGCCCTCTTTAGCTAATAGACATATTTTATACGTGACATTATAGTACACCATAATCGCTGAGGAATGATCATCACCTACCACAAAATATTCCAGACTCTATCTTTAGTGTTTAAAATATGTTACCTATAATCTTCATAAGATCCATGTAAAGTAGCAGATTCAGACATTTGTATTTCTAAGGTTAAGTGTCATTCAGCTAGAGAAGTTAATGGCAGGCTTTAGGATTAAAACCTAGATCACTGTGGTTCCAAAGCCTTCATTTATTCCATGTCAGCCTCATTACTGATAAATCCTCATAGAGCTTTGGCTAACAGCAACACCATCTGTTAAATGTTTGAGGTACAAAGAGTGGTTAGAAATTGTTCGTGCCTCTAAGGAATTTACAACCTAGTTGTAGAAATAAGACATATACATACAGAAACATCAACATAAGAGGGCATATCAATATTGTTTTTATGGAAGTAAAAGGAAGTCAAGTCCACATTGAAGCAGACCATAGAGAAAATTAATAGGAGAGGATGTCACATTTCACACTGCATTACATATCGGCTTCAGAACATCTGTCTAGAATACTGGTGGGGGGAAAGATTACATGCTTAGTAATAAATGGTAGGCGAGGCAAGGAAGTCATGTCTAAACATAGACTCTCAATCAATGGCTCCTTACCTTTTCACCGTACTCAGCTGGTTTGTTTCCATTCTTAGGAGCCTCAAACACACTCCTCAGCTCATCAAGGGCAATGGAAAAGCGCTCAATCCTGCGCCGACTGCTCAGGGAATCCTCCTTCAGCACTTCTGGCTGACCATATTCCCTGGTGTTGTTACTCTTGTCCACAGAATCCTTCTCTTCAGGCTTCGAACTCAACTTCTCTTCCCCTGTACTGCAGGGCAGACTTGAGGGATCCAAAGTTTCAGGTGCTGATACTACCTCTCCTTCAGGCTCAAGCAATTTGCTTTCCTGAGGCTGGAAAATTGTACAATGGCTGTCCCTGGGATAACACTCACTTCTCTGATAATCACAAGATTCCCATTTCTGCCTCAGGAGGTTGAGGGAGCCCTTCTGTATTGGGAACATGGATGGGTCCAGGTTGCCCTGCAATATCAAAAATCCTTTTATCAATGATACACTCAGGAGTCTGAGTCATTTTCAGACTCAAAATACTCTAGGAGCACAAGCTCTTGGGGTTTGGGTCTTAGTAAAGAAATCCCACTTTCCTATACAATTCCATACGATTTCTGGCTCTTCACTTCACCCCACAAAGTTATATAAGTTAAACTAGATTACACAGATTATGGAGAGGTGTGGTTTGTACAGCCATGGCAGTTTGAATATAAAGAAACAAAAGTGAAGAACACACGATTTTCTTCCATTTTCCTTTTATCTAAAATCAGCCAACAATTATTTAAAATATAAAATTTGAACAATGTTACTTCATTGTTTAGTATATTCTAAGAAAAGGGCAATTTACAAAGTCTAACAAGAAAGCAAAATGGTTCATTTCCTGCCTGTAACAGTTCAAAATTTCCTTTGGAATTATCGGTTGCTGTTAAAGTCTTACTTCAGAAGTAGTAGACTAATAGCTAATAGTTATTAAGTTTTTGTTGTCAGGCAAAACACTTTGATAATGACTTTACATGTATACCTCATTTTAATCCTAACATTATCACAAAGAATTAGTTGCTACTATTATTACTATTTTGCAGGTAAGAAAATTAAATAGTAATTTGCCCACGATTCTGTGTGACAAAGCCTGGATTTGAAATACATCTATGGAACTCCAGGATCTGCCCTCTTAACCAGTGGAGTTTATCTTTTGTACTTTGAGTTTGCAATTCTCATCTCATTATGAGACTGATTGGAATTTCACCTTGTTTTAGAGAGTTTTGTGGTACGATAAGGAAGAAAAAAAATGGCAAAGTGTACTCTTACCAGAAACACACACACACACACACATCATGGGCAGCAAGAATTATATGCTAGCACTAATTTTTGCCACAGAAATAGCTACTTCCTGTTCTAACCCAAAATAAATTTTGTTTTTGAAGGATCAGGCATTTTCCTGGAAAAGTATCAGCGCAGTGGGTCTGGTAAACAATACATCAGATGAAGGCTTAGAAAGTGTCTCAGAAGGTCAGCTAACACAATAGCTCCAGATTTCTCTGACTACCAGCCACATTATGAATAGTATCTTATGCACGGGGACTCAGTGCACACATTAGATTAATAAATGTATACATAAAAGAAAGAAACTTTGTGTTCATTAAACAATAGTTTCCCTAATTATGTGAACTGCCTGGTGATATTTTCTACTCAGAACTCCTTCGCTTTTAAAGACAATGTGTGCTGCCCAATAAATGGATGTAATGATGTACTAATGTTTCATGGACTGCTGGATAGCTCCATACTTACAGCAGAAGTTCGGTCCCAGGTTGGGTTTTACTAACTATGTGACCTTGAAAAATCTTCACTGGTAAAATATACATCATGGCTTTATTTTGAGAAATGTATTTGATAAAGCGTGAAACTTCTAGTGCGTATTCAACACCCCAATAACTGTTAAATCCACTCCCAGCTCTATCTCTGGCTAAAACATCATTTTAATCACTCAAATATTGATACTATACCAGAGCCTCCTAATATAGTGCTTGGAAGAAGAAAGGGGGGTATTTTAAGACACAAAGCCATAGACTGAACAGACTGGAAAATTTGGCCTTAATATTGCCAATTAGTAAGTTTGAATTAGTCACTTATTATAGAAAGTCTCAATAAAACAGTAGATCAAAGAAGACCTGAATATGTTTGGAAAACTGATCAGCATATGTTGAGAATTTAAACAACATACGCTGTTAATGTCTGTGTCTCATGTGTGGACGACAGAAAAGACCACATTAACATGGGAATGGTTGAGACACTGTCACAGCTGGTAGGAGTGACCTCACAAGATTATTTCATGAAAGAATTGTTTTGGAGCCAATCGCATATAGTTGGAAAGGGAAAGCTGAGAGGCAGAAAAACTGGCAAGCTAGGGAGGAAAGCCATTTTCTCATGTAGAAAAGGAAATCCTAATAATTGAAACTGATTTGGAACATCTGTTTCTGGATCAAGTTGGAATAGACATACTTCTTTCTCTCAATTTCTCCTACTAAATACAGCTAAAACCCCTGGAAATTGGGCACATGAAATAAACATGAGGACTTTGAAAAGTAGAGAGAAGGCAAACTGCCTAGGAACCTTGGGACCTGAGGAACAATATGGCGGTGAATTCCCAGGGATTTCTTTTTGCTTCATATATACAGAACTGGTAGTGGGAAGAACCAGTAACTCAGAAAGTCCTAAGGGGGAAGAAAATGAAATTTCCCCAGGAAAACCTGCTTTCTCTAGCCAAATAAGCTGAAAAGTGTCAGCCTAGAAAGACAGGACACTTCTAGGCCATAAGTACCATACACCAGGCAAACAACATGAAAAACCACAACTAAACCCTTACTCCCATCAGCAAAGGCTGAGTGGTAAGTCTAAACTTCTGACTTTTTGCCCCTTGCTGTCTCTCTCTCCAACTATTTTCATATTAGAGAAGACCCAGTGGGGGCCAGGATTTTTGTTCCCACTTGATGGTGACGGGGTTCCTCTAGAAGATGTCAGTAGAAGCCATGTGAAGATCCTGTACTTCTACCCCACCTAGCGGTATCAAGATCTTCTCCTCTTCCATTTGTGTGTCAGAGGACAGAGTTGGTAACTAGAACTTTGTCCATCCCCACTGGTATCTAGAGCTTCCTTCTGGCAATGATGTCAGTGGAGGCTACAAGGAGAGCAATAAAGAGGGGCCTCCCAACTTTCCAGCCAGCAGGGGTGATGGCATTGGAGGAATAATGGGGAGCCCAATATCCCACCTCCACAAAACAGTCACTGAACACCCTTCTTCAGGGAGTCAAAGGTCAGAAATACATAAGTAAGATGCAGAGCTTCACAACGTAATTGACAAAATATCCAAGATACACTTGAAAAATCACTCATATCAAGAGCCACCAAAGACCTAAACCAAAGCAGAAAACAATCAACAGACACCAACACTGACATGATACAGGTGTTGCAACGATCTCACAAGAATTTTTGAGTAGCCATTACAAAATTGCTTTAGTGAAGAATCACAAACATGCTTAAAAAAAAAGTGGAAAAGGTGGAAAGCCTTAGCAAACAAATGGAAGACATAAAGAAGAAACAAATTAAAATTTTATAATTGAGATAGACATAACCAACATTTAAAAACTCATTGGATGGACTTAGCAAAATGAAAAGGGCAAAAGGAAAGGATCAGTGAATTTGAAGATACGATGATACAAAGTATCAAACCTGAACAAAACAGAATATAGAGGGAAAGAAGAATAGAAACTAAGAGACAAGTTGGACTATAAAAAAGATCTAAAATTCATGTCATTGGATTTCCAGAAAAAGAGAAAGACAGTGGGGCTTAAAAAATAGTCCAAAAAATTCATGGATAAATTTTTTCCAAATTTGGCAAAAGATATAAATCTGTAATTCAAGAAACTGAGGTAACTACCAAGACACATCATAATCTAATTTCAGGAAACAAAATAAAAAAAATCCTGGTAGTGACTACTCCCAGTTTTATTCCAGTTGTAGAAGGTGGGAAACAAAGACCGTAGTACCAGCATTCACATTGCGCGGTGGCATAGGATGGTAACGCACTGTGCTGCAAAATTCACCATTATGAATAAGCAACATACCTGTGTCAGTTTTCAATCTATTGCCTCTCAGTTCCAAAAAGCAGTGAGAAAGAAATGGCACCTTGCTTATACAAAAAGAACAATCTGAATGACAGCAAGTTTCTCATCAGAAACCATAAAGACCAGAAGGTGAGAGCACAATATTTTTCAAGTGTTAAAAGAAACTAACTGCCAACTCCAAATTCTATGTCTAACAAAATGATCTTTCAATAACGAAGAAAAAATAAACACATTCTCAGACAAAGGAAAACTAAGAAGACTTTGTTGCTGGTAAACCTATCTTAAAAAATTGGCTAAGGGGTATTCTTGAACAACAAAGGAAATGATGAAAGAAGGAATCTTGAAATATCAGGAAGGAAGAAAGAACAGAAAGAGGAAAACATGAATAAATAATAGCATACATTCTTTCTCCTCTTGTAGTTTCTAAATTATGATGGAAGGTGGAAGCTAGGAGTATAATGTTGTCTGATATTCTCAATACCTGTGGAGAAGTTAAAAAACACAATTATGTTATAAACTAGGGAGGGCAAAGGGATAAAGGAGGTAAAGTTTATTTTATTTTATTTTATTGTTACTATAAGTTTTAGGGTACAAGTGCACAATGTGCCGGTTTTTACATATGTATACATGTGCCATATTGGTGTGCTGCACCCATTAACTCGTCATTTAGCATTAGGTATATCTCCTAATGCTATCCCTCCCCCCTCCCCCCACCCCACAACAGTCCCCAGAGTGTGATATTCCCCTTCCTGTGTCCATGAGTTCTCATTGTTCAATTCTCACCTATGAGTGGGAACATGCGGTGTTTGGTTTTTTGTCTTTGCGATAGTTTACTGAGAATGATGGTTTCTATCTTCATCCATGCCCCTACAAAGGACATGAACTCATCATTTTTTATGGCTGCATAGTATTCCATGGTGTAGATGTGCCACATTTTCTTAATCCAGTCTATCATTGTTGGACATTTGGGTTGGTTCCAAGTCTTTGCTATTGTGAATAGTGCCGCAATAAACATACGTGTGCATGTGTCTTTATAGCAGCATGATTTATAATCCTTTGGGTATATACCCAGTAATGGGATGGCTGGGTCAAATGGTATTTCTAGCTCTAGATCCCTGAGGAATCGCCATACTGACTTACACAATGGTTGAACTAGTTTACAGTCCCACCAACAGTGTAAAAGTGTTCCTATTTCTCCACATCCTCTCCAGCACCTGTTGTTTCCTGACTTTTTAAGGATCGCCATTTTAACTGGTGTGAGATGGTATCTCATTGTGGTTTGATTTGCATTTCTCTGATGGCCAGTGATGATGAGCATTTTTTCATGTGTTTTTTGGCTGCATAAATGTCTTCTTTTGAGAAGTGTCTGTTCATATCCTTCGCCCACTTTTTGATGGGGTTGTTTGTTTTTTTCTTGTAAATTTGTTTGAGTTCATTGTAGATTCTGGATATTAGCCCTTTGTCAGATGAATAGGTTGTGAAAATTTTCTCCCATTCTGTAGGTTGCCTGTTCACTCTGACGGTAGTTTCTTTTGCTGTGTAGAAGCTCTTTAGTTTAATTAGATCCCATTTGTCAATTTTGGCTTTTGTTGCCATTGCTTTTGGTGTTTTAGACATGAAGTCCTTGCCCACGCCTATGTCCTGAATGGTATTGCCTAGGTTTTATTCTAGGGTTTTTATGGTTTTAGATCTAACATGTAAGTTTTTAATCCATCTTGAATTAATTTTTGTATAAGATGTAAGGAAGGGATCCAGTTTCAGCTTTCTACATATGGCTAGCCAGTTTTCCCAGCGCCATTTATTAAATAGGGAATCCTTTCCCCATTGCTTGTTTTTGTCAGGTTTGTCAAAGATCAGATGGTTGTAGATATGCGGCATTATTTCTGAGGGCTCTGTTCTGTTCCATTGATCTATATCTCTGTTTTGGTACCAGTACCATGCTGTTTTGGTTACTGTAGCCTTGTAGTATAGTTTGAAGTCAGGTAGCGTGATGCCTCCAGCTTTGTTCTTTTGGCTTAGGATTGACTTGGCGATGTGAGCTCTTTTTTGATTCCATATGAACTTTATTTTTTTCCAATTCTGTAAAGAAAGTCATTGGTAGCTTGATGGGGATGGCACTGAATCTATAAATTACCTTGGGCAGTATGGCCATTTTCATGATATTGATTCTCCCTACCCATGAGCATGCAATGTTCTTCCATTTGTATCCTCTTTTATTTCATTGAGCAGTGGTTTGTAGTTCTCCTTGAAGAGGTCCTTCACATCCCTTCTAAGTTGGATTCCTAGGTATTTTATTCTCTTTGAAGCAATTGTGAATGGGAGTTCACTCATGATTTGGCTCTCTGTTTGTCTGCTATTGGTGTATAAGAATGCTTGTGATTTTTGTACATTGATTTTGTATCCTGAGACTTTGCTGAAGTTGCTTATCAGCTTAAGGAGATTTGGGGCTGAGGCAATGGGGTTTTCTAGATATACAATCATGTCATCTGCAAACAGGGGCAATTTGACTTCCTCTTTTCCTAATTGAATACCCTTTATTTCCTTCTTCTGCCTAATTGCCCTGGCCAGAACTTCCAACACTATGTTGAATAGGAGTGGTGAAAGAGGGCATCCTTGTCTTGTGCCAGTTTCCAAAGGGAATGCTTCCAGTTTTTGTCCATTCAGTATCATATTGGCTGTGGGTTTGTCATAGATAGCTCTTATTATTCTGAGATATGTCCCATCAATACCTAGTTTATTGAGAGTTTTTAGCATGAAGGATTGGTGAATTTTGTCAAAGGCCTTTTCTGCATCTATTGAGATAATCATGTGGTTTTTGTCTTTGGTTCTGTTTATATGCTGGATTACATTTATTGATTTGTGTATGTTGGACCAGCCTTGCATCCCAGGGATGAAGCCCACTTGATCATGGTGGATAAGCTTTTTGATGTGCTGCTGGATTCAGTTTGCCAGTATTTTATTGAAGATTTTTGCATCAATGTTCATCAAGGATATTGGTCTAAAATTCTCTTTTTTGGTTGTGTCTTTTCCAGGCTTTGGTATCAGGATGATGCTGGCCTCATAAAATGAGTTAGGAAGGATTCCCTCTTTTTCTATTGATTGGAATATTTTCAGAACAAATGGTAACAGCTATACTTCATTCAAACTGCAGAATGCTAATACCAATAGACTGTGATAAGCTTTTTGTGTATAACATGTATTTAGGGGAACTACTAAAAATCCATCATACTTGAGGTGTGTTAGAAAACACTATAGCCAAATCAAAATGTGTTCTAAGAAATATTTAAGTAACTCATAGAGAGACACGAAAAATGAAAGAGAGAAACATACAACAGAGGGAACAGAGAAGACAAACTTAAATTTCAGACTTAAGCCCCAGAATTTCAAATTATTACATAAAACGTAAATGTCCAAAGCATAAAAATGAAAAGACAGAGATTGTGGGGTGGATTAAAAACATTATTCAGCTATCCATGTAAGGGTGCTATTCTAGGTGAAAAAAGCCAATCTCAAAAGGTCACATACTATAAAATACCATTTCGATAACATTCTTGAAATGACAAAATTACAAATGTGCAAAACAGATTAGTGGTTCTCAGAGATTGTGAATGGATGAGACATATTGGGGTGGACTTCACTATAAAGGGGTAACACAGGGAGATCTGTGTGGTAGTAGGAAAGTTCTGTGTCTTGATTGCTGTGGTGGTTACAGGAATCTGCATAGGTGATAAATGGCACAGTACTATTAGTGTATATAGCGTCAATTTCAATTTCCTGATTTTTATTATGTACTATAATTATGTAAGATGGAATTATTGAAGGAAACTAGATAAATCATGCAAAAGATCTCTCTCTACTATCTTTGCAATGTCCAATGAATCTATAATTATTTCAAAATAAAATGTTAAAAACTAAACGGATAAAAAAGTGATTAGGTAGTCACTACTCCAAGTTTTACTCCAATTGTAGGAGAAGGTGGGAAACAGACAGTAGTACCAGCATTCACACTGTGCAGTGGCATAGGATGGCAATGCATTGTGCTGCAAGATCCACTATTATGAATAAGCAACATACCTGTGTGAGTTTTCAATCTACTACCTCTCAGCTCCAATGCACTCTTCAACATATGTTCCTTGATAAATAACTGAATCCCTTTAAGCACTTCTCATTTAATGTGAGCACAATGGTTAGCTTTCTCAGCAAACACCGGAGGGACACTGCAAGAGGAAGAGTCTTCCTGAAATTTCCTACCTGGGCTGGATATCAGCAGTCATGAGCATGAGAACAATGTGGAGCCTGCCCAACTATAGTCATAGAATGATCTTATAGCCTGGGCCAGGAAATAACTTCTCTACAGCTGCCTTCTCATGGACACAAACCATACAGCTGCCTGTGGTCTGGAGGGTCACATAGGGAGCAGCTTTTGATTCTATAAGCCCCTGAGTATCCTGCGTGCCACCTGCATGTGTCCTAAGAGATAAACTCAGATCTGCTTCTCTCTCTGCAAGCCCCTGCATAGCCCATGTGCTTTGAAAGTCTATTGCCTAGAGAGGTGCTCCAACCCCCACTGCATGGCCTTGCCACCAGCTGCTGATTGTCTGCTTGGCCTGCCTCTGAAAGGTGGTCTATTGCTAGTCTGGAAACTCCGGGTCAGCTCTAGCCTGGCTAAACCAAAAAGCTTCCTGCTCTCCAGTGGGCTGAACCACACCTTCTCCATGAAAGTCTGGATCCTTTGCCAGTTTGTCTTTCCTTGGTTGCTCTCCCTCAGCCTGAGGCTAGTGAATTGACTTTCTTTGTAGCTAATACCTATTCTTCTATCATAGTTGTTAATTCTTCATATTAACTTATCTTGTTTAACTTACGTGTGGCTTCTTTTTCCTGATTGGACCCCGACTGCTACAATCCTATTGCATAATGAGATATCTGCTCTCTAATTCTAACAGTAGGTCATAGTGATATGTTTTCAGTATTGTCAATGGTGATGCATGCCACCATTCCCTCTATGACCAACAGTTTTGCCATGGGACATGAGATTGGAGAAACTCTTCTTCCCATATTCCCTGATCAGGGAATGGCAGCAACAGGGCAGAAGGCACACTTCCCTAGGGCCATTGAGTGCTAGTCTTGCAGAATGTTTTTCAGAAACGGTGCAGAAAGAATTACATGGAAAAATAAGTTTAAGAAGCCTAATAGAAATCCCATTCTGGGAGAACTACAACATGCACGCCCTTATTAAATGCTTTGAAAAGTCTTTCAGAAAGAAAGAAGTACAAGGACAGCAGTGTGTTGCTTAATGTTCTGAGCAATGTATTGTTTGTCAATTTCATCATTGTAAGAAGATCACAGAGTGTACTTACACAAACCTAGAAGGTATAGCTTAAGGGTATAGCTTACTACACATCTAGCCAATACGGTATAGCCTTTGCTCCTAGGCTAAAAGCTGTACAGCACGTTATTGTACTGAATGCTGTAGGCAGTATAACAGATAGTAAGTATTTGTGTTCTAAACATAGAAAAGGTACAGTAAAAATATAGTATAAAAGACAAAATGTATTATACCTGTATGGGGAACTTATCATTAACGGAGCCTGCAGGACTAGAAGTTGCTCTGGGTGAGTCAGTGAGTAAATGTGAAGGCCTAGGAAATTACTGTACACTCCTGCTGTAGACTTTATAAACATTATATATACATAGGTGACATTAAATTTATAAAAGAGATTTTTCTTTCTTCAATAACAAATTAACCTTAACTTACTATAGCTTTTTTACTTTATAAACTTTTTAATTTTTAAAATTTTTTGACTCTTAATAACACTTAGCTTAAAATTCTGAACACATTGTACCACTGTAGAAAATTTTTTCTTTATATCTTTATTTTATAAACTTTTTCTATTGTTTTGTACTTTTTAAAAATTTTTATTAAAAACTAAGACATATACATTATTGGCCTAGGCCTATACAGGGTCAGGATCATCAGTATCACTGTCTTTCACCTCCAATATCACTATCTTGTCCCACTGGAAGGTTTTCAGGGGCACGGACATGAAACAGAGCTGTCATCTCCGGTGATAATAATGCCTTCTTCTGGAACACCCACTGAAGACCCTGCCTGAGGCTGTTTGCAGTCAATCTTTTACATATATCTTTTATGTTTTTAGAAAAGGTATGCTGTAAAATAACAATTATAAAAACATGGTATAGTAAATACTGGGCAATATGGATTTTTTTCTTCCGTTATAGTCTTAGGGGACCACCACCGTATATGCAGTCTGTCATTAACTGAAATGTTATTATGTGGCATATAACTGTAGTTCAAAGTTGTCTTTAACTTATTTGTCCAGGGAACCTTTTAGCATAAATTGCTCATAACATCCACAGGTGCAGTTTTCCATTAAAGACATTTTGATAAATGTAGAAATAAAGCAAAATCCACTAATTATAAAAGGCAAGCCCCTGTTTTCTTCTTAGTATATCCATGTAGTAGTCATGACTTTGGCAAGTTTTTAAAAAGTATTTGTTAATCACTATTATATTTAACAAGTAATTTTCTCGTATTTGTATTCTATTAAAAATTAGCTGGCATCTCTTAAAGACCACATAATAAGCTGCAACATTTGTATATAAAACGAGAAGGCTTTCCCAGCATTCAGAGAATTGCATGCTAAGTCAGAATTTGGGTATGAATGAACAGAGGGTGACGGCTGTGTATGTTAAAATATAATTCCAAAAGTCATTTAATTTTAAAAAGATTCAGCTGAAGTGAATACCCAAAGGGACTACATAGGTGGCAGGTAGTGATCCTGATGCAAATGTTGCCAACAGGACACGGCATCCCCTTCTTTCCAATTGAGGAAAGCAAACTTTGATTTACATATAATTTACTTCTGTTCATGGATCCAGAGACCTGTTGCTGGATATGGTGGGACCCGCCTACCACCTTATTTATCCCCCTGGGGGAGCAATCCTCAAGGACAACTTGAGTTCAGGTGGTTGTCTTTGCTAAGTTAAGCACCACTATGTGGAATTATTGAGACTGAGATGTACCAAGGTAGACTGAGGTAGGATGAAACAAAAAATTACTGTGGAAGCCGCAGGATTAATCAATGACCTGAAAGGAAGCATCAGGGCATAATACAACCAATGTGGACATTTTAATAAAAATGTTTTGCAGTGTCACATACAGCACGTAAAATGTTTTGCTTCTAACTAAAGTAGTGAACTCTGCATTTTTCCTTGTGAGGAGTTGGCTTGGGTAGTTTCAGATATTTTCAACCATGATTCCTCTCCTTCATCCTCTCTCCAGGCTTTAATCACTGTGTCCTTTTACTCTCTTGCATTTCTTATTTTCTCTCCTGCCACAGGACCTTTGCAAATGCTGTCCTTCTGCGTAAGTACTCTTCTCTCTCCTGTTCTGCTGGTATCCGTTATTTATCCTTCTGTACTCAGCATAAGGCATGACTCCCTCAGGGAAGCATTCCTGACTTACCAAAGATGATATAGCTCACTATTTTAGCACCCTCAAAATATGTTCTTCATTGTTCACATTGTCAAAACTACAATTACACATTTGTTTTTGTAGCTATTTTATTAATGTCTGTTCCCTAACTTGAAAATTCTATGTTGGCAAGGTGCATCCCAGTTTTTGTTCAATAGTTTATCCTTCGCTTCTAACACACTGCCTGGCACAAAATTGGGGCTCAATTAACATTATTAGAATGAAAGATACAATGCTGAAAAAAGTAGGTTTTCACTATAACCCATCATATGTATAAACACATTTTTTCTTCTTTTTTTTTTTTTTTTTTTTTATTATACTTTAGGGTTTTAGGGTACATGTGCACAATGTGCAGGTTTGTTACATATGTATCCATGTGCCATGTTGATTTCCTGCACCCATTAATTCGTCATTTAGCATTAGGTGTATCTCCTAATGCTGTCCCTCCCCCCTCCCCCCACCCCACAACAGTCCCCGGAGCGTGATGTTCCCCTTCCTGTGTCCATGAGTTCTCATTGTTCAATTCCCACCTATGAGTGAGAACATGCGCTGTTTGGTTTTTTGTCCTTGCGATAGTTTACTGAGAATGATGTTTTCCAGTTTCATCCATGTCCCTACAAAGGACACGAACTCATCATTTTTTATGGCTGCATAGTATTCCACGGTGTATATGTGCCACATTTTCTTAATCCAGTCTATCGTTGTTGGACATTTGGGTTGGTTCCAACTCTTTGCTATTGTGAATAGTGCCGCAATAAACATACGTGTGCATGTGTCTTTGTAGCAGCATGATTTATAGTCCTTTGGGTATATACCCAGTAATGGGATGGCTGGGTCAAATGGTATTTCTAGTTCTAGATCCCTGAGGAATCGCCACACTGACTTCCACAATGGTTGAACTAGTTTACAGTCCCACCAACAGTGTAAAAGTGTTCCTATTTCTCCACATCCTCTCCAGCACCTGTTGTTTCCTGATTTTTTAATGATGGCCATTCTAACTGGTGTGAGATGGTATCTCACTGTGGTTTTGATTTGCATTTCTCTGATGGCCAGTGATGAGGAGCATTTCTTCATGTGTTTTTTGGCTGCATAAATGTCTTCTTTTGAGAAGTGTCTGTTCATGTCCTCTGCCCACTTTTTGATGGGGTTGTTTGTTTTTTTCTTGTAAATTTGTTTGAGTTCATTGTAGATTCTGGATATTAGCCCTTTGTCAGATGAGTAGGTTGCAAAAATTTTCTCCCATTGTGTAGGTTGCCTGTTCACTCTGATGGTAGTTTCTTTTGCTGTGCAGAAGCTCTTCAGTTTAATGAGATCCCATTTGTCGATTTTGGCTTTTGTTGCCATTGCTTTTGGTGTTTTAGACATGAAGTCCTTGCCCACGCCTTATTGATGGGACGTATATCAAAATAATAAGAGCTATCTACAACAAACCCACAGCCAATATCATACTGAATGGGCAAAAACTGGAAGCATTCCCTCTGAAAACTGGCACAAGACAGGGATGCCCTCTCTCACCGCTACTATTCAACATAGTGCTGGAAGTTCTGGCCAGAGCAATCAGGCAGGAGAAGGAAATAAAGGGTATTCAATTAGGAAAAGAGGAAGTCAAATTGTCCCTGTTTGCAGATGACATGATTGTATATCTAGAAAACCCCATTGTCTCAGCCCAAAATCTCCTTAAGCTGATTAGCAACTTCAGCAAAGTCTCAGGATACAAAATTAATGTACAAAAATCACAAGCATTCTTGTACACCAATAACAGACAAACAGAGAGCCAAATCATGAGTGAACTCCCATTCACAATTGCTTCAAAGAGAATCAAATACCTAGGAATCCAACTTACCAGGGATGTGAAGGACCTCTTCAAGGAGAACTACAAACCACTGCTCAATGAAATAAAAGAGGATACAAACAAATGGAAGAACATTCCATGCTCATGGGTTGGAAGAATCAATATCGTGAAAATGGCCATACTGCCCAAGGTAATTTATAGATTCAATGCCATCCCCATCAAGCTACCAATGACTTTCTTCACAGAATTGGAAAAAACTACTTTAAAGTTCATATGGAACCAAAAAAGAGCCCGCATCGCCAAGTCAATCCTAAGCCAAAAGAACAAAGCTGGAGGCATCACGCTACCTGACTTTAAACTATACTACAAGGCTACAGTAACCAAAACAGCATGGTACTGGTACCACAACAGAGACATAGATCAATGGAACAGAACAGAGCCCTCAGAAATGATGCCGCATAGCTACAACTATCTGATCTTTGACAAACCTGACAAAAACAAGAAATGGGGAAAGGATTCCCTATTTAATAAATGGTGCTGGGAAAACTGGCTAGCCATATGTAGAAAGCTGCAACTGGATTCCTTCCTTACACCTTACACAAAAATTAATTCAAGATGGATTAAAGACTTATATGTTAGACCTAAAACCATTAAAATCCTACAAGAAAACCTAGGCAATAACATTTTTTCTTCTTATACTAGAATATATGGAGCAATAGTTCCCCTGGGATTCACTCCAACTGAGTAGATATTAAAAGCAACTCAATTAGTGTATTTTTAATAAGTACCTGAGGTGATTTTAAGGAAGGTGGCCTGAAATCTATGCTTTGAGAAACACTAATAAAGAGAATAATAGCTTACATGGACTTAAGAAAGGAAATCTGCCAAGATTTAGTAAATACACGAGCTGACATTCACGTTAGGATTCCAAAGAGTTTATTTCACGTTGCTGCCAGGTGATCTGCTATCTTGTATAAAAGAGTATCAGGTCTTCAGAGAGAGAATTTGTAAGTGGGGGAAGGAAAGAAACCCTTGGTCAAAGCTAAGTTGTCTATATATTAAAGACTGCATGTTTACAAAAGTGTTCTAATATTTTGTGATCTCTGTCATTGTAAGAATTATCTCCTGCCTCTATTATTGTAACATTGAGTTTATGTCTAATTATAATGATAATGTGAGGTTTGTGGCCCATTGCATTAAACAAAAATAACGACCACAGTGATTTTGCCTGTCAAGCATAGCAATCCACTGAGAGAAAAATTATCTCTGACTAAGTCTTGAGGAGAAGAAAAATTACCAAATGCTTCCCTGTTCCACTGAAAATCCCTAAAGTTAATTTTACACAAGCTTTGTAAATAGTCTCATATGGTTGCTTTACGAAGATTTCTTGTAAGTATCACTCTTGTTTCTTGCATTTGAGGACATGCTTTGGTACACTTCTCTACTAACAGCATTTCAAGTTGAAAGCATAGTTATGTATCAATTTGAAACACATTTTCAAATCTGAGAAATCTATGATTAGTACAGAATCATAGTGAATGAAGAGTTTTCAGCATGGCAAGACTGACAATGGCACTGACACTTTTGATCTCTATTTCTAAAAAAGAAAATGTGCATAATAATGTAATAGAAGAATATTCTTTAATATACGCAAATGTGCCTTGCAGGGTTTTAATAGTCATTACAGATAGTAAAAAAGGAAATGCTCCAAAGTGAGGGAGATGTTTTACTAAAGGATGGTCTGGCCACACAAAAAAATGATGTAGCCGTGTGAAATGGTAAATGTAAAGACAACGCAGAACCAATGAAATCAGTATATGATATAAAATTGGGTAAAGAGATACACAGAAAGGAATGTATTGCATGACTTCAAAATATATGCATATGTTCAAGAACTGAAAGTATTTTTTTTAAATGCAAACAATTTTTTTGTTGTATTGGGATCGAGGCAGTTGGCTTTTCTACATTTTTAAAGAGAAAATAAATGCCATCTTTATCAGCATTGGTTTAAACTGTTTTCTTCCTTCCACAGAAGGAAAAAAATAGCCTTTTAAAACAATTATGGATTTTTCTGGAATATTTTTAAATTTCCCACCAATTACTGTAATATTTATAGCATCAAATTCCAATATTCTCACTTTTCACCACCAGAGAATGACCACTGAAGGTAATTTAAACCCAAGAGTCAGTTTACTGCAGTCATCTCTGTTTTAAATTACAGTACACGCAAACCCTCTCTAGAATCAGCATGCGATCTCTCTCTTTTCCCTCTGGTGGTGTTGTGTATGTGTGTGTGTGTGTGTGTGTGTGTGTATACATATATATACACACATATATAAAACTTATATAACATATCATAGAAGTTAAATATATATATCTTCTATGAAATGTTCTCTGAGCCTGACTGCAAGTGATGTCATTTTTCATTGCTCCAAAATTGTAGCATTCTATGTCAAGTAACCCATCAAAGGTTATTTCAGAAAAGAATACAAACTTCAGCTCTGGGAACCTGAGAAGCCTCAACATATTTGCTGTGGGGACCTGGATGGAAGGCCTTTTACTGAAATTCACAGGAAGCCTCTTCTCAGATGCAGGCAGGTGAAGTTCTGCAGGAGGGTGTTTAACCTTGTTTTACTCTATGCAATAATTTTTAAAGTTGGCTTTGAAATTCTGAAAACACAGCAGGCTGCAAACGGTCTGGATTGCATGCCAGAGCTGTTTCATAGAATAATTTCAGTCATAAAGCAATTGACTTTTTTCATGAAAGATCAACACATGTCTCTTTTCATTCCCATTGTTTCTGTGATTTCTACCTGCTCTCTTTCCCAACACCCACCATCCTCCGGCCCAGTGTGCTTTGGAGATCACAGCATTTTCTGAGGCCCTTTAAACATGACTTTAAATATTTTTTTCAGGTATAATTCAACAAGTACAATACCAACTAGAATTCTAAAATATTTTTGTTAATCAGAATGAAGGCTGTGCCAATTTGAGAATAAAAAACATCAGAATGGAATGAAAAGGTATTGTTGGATAGAAATTTTTCTAGTGGGTTTCTCATCTTTGGAAACTACAACATATGTCTGAAGGGGGAAAATAGTTTGCAATATAATTCTAGCATCCTTCAAAATAGTAGTTAATGATCCCAATAAGATGACAGAACAGACGAAGATTGTGAGGCATATTAGCATCGGCAAGCTGAAGGTTCAAACTACAAAACAAAAGGTTTCCAGGAACCTGCCAAATTTATGTTGTCACTAAGCCAGATTCTCTGCCAAGGAAATCCTCAGTCTTGCAACTGTAGAAAGCAAGTTAAGGTTAGGTAAATACGTCAAACTAGCACCTTCTGACAAGGGTAAGAATCCCAAGGATTATGTTTATAATGCTAATATTAGTGTAATTTAACTTATTTCCATGCTTTGGTTATATTTTCTGTTACCAAGCTTTCAGAATTTTTGTTGTGATTAAGAAAGATGATCAGACAACAATTTTTTTTTCAGAGAAAAAAAATCAAAAGACAACAACTGAAAGTGTTTTTCCAAATAAAGCAAGTAATTGATCTTTTCTGGGAGGGAAATTTTAATTAGTTTTGGCAGATAGTTGCTCAATATCTATCTGATAAGAATGTGAAAGAAATGAGTTAAGAGATTCAAAGAAATGACATTTTCAATATTAAAGAAAAGCTTAACTAAAGCTTTATTATTATATACTGTCAATTACATTAACTTTTCCAGCTATGCTAGGTTTATCAGAACAATTAATTTTTCTGCCAAAAATGTAGCTAACATAGTACATTACTTAGTTTCCCACTAATAAGATGCATGCATAATTCATATATGTAAAAAAGAGATAGGAATAATGCATTTGTTTATTTTTCTTTCTTTTATCTCCTCATTCACATTTATTAAGTGAACCAGCTAAGGCACCTTGCTAAGACAAGTTATTAAAAGAATTTATGAAGTTGTATATTTGCAATAAGCTTATCTTACCGCCATGTCCTTTTCTGTCAAATTTCTGTCCTGTGACTCAGCTACCACAGTCACGTATCCATTAAAGGAAAAAAAAATTTAACAGTTCTTTAACTTACTGATCTCATCTAACTAATGAACATCAAGCATGATGGACATACGTCGCCAGATAGCAGTTACAAGACACCAAATCTCTCACAGCTAGCTCTGGGAGCTACATTATTTAGTAAGTCATGGAAGAGAGAAGTGTACCCTCAACCATAACCCCTGTTTGTGCTGGGTACTCAGCTTACAAGTTTACTTGCTAAAGGCTGATTGAAGCAGCTTTTGTTTCAAAATTCTATAGAAAAATAAACTCATCCTTAGTAAAAGGATCCATCTCAGAGTCCCAGAAAACTGTCTGGAGGATATGGGTAATTAGTATTTAACAAAAGAAGAAATTTGTTAAATATTTCATGGATTATCCCAAGCAGGCTGAGTACCAGACAATACCTGTTATTCAGGACCAAGCTGATGTTCTGTCATTATCAGCTTCTGCTATACTCACATACAGAATACATCTGTAATAAAAGAAGCATGCAAAATTTGCTCTTGTGAAATTTCAAATATGAATCTCAATGTGAATAATAAAAATAAAAACAAAGTTTTAGAGTTTACTATTGAGAGCTGTCAAAGAATTATAAAACATAAATCCAGACTTCAGAGATTTACAGTCTGTTCAAATGCTCTGGTTCTCACCTTTTCTGTGAACCAACATCACCTGAGATGTCCTTAGCACTGCAGATTCTTAAGGGCCCACTTGGGGAGTTTCAGTTAGTTTCAATCGGTCTGGAATTTGAACTGGGAACTGGCCTTCTTAGAAAGCACCAAGAGGTGATTCTGATGCCCGAAGCCTATGAACCGACCGTTAAAAAATAAAACTTAGGGGCCGGGCACGGTGGCTCATGCCTGTAATCCCAGCAGTTTGGGAGGCTGAGGTGGGAGGATCACAAGGTCAGAAGATCGAGACCATCCTGGCTAACACGGTGAAACCCCGTCTCTACTAAAAAACAAAAAATTAGCTGGCGTGGTGTCAGTGCCTGTAATCCCAGCTACTCTGGAGGCTGAGGCAGGAGAACCACTTGAACCTGGGAGGTGGAGGTTGCAGTGAGCCGAGATTGCACCACTGTACTCTAGTCTGGGTGACAGAGCAAGACTCTGTCTCAAATAAAATAAAATAAAACTAAAAAGTAAATAAAACTTAGCTACATCAGCAGAAATATTAATGAACTGGAGAAGACACAACACCATTCATTAATTCAATACCTGCTTGAGGATTGCTTGCTATGGAGAAGGTGCTATGCTAAGTACTCATAAAGCCTTCATAAAGCAACACATACAAACAGAAAATCACAAATGTTGACAAGGGTGTGTAGAAATTTGAACCCCTGTGCATTGCTGTAGGCAATGTAAATGATGCAGCCTTTCTGAAGACACTATGGTGGTTTCTTAAAAAATGAACATACAACTACCATATGACCCAGCAATTCTATGTACAGATATGTAGCTAAAAGCTTTGCAAGTAGAAACTCAAACAAATATTAGCACAGCAATGTCCGTAGCAGCATTATTCACAATAGCAAAAATTGGAAACAACCCAAATGCCCCTTAAAAAGAGGAAATTTTGGCATATAATGCAATGTGGATGAAACTTAAAGATATTATATTAACTGAAGTCAGTTACAAATAATAAAATATTATGTGATTCCACTACTACATGGTACATAGAATAGTCAAATTCATAAAGACAGAATGTCAAATAGTAGTTACTGGGGACTGAGAGGAGAGAGAAATGAGGAATTTTTTTTTATTAATAAGTACATAGTTTCAGTTTGGGATCCTGAGAGAGTTCTGGAGATGGATTGTGGCAATGATTGTACACCAGTGTGAAAGTACTTAATGTTCCTGAGTGGTACACAGATGTTCCTCAATTTATGATGAGACTCTGTACTAATAAACCCATTGTAAATTGAAAATATCATAAATTAAAAATGCTTTTAATACACCTCGCCCACGGGTCATTACAGTTTAGCCTAGCCCACCTTAAACGTGTTCGGTATACTTACATTAGCCTACAGAAGGCAAAATCAGCTAAGCCTATCTTAAAATACAGTGTAGAATACATCACGTAATTTATTGAATACTCTACTGAAAGTGTAATACAGAATGGTTGTATGGGTACAAATTCAAAATCTGAAGTACAGTTTCTACTAAATGCTTGTCGCTTTTACACCATCATAAAGTGAAAAATCATTCAATCGAACCAGTAAGCTGGGGACAGTGTATACTCAAACATGTTTAAAATTGTAAATTCCATGTTATGTATATTTTACCACAAGAAAACAACTGACAAAAACATGTTAAAAGTCATGAAAACAGTGATCAGGGAGTGTAGAACGTACACTGGTAAATGTCTGTTATGATAAAATAAATTAAAATAGGCTTCCTAATGAAGATAATTTTTGTGCATGTTGAATGCAAAGGGATCCAGCCTCTGGTGCCTCTCCTCCCTGCAACAACACAAATTAAAGGGAAATTGCAAGTTGGTAATTTGTTATGTAATACAAATATCAGCTCGTCTGAGACACGACAGTAGATAGAATCAGATATTGCTAAAATTTTCTCAGTAATGAGAAAACCATTTATAAGATTTTTTTCCTTGAGCAATGAACAACAATAACAAAAAAAATAAAATTAAAATTACATCCTTATTCAATAAATACATGACATTGAGACTGAGAGGGGTGCAGCTGGATGATGTGAAAATATGGATGTGCTGCTTATAGTGTAGCAGCAAAAACTACAGAAGTAGGGCTTACCATGCCAAGACTGTTGTTGAAGATTTTCTATTTAGCACTATATGGCCTTGAGCTTTGGTTTCCCTCAGGATAAAATGGGACTCATAATGCCTTTCCTGACCTGGAATTAGAGGGAGTACATGCAACTTTGAAAAAGGTTTGCAAAATATCAGAATAATTTATTTATGCAGTACTAGAAATGGTTCAATAGAGACTTGAACACTATGGTAATACTAATCAAAACATATTTAAAATTTTCCTATAAGGTTGTAAATTCATTTTAAATTTACAAAATTGAATTAATTTTAAATATTTAATGGAGACAAATTATCTATTAAGGGTAGATTTGATTTTCAGAAATAGAGTTAGCCTAAGACCATTAAAATGGAATAAAATGGTTCATTTTATGCTCTTTGAAAACTCCCAGAAATGCTCAGATGAGGGCCAGCTGTCCAGAGTGGCAAATGTGTTCTTGATACTAAGGTCAGTTCCCTTGTTCTCTCAGGGCCTTAGTTTCTTTACACATATATAAATCAAGTGGTCATTTATGGTGTTTCAGGTTAAAATAGTTTGGGTATGGGGGCTCATGCCTATAATCCCAGTGCTTTGGGAGGCCAAGGCAGGAGGACTGCTTGAGGCCAGGATTTCCAGACAAGCCTGGGCAACACAGCAAGACCCCATCTTTACAAAAAATTAAAAAAAAAATAGCTGAACATGGTATTGTGTACCTGTAGTCCCAGTTACATGGGAGGGAGAGGCAGGAAAAACCCTTGAGTCCAGGATTTTGAGGCTGCAGTGAGCTATTATCCTGCCACTGCACTCCAGACTGGGAACAGGGTGAGACTCTGTCTCTGATATGGTTTGGCTCTGTGTCCCCACCCAAATCTCATCTCACATTGTAATTCCCATGTGTCAGGGAGGGACCTGGTGGGAGGTGATTGGATCACTGGGGTGGCTTCCTTCATGCTGTTCTCCTGACAGTGAGTGAGTTCTCATGAGATCTGGTGGTTTTAGAGTGGCAGTTCCCCCTGTGCTCTTGCTCTCTCCTGCCACCATGTAAGATGTGCCTTGTTTCCCCTTCACCTTCTGCCATGATTGTAAGTTAGGCCTCCCAGCCATGTGTAATTGTGCATCAATTACCTCTTTCTTTATAAATTTCCCAGTCTCAAGTATTCTTTATAGTAGTGTTAAAGTGGACTAATACAGTTTTTTAAAATAGAAAAAAACATATATATGTCCCAGTTTATTCTCTAAGTGTAATGGCAATAGTAGAAAGTGTGAAACAGTCTGACTTTTCTAAAACTTCCATTTCTTTACCTTTACATGTTCAGGACCCCTGGCCTGAGGGGTGACGTCAAACATTCTGGGTCCTATTTTGGGACATTGATTTGGATAATGAAGATTGACAATCTACAATCCCTGGTGGATGTCGCAAAGCTGCTTAGGATGAGGCACCATTGTAGTCTCTTGGGGAAATGATACATTAGGTTAGATCCACGTGGTGCTGCTGCAGTTGCCAGAGCTGCAATGCCTAACAGAGGGAGAATGGGAGGCCACAAAAGCTGGGCCAGGAAGTAAAGCAGCCCTTATGAGGTTGACACGCAGCTCCAGGCTGAGAAGCAGAAGGCCAGGGAAGAAGAAGAACAAGGAGAAGAAGGTGGAGATGGGGCATACCCCAAAAAGGAGAAGAAATCTAGACTCAGATGAGAATGAAAATGAAGAAAATGACTACCAGCAAAAGCACAAAGACATGGAAGGACTCATCAACATTAAGAACCCCAAGCAGGTAGGATAGACAACCAGAAGGGTCAAACAAGTGGATCTGGACAGGCTAAAGGAGATTTTAAGGAGAAAATGCACTAGCAGAGAAGACAAAGCAAGCCAAGGTGGGCCTTGCCTGGCTGGTGATCACCTGGAAACAGTGGGAGAAGGCTGCCAGGAAGAGGGAATTTGAGAGGAAAGCAAAATATGGTGCCACATTGTCGGGAAAATGAACATGGTTGCTCCCCTTGAAAAAATAAACACCACCTGCAGGAGGAGAGGCCAGGGACCTGGGCCAGAACCTCTGCTGTGTCTCACCTACCCTGTGCCCTGGCTCACTGCAGCAGCCCTTCAAGGCCAGAAGCCCCACGGCCCAGAGCATCCTCTTCATCTTGGCACAGAAATTGTTTAGGGAGGTGTCTGGGGGTGAGTGGGGGGAGAGTGGAGGAGGGACAGCTGTGATCTCTGAGACAGAAAGATGCAGGAGAGCATTTCATATGTAACAATTTGAATGTTTTTTGCTGTTTTTAGAATTCAGAACCCTTGTTGGGGTGCCTGAGAAGTGGAGTAAGAAGAGCTTCCATTTGTCTGGTAGATCGCATGTTAGTGGACGGTTATGCCAGGAGGCAGCTGCTGAGGGGTTTGCAACAACCGGCCCTGGTCTATATGCCTGAATGCTCATTCAGAATGGGGCTGTTATCTGCAGGCTCATGCCCCTGGGTCCCTGAGGGTCATGGCTTTGTCCCTGGCCAGTCCTCTCTGACCGGACTCAACGGAAGGAAGGAAGAAAGCAGAATTGCCCAAATGCTTTCTTTGGGTGATGCTGTTTTTGTTAAATTTCTTCCCCAGAAGTCCCTGACTAACTTTCAGTGTCCAGAAATATATTATATAGCCAAACTTAATGTGTTTTGAGTATGAGAGATTAACTATTTTTTCCCTGGGCACATTGTTGCCCCAGATAAAATTGTTTCTCTTAGTTAGAAAAACAAATGAATAACTAGAGATTCTAGCAGCAGTGTCTGTCACTAAGTGCTAGCCTGAATTCGTTGATGCTGCTGTGATTCTATGCTAATTTAATGTATATTACTTAAAGGAAATAGGGAGAGAGAAGCAAAATATTGTCCTGTCAGAAACTATCTAAAGAGAAGCATGTATGTGTAGAAAAAATTATGAAAGAAGTGGTTTTTCTTAGGAAAATCTTACCTTTTTTCTAGATGTCCCAATCCCTACCAGATGTTCCCTTTTGTCTGCCAGGTTTCTCCAAATAATCCTGACTTCCTGGATACATCCTGACTTCCTGGATACACCCACATAGAAACAGGTTGGGTTCTAGAAGAATTTGTCTGTTCTGTGTTCCATCAGAATCAGATTATCTCAGTATTTTGGAACAGGTTAATCTGCTGCAGTTGAATTAATGAATGCTTCTGAGTTAGCTATTATCATTTTTTTCCTACATATTCTTAAAGGTATGTTTTAACTCAAAGACCCATAGTGACCAAGAGGTCACTATAGGGCTGAGATACACTTTAATTATCACTGTGCCTCAAGTTCCATACATATACAAATAAACCTAATATTTAATTCAAAGTCATTTGTGAAGGTTTGGGACACTTGACATTTTTGGATAATGATGATGAACATGGAGTCCAGATTCAAAGTAATTGGCTTCAAATTCCTATTCAAACACTAGTATATGACATTAGATGTATTATTTAATATATCTAAACATTAGTTTCCTCACTTGAAAATTGAGATGATAATAGTATGTTCTAACTATACTGTTGTGAGATGATCAAAATAAATGAAATCATGTTCATAAAGAACTTGGGATAGTACTTGGTACGAAGCAAGCGATCAGTGGATGTTAGCTTTTATTAGCAGTATTTAAGTATAGTTATTTGCACCCAAAAAGTGCTTAGAGATATCAGTTATCATCTTCTACAAACTATAGGAGACCACAATTTCTGAGATAATTTTATTTCACATATAGTAAACTATATACTATTTCAAATGAGTGAAGTCTTTCTCTTCACAGACTATTATTGCAGAGTCTAATTAACCTCTTGATCCTTATTTGGTTATCTAATAGCTGTTTATTCCAATCTGGGGTTTTTATATGTAAGGGGTTCAGTGATACACTACTAAAGACAACATTGATTTTTTTGTGTAAAGGAATTCAATAGCAAAAATGCATTTTAATATAACAAATTAAACCTTATATCTTTAATCAATGAATTTTCATACATAAAAATGACCATAAATTATATAAATAACTGCAGTGCTTAGCCAGTATTCAAAATGTAGGTTTCAGAAATCTTGTTTGAAAGCTTAAAATATAGGGCAGTTATGATATGGTATTTGGAGAAGATACAGGGTGTGATATAAAGTTTCGATTGCAAGCCTAATGTTATAAACTGGTCACATTTTGAACTGCGATTTCTGGTGACTTCATTATTTTTTCAAGAGTTTGCCAAAGTCAATAAAGAACAATTAGCTCAACATCTATGAACTTAAAAAGGACTTAGGCATTCTGCTGTATTAAAAAGACTAAATGCAGTACTTATCTTAGCGTGTTTCTTGTTTCTACTCTGGGAAGATTTTAAAAAAAGATAACTTTAGAAATTACAGACCTGTCATCATCACTATTTAGTTGAAAACTTACTGAAACATATCATCAAACAATCAATTTTCAAGCACCTAGAAAATCATGGGTTACTGGGTAAAATCTCCTTGGCATTGTGAAAAATAAATCCTGTCAAATCAACTTAATTTCCTTCCATGACAGAGTGAGAAAAACAGTAGACACAGAGAACTTGATAGACAAAATACATCCTGACCAAAGTCAGGCAAATTCCACATAACACAGAGAGAAAATACAGTTTGGGTGACATTTTGTCTTTATTAAGTACTCCTATTGAATAACTATGCTGAACACATCTGGAAGTGATACTCAGCTGGAATATTGGACATGTAAGGTGACTGGTTGGATATAAAGATGAGAGCATTCAAGACCAAGTTGTGGCAGGGCTGATTCTCATTATTTTAAACAAAATATTATCGGTAATTATGAGAAACCAAGTAAGAATCAGCATCATTTTGCTACTTCTGTTTTAAAAAAAGCAAGATCCCCAACAGAAAAGGATGTGTAGAACCATAATACCCACATAATGTTGCAATGGGACTACTGTTGGCACATTTGGGGTTTGGAGGCCCAGGAGAGTGAAGATTAATGGCATGAAACCAGGCATGCCTTTCAGTCAATGCTTCTGACCAGTGAGGGATCCGTTTTCACTTTTGAGCCCAAATGTTTTTCCCACAAGAAAAATTTAATGTATCCCTCTCAATCTCCAAAGACTCATTTAACAAAATGACTCGTTTAACAAAATGAAAACAGCATGGACAAATAAGAGAGTGACATTTTTAAGAAACATTGCTATAGTTCCTAAGCAGAAAACCAGAAATCTGTGTGTGCATTAAAATAATAAACCACTTAGTAAAAATAATAATTGATTTTAAAGTGAATTTTGAGGAATCCCTTTAGCAGATATTCAAAGTATTTGGAAATAATGACAAATAACCTGATTTCAGTACATTATCATCCCATCCTAGAAGCTTGTAACAGTGGGAGACAGATGAAGATAGCAAGATTTGAAAGAAAAGGTAGTAGACACTATATCAGCAATAAAGTATTTCTTTAGACAAGAGCTTGAAAATAATTTTCATCTCATGTGCCAACTCTAATTTTTAGTTGCCACCTGAATAGGCTTGAGAAGTTGCACTAGGCCCACTCTGAAGAATAAAGAAGTGCACCAACTATTCAATTTGATGGGGGTGAGATATTTTGCCCATTCCCATGAAGACACAGACAGCAAGTTTATACAGGAGCCTAACTATAGTATTTATATTTGACTACATAATAAATCCATAGCAAGTAGTCATTCTTGAATATTTGTTTATTCATTCTCAGCTAGGCTTTGGTATCTTTATTAGGACTTGAATTAAAGACTTTCTCTAGGTGTTGTTATACATATCTGATCTGGGTAAACCTACCTGGTTGCTGAAGCTCAGATTCTAATGCACTGAATGTCAACCAGGACCTTTTAGGGAATTGTGTCTTAACAACACTTATTTCTGTTGGGCTGTGCTAAATCATCTAGTCTCAACAATTATTAGATGCTTAGACTTCTCCTACAATACATGTGTGAATGGGCCCTCCAGACTGGGTTGGCACATTATTGTAAGAGACTCACTTTTATTTATTAATTCATCCACTTGACACACATGAGATCCAAGATCAGCTGGAAAAAAGTCACTAGTTATTGAATTAAATCCCATGTAGTCTTTTATTCCCCAGGACCTTATATTTTGGTGTGAGATTCCAGTGAATTAATTTCTGACTATAATTCATTGTTGAAAGTGCTTGGCAGAGCAGTTGTGGAAGTCCAGAGCAAGGGTTTTGAATAAGCTCTCATTTGAAAAATTACATTTCTTGCATTAAACCCAAAATATCTCTGTAATTTTCCCATTGAGCCTGTTCTAAGCCTTGGGGCCATACAAAACAAGTCTAATCCTTCTTCCACATGAAAAAACAATCTTTAAATATTTGAATAAAATTCTAATGGGTCTCTTAAATTTTCTTTTTCTATTCAAGCAAACCATCCACAAATGTACCTTAATATAAATGCTTTTAATTCTTCCAGTCATCATAGTTCTAACCTGTCCACCATCAACAACCAGAATTAGTCATGCATTCTCTCAGCACTTTAAAGATAAATTGCTTATTTCTATTCCTGTAATAGACTGAGAAATGTTAAAAGACAGTTAATATTTTGATTCATTTGTGATCTCCTGCATATTTTACATGGGGCCAAAATCAATTGACTTTAACTGAACATAAGGGAAAAGTTTTTTTAAAAAAAATTTGGAAAATAAACATTTGATACCAGATTGTTTGGGAGTATACAGCAATTGCAATGGCAAGTACAGATTCTTAGGAAAATAAAATATATTGAAGTCCTATTGAAGTCTTTATTGCTAATGCCGTGTTTTTACTAGAATTGCTTTCTAACTAACTGTGAAGTAGATTGCAATATCCCAGAGTGATATTCTGAATATTTAACAACTAGTATCAGATGGACATAATCCTAGTATTAAAGCAGCATCCCGGAAGCATTGACTATATCTTGGGAAGGTTTGGGAGTCACAAGGAGGACCAGAGGCCATTTACAAAGAATTTCAAAATTATTTTTGATATTTTAAAAATCAGTAAGGCAATCATGGTGACTAGTGGCTGAGTAACAGCCTTTGAAACAGAATTTTAGCATTAGTGATTTTAATAGAAGCCCTGAATCAAAATCTCACATTGTCCAGGTCATAAAAGGAAAACGATCTGTTCAAGTTCACAGGGTTAGTGACAGAGATAGTATTCAAAGTGGCTAAGAATGCCTTAATATTTTCTGCAGCTTGACTATACTTTACAGACTTCTTACTATTGACCCCGACTCCCTTAGAATATCTACTTTAGAAAACTTTCAGTTGTATTTGACTCCCTGAATCTTCTGCCAGCTTCTTGCCAGTTTTACAACCCAGGAAAGTTTTCTCAAGGACCTACCCTGATGCAGTAATTACACACTGCAGGCTTGTGTCAAAACATCACATGTATCCCATAAATAACATACAACTATTATGTAGTCATATTAAAATATTTTTTTTAAAAATCGAGAAAGATAGCATTCCTGTCTCCCAGTCTCTATGGGAAGGTAAGAGCCCAACTTCAGTAAGTGTCAATTAGTAAACACAGATGGCCTAGTCACACTGACCACCTCCCCACTAATGTCCTCCAGTACTTTTCCACCAGTTCACCCCACTATAAAACTCTACCAACTTTTGTTTCAGCAGAGATGCTTTCAATCTCTCTTCCCTAAAGTGATAGTCTTAAATAAATCCTTTCTTACCTGTTCAACTAGTCAAGTGCAATTTTTCTCTGACAGAACTCCCTACATCTTCAAACTCTTGAGCTTTTTTTTTTTTTTTTTTTTTTTTTTTTTTTTACAGAGTCTCATTCTGTCACTCAGGCTAGAGTTCAGTGGCGCGACCTCAGCTCACTAAAACCTCTGCCTTCCGGGTTCAAGCAATTGTTATGCCTCAGCCTCCCCTGAAGCTGGGTTTACAGGTGCCCGCCACCAGGCCCAGCTAATTTTGTATTTTTAGTAGAGATTGGGCTTCACCATGTTGGCTAGGCTGGTCTCGAACTCCTGATCTCAAGTGATCCACCCACCTCGGTCCCCCAAAGTGCTGGGATTACAGGCGTGAGCAACCACACCCGGCTGAAAATCTTGAACTTTTTCTATGATACCATATTTCTTCCTGTTGGTAACTGGAGCTACTCCATAAAGGACAGGGGAAAGAAAGATAGTCGTCACTTTCTTTGCCCATTAAAATACAAATCATATGCCCCCAAAACCCATTTATAAATTGTAAAGTTTTGATTTCAAACTTCAGTGCACCTAAGAATTTCTCAGGATGTTTTTGAAAATGTAGATTTCCAAGTTCCATTATCAGAGATTCTGATTCAGTAACTGTTATGGACCAAATTGTGTGCCCTAGAATCCATAGGTTGAAGCCCTACCCCTCTATATGACTGTACTTGGAAAGAGTGCCTTTAAGGAGATAACTGAGAATAAATGAGGTCATCAAAATTGGGCCCTAATTCAACAGGACTAGTAGTGTCTTTGTAAGAACGGGAAGAGACACCGGAAGTGCATGCACACAGAGGAAAGGCCATGTGAGGACACAGCAAGAAGGCAGCCACTGAAAGCCAGGAAGAGAGACCTTATTAAAAACTGATCCAAGCTGTCACTTTGATCTCAGACTTAAGCCTTCAGAATTGTGAGGAATAAATTTCTGTTATTTAAGACACCCAGTTTACGGTATTTTCTTATGGCAGCTGGGCAGGCTAAGAGAGATTCTCACAACAATTTTTTCAAGGAAACATATTATCTTCCCATTTTTCAGATGAGAACATTGAGTTTCAGAGAAAATTACTGACTTCCAATTAGAACACAAATTAACACATGACAGACAAGAAAAGAACACAATTCTATTGGTCCTGAGTGCAAAGCCATGAAGACAGTTTGGTGAGGAACTCTTAAATTATACTGTATTAATTTTAGACAGATCTGTGAATGTGAAAGGTCAAAAACATATATTTTAGATGGCTTGTTTGTAAGGTCATGTTTTTATTTGAATCTTTTAATGAATAACATAAATTAAAATTTTTTCTTAAAAATAGCTTTGCCTAAATACAATAAATCTATTTAGTATATTTTCTAGGTATTCCAACATCCTTAGAGTTTTGAGCAATTCCTAGTTTTTTAAACTTTATTGATATTTCCTTGTTGTCTTTTAAACCAGACATCAAAGAGAAAAATATTTTTAAAAATCTCTTTTCATTCCCGTGTGTATTGAAAAAGTCGTTACAAGGCTTAAAAAATACATACAGTTGAATCCAACTGATGCTGTAGGTTGAGCAAAGCAAGGATTCTACTTTCTTCTAATTTTAGAAGTTAAAAGATTTTTGGAAACTCTCAGGCTATACTTAACCACTCTTTATTTTTGTAGGTTCATTAGAAGTTTTAATTTTTTTTTTCTAACCAATATACTTAATTAGAAAGTCATTATCTGATAAATATCCTATTGTGTTGTACCAAGTTTTGGGGTTTGGGCATTTAAAGTCAAATTATAAATGGCTCCATACCTTAGTAAGGGGAAGAATATTGAGAGTATACATGACACTTTGATGTTTGTTTATTAAAAATTCTAGAGAGTAGTCAAGTACGTGTCTAAGATTCTGACAGGAACATTTTTTGGAGCTGAGATATCTTCAGTTTCACTTCAGAATGTAAGCACAGTATTTATAAAATATAAAACAACAGTATTTATAAAAAGAATGTAACCACAGTATTTATAAAATGTAACCACAGTATTTTATAAATTTATAAATAAATGCATTAACATATAGTCCTGATGTAAATTTTATAAATTTTATAAAATATGTGGCTACATTCTGAAGTGATGTAGAAGATAGTTAACAAAACTCACAATTAGTGCACCTAATAGAGTTGGCATATGTGTAAACACAGGCCTCAAGAAAAAAATGAAAGTTGTACATGAAGAGGAAAAAATTCCCTCCCCAAGTTGCAACCAAGGAGGGTGTTCTCGGCATCTTAGGCATATCTAAAATGGAGTGACATCTTATTTTACTAATAATCTTCCCTCTTTTTATGTCTCATTCTCTTAGAAAAAAGATAAGATTATTGAAAGAGCAATGTAGCTGATTGTCCATAATTATTTGCTTGCATTTTCTCTTTACCCTTCCATAACTTGAATTCCAGCCTTGCTATGTCACTGAATTGACTCTCACAAATTCAGGCTAACCAGCTTTGTGGCTTTGTGTGTTCTCAACTTTGCAATTACATCTATTATTTCTTCAAACATTCTTAGTATATAAATGGCTGTTGCTTATTTTTGCTTACTCTTGCACATATTGCCTTCTTACGTATTCAGTATTCTGTGTTTGTATGTCATTTTGTAGTATTTTATAAACAATTTGTAATTCTTGTCTTATCGAAGCTCATAGTCCTTACATTTTTGTGCTGCTCTTAGAACCACATGAGCTGTTTTGTGATGCAGCCTAATTGCTTTTATTTTAAAAATAATTTTGAAGAATGATTTGTAAATTTTCAGGCATTTGAATCACTCACACTAATTTCTAAGTAATGCAAAGTGTCTATGCTTAACATAAATGCATTAACATATAGTCCTGAAGTAAAGAGCAGAACGTTCTCTACTGATTCACCTGTGAATTCTTTGCACTGGAAGGGTTAACATCTAGTTGGCATAGTTTCATGAATAGATCAGTATTCCCCAACAGTTTTTGATAATTTTTTATTAATATTCATACTGTATATTCTCACTTTGAAAAACCTGCTGTTGGTTGTGGAGGAAGGTACAACGATTTGCCAAAAATATTTTGTAGAATAACTACTAGGCATTCTTCCAGTCTATGTATGTATTGGATGAATCCCATCAATAAATACATTCTTAATGTGAGAAAATATAATTTTAAAAATATGGTAAGAGGGATTAAGCTCCTGCTACCCACAAATCTCTCAAATTCATCCAAAATGCTCTCTCACCTTCTCTATGTACCTCATATTTACTTATAAAATTCCTACACTTTGTAATTGTTCTAGCATATAGAGCAAACTTCAGTAGGAATTTATATGACTCAATCCTATTTTCTGGGGAACATATTTTCTGCCTAGAGGCTCTCCTTGTCTGTGGTAAGTTTATTATAAACTTTGAACTTTCCAAGGTTCTGGCTTCAGAGGACGTAGGGTTGTGCCTCTTCAAGGTAGAATTGTAGAGCTGAGGGGCAGTATGCTTACCTGAAACTGATCTTAAACTAAACATATCAATGAAAAAATGACAAAAGAAAACAGATAATCTAAATTATAATGTGTTCTATTTTCCAAAAAAATAACATTTTTGAAGATTTTTCCTCCTTTGTTAATAGGCATTTAAGTTACTCCATTCCAACTTACTTTATGTCATAACTTGCCAATTCATTAAGCTTCCCTAAATTTATGGCCATCTGTTGTTCTATTTTTGCTCAAGCAGAAGAATACAAAAAAATGCATTCAACTTCATGGTGATTCATTTTGCACCTTACTGGACTGGCAGTTTCACAATTAAAATAAAACTTGTATTTTAGTAAATGGAATGATAGTCAATGCAGCGTCACTCTGTCTTCTGTTGACTCCAGATCTGAACTCAACTTTACTACAGTTGCCTGACTTGACCAATTATGGAGTCTTGATGGAGGAAGTTGGAAATGCCACTTTTTTTATCCCATTAAGTAGAAAGCAAAAGAGAAAAATGGAAAACAAATAAAGAAAAAGAAAAGGGGACAATAGAAAGAAGAAATGAAGAAACTGGATTTTTTCCTGTAGTCTGCCTGAATTCTAAAATTAAGATCAACAGGTGACTTGTTCCAAACAAAATGCAAAGATACTGGGAGAAGCAACACAACATTAACAGTAATTTCTGACTAAAAGTTTGCATACAGGGATCTAAGCAAAATGCATAAGCTTTGGGCTCCCAAGGCATAAATGATAAGACTAAGATTACCAAAGACCAACACTTCAGCTCACAATTTTGACTGAGTCAGGCTAAAATTTATTAGCAACACAGTAAATAATAGTCTATTAAAGACCCTGCCTGAAGAAGGAAATACTTCATACCAGCAGATGTGGAGTTCTTAAAACTAGGAAGTCTGAAAGCATTTGTGACCTAAAGGGAGGGAATCGTAAAAATAAAACATATACAATTTCTTACCATAAGAAATCTGATGTAATCTAGGCTGTCAGACTAAAGTAGAAATCATACAGCAGAAAATCTCTCTACTATAAGATATATTCCCCAAGCTGTTCTTCATTTTTAGTTATTCCTCTCACCTTCTGCATCAACTTTTAAACCTCTGTTTGTGCCTTTGGTGTCTAAGACAGCTTATCTGTTGTCTGGGCTTCAATCATGCAGACAGATCCATGTGTAGCCTAATTTATTAGGCTTACTTCAGATATCTGTTTCTACTGGACCTTTACATGTGGAATGTCAAATGAATTCATGGTTCATCTGGTCTTCCCAACAACTGTAGCTTAAAAAAATTTTTTTAATCTTTATTCTCAGTTATTTAATTCAAGAGTAGAAGTTGTCATCACGATAATTCCAACTGTGGAGAATTCCTTTCAGCAATTACTTTCCCCTTTTATGTTACTTCTACTAGTATCTAAATCCTTATCGAGCCAAACATAGATTCATCCTGCTGCTTATCAAGACTTCAATGTTCATTTTCTTTCTCTTTCTGCTACCAGGAAAATATGTCCTAGAACACTCTTTGGCCAGTTAACTTTCCATGCAAAAACTACTAATTCTTGCCATGACTCACAGCATAAAACCCAGGCATTTTAAACTATGAACAGTCTAGAGTACTGGTACTCAAACCCCTTCCACCCCACATAACCAATCAAATCTTGTTCTAAGTCTTCAGGGAGTGAATCCTCTATACCAGGAAGGTGGGTGTTTTAGCATTGCTGCTGGAACAAACATAGTGGCTTAAAACAAAAGAAATTTATTATTTTACAGTTTGGAGGCCAGATGTACAAAGGAGTCTTAGGGAGCCAAGAGCAAGGGGTTAGGAGGGCCATTCCCTTTCTAGAGGCTGTTGGGAAGAATCTGTTTCCTCACCTTTCCCAGCTTCTAAAACAGCATTCCTTGTATTCCTTGGCTCAGGACACCTTCCTTCAAGGCCAGAAGTACAACATTTTCAAATTGCTCTCTGCTCCATCCTCTCTCTGCCTTGTCCTCTCTGGTAAAGTCTCCTTCTGTCTCCCTCTTATAAGACATTTGTGCTTGCCTGTAGGGCTTCTGAGATAATCCAGGAATATCTCCCCATCTCAAGATTCTTAACTGTATCAGCAAAGTCCCATGTAATGTAACATTCACAGATTCTGGGAATTAGAACACGGATATCTCTAGGGACTATTATTCAGCTGAACACAGCAGGTAATAGTTTCTATACTGTTCTCAAACAAACTTTTATGTGTGTTGTACAGGTTCCCCTTGTGCCACCCTTATCCAAACCTTAAAAAACCTTTCTTCTTACCAATTACTAATACTATTCATTTTGGGGTAAAAATCATACAATGTTTTATTTACAAATACTAAATAGCACCTAGACTCTTCAAATCAATGTATTAGGAGCTATGTGGCATTAGAGATGTGGCCTACTCTTCCCAAGCAAAAGTTTACTGAAGAAAATAAACATGTATTGTTTTGGTACTTATTCAAATACCAAAGAGGGAAGACATTATTTATAGTGTTTATTTATTATGTTATAGTCAAAATCTCCACTTTACCTTCATTATTTTTTCCTTCAACCGTCTCTACTCAGGCTGTTTTTCCCAACATTCCACCAAAACTGCTCTTACCAAGGACCACAGTGACATCTATGTTATATTACCATTTTGTGTTTTTATTTCACTTGATTGTTTTACAACAGGATTCAAGAATGTTCTGTTTCTATCTATATTATTTCTGTATTAGAGTTTTCCAGAAATACAGAAGCAATAGGATATCTACATATCTGTCTATCCAGCCATTCATCTAGAAAAGGGGAAAAGAGAGAGGAAGGAGGTCCAGAAGTCTTGAACTGAGCGGACGAGGCTCACTCAAATTATGGAGAATCATCTGCTTCACTCAAAGTCTACTGATTTAAATGTTAAACATACATAAAACATACCCTTACAGCAACTTCTAGACTGGTGTTTGACCAAAACCTGGGTCCAAGGACCTAGTCAAATCAACATAACAGTAACCTCATAGTCTCATTCTCTTCCTTTCTTAAGCATCATACTTGCCTAATTTTCCTATTTTTTCAGTTCCTATTCAGATGCTTTCCTAAATCTTCCTGTATAGCTATTTCTGCTTTAAGTTCTTGCAGGCTGTAGCTCAGGTATAGACCTGGTATTATTTATTTTTTTTATCAGTACTCTTATGCTGTGAAAGCAAAAAGACACACTGAAGATTTAAAATAAAACTCTGTTGTTACTAGAAGCAATATCTGGACAGCCCAGGGACTTCTGCTTTTGGGCAGGATATACTAACTCACAGAAGGCCAATTTCTGTAACAATGAGACCAGATATTTGATTTTTAAAAAATCACAAATATATGTAAAAAGTATAAAGACTGGATAGGCAACCATTCCAGGGAGAGGAGAGCCTTCCCCAGGTGAGCTGACAATCACAAGTTGTTTCTTGGTTGTTGTTTTTTGTCTGTCAATTCTGGCTGAGGATGTAGATTAACCCATGCTCCTATAACAGAGCAAAAGGCAGCCAGCAAAATTTTAACAGTAATGTGTGGCTGGGGTTAAAAACTGGAAAGTTGAGGGGCCTCACACATGGCCACTCTTCTCCATGGGAATTTGCTGGGTTCTGGGAGTAGGTGAGAAGTTTGAGATTTAGGTCAATAGTGTCTAAATCTCAGAGTGAAATCTAGTTTCCTGGTACTTAGGAAGCAAAGATCTCCCATAGGAAATGGAGTTCTTAAGCTCACAGTCGGCTTTCCTCTTTGGACATTTACTGGATTTTGAAATTGCATGGAACTAGAGTTTAGAGATCTGGGACAGAAACTCTTGAAGGCAGTACTTGATCTCTCAGTCTTTCAGAGTTGAGGAGGCAGTTGAGAGAGATTTAAAATGCCCTATCACAACTCCATTCTAGTTTATATTTGGATTAGGATGGTTAGCCCATTATCTTAATATGACAAACAGAGGAGAGGCAGTTACATACTGTAAGTTATAAAACAAATAAACAAGAAATGGAGATTCCACATGATATCATTTACAGAGTTAAGGAGATGGTTGTATTCCTTGGCTGTGCCCCTTTCTCCATACCCAAAACCAGCAGTAGCAACCTCAAATTAATCTCTCTCTCTCATTGTTACTTCGTTTTAATTGTCGTATCTCTTTCTCTGACTCTGACCTTCCTGAGTCTGTTTTATTACAGTCCTGTGTTTACACTGGGTGCACTTGGATATTCCAAGATAATCTCCTCAATTCAATATCCTTAACCACCTGTTTCTTGTGTCACGTAAGTTAACACAGTGACAGGTTTGGGGACTAAAATATTAACACCTTTGGCTGGCCATCATTATGTTTACCACAACTATAAACAGCTGATTTAAAAAAAATCAATTTGGCAACCTTCATCTTTAACTCATATTTTTGTTATTTGCATTTAGTGCAATTATTGGGTCTTGCATCAATTACTTTACATTTCATCTATTATTGTTTTGCTTTTCCTATTTTTTTCTCCCCTATTGCTTTTTATGTTTTGTTGTTGTTGTTGTTGTTTTTTCTTATTTCATTTGTCATCTATCATACCAGGGCTTATACATTTTTAAACTTAAATTTCATTTAATTTATTCCTGGGATTTTACTATGCATATTGAACTTTCCACCACTAAAATTATTTCTAGACACTTTATTTTAGAAAAATGTATCTGTTAAGCTTGGTGGCTTTGTGTGTTCTCAACTTTGCAATTACATCTATTATTTCTTCAAACATTCTTAGTATATAAATGGCTGTTGCTTATTTTTGCTTACTCTTGCACATATTGCCTTCTTACGTATTCAGTATTCTGTGTTTGTATGTCATTTCATTTTAATTGTAGTAGTTCTCTGGCCCTAATGTTTGGGAAACTTTCCTCCAGAAAAAGTACATGCTTCTCCTGCTGAAGCATGGTTGGGCCAATTCAGGGATCCATGGTTTTTTTTTTTTTTTAGAATGAAAGGTAAGATAAAATACAATAAATGACTCGATAAAGTCAACATAAGTAAATAAGACTCCACAGAAACTTGTTTTATTCAAATATATTTACATTTTCTTTATGAACTCATTGATGTTAATATCTTCAATATGTTTTAAACAGTTGCAGTTTTATTATGTTGGGTAATGTCCATATTTTCAAAATATTGGCCAACAGTAGTCTCTTTAATAGGATACCTATGTCCCCTTGACATAATGCTATCAATTGTTTAAAGCATACTTTCTTTTGGCCACTTTACAATTTCCTACCCAGACCTACCTTGCATCTTCATTTACCCAATCACGACATTTCCATTGCTCACAGCACCTTGAGTTCTTCTGAGAATGGTTCATATTAGAAATCATAATGTAAGAGCTGAGGTTACATATTAGGTTTATGTTTGTTGGGGTCACTGAGTTCCTAGGTCATTTCAGTGTACAAAATTTCAAAATAAACACCTAGTTTTTTTAAAAAAAGTATGCTTCCTATTAATATTTCCACTTCTAACACTATGGTGTTTCTACTTAATTTTCTTTGATGAGGTAATTATTCTACTGTTCACTTACAGTGAAAATATTTCTAACAAAATGAATACATATTGTTTGTATCATAATCCAAAAATAATAAAATGATGTTAATATTAAAAATAAAACTACTAAAATTTAATTAATAAAAATAAAACCACAGAATTTAGTTAAGTGTTTCCTGTATAGATATTTCTGCTTCTAGTATGCATTCTAATAGGTATATATACTGAATTTACTCTGGTTTTGGAGTCACTTATAACTCATTCTGTGTGGCTACGGAAGTCTTTATTGGATGTATGATTTGTTGCAGTTTATTTCAAATTCAAGGTGTTATCATTCCAACAGATGACAGTTCTATAATCTTAGAAAGTGTCATTTTTAGGTGTTGATATTTAGATTCTGATGGAGAGTGGTAGAAATCACCTCTATTGGTTTACTTTATGAGATATGGCAAGAAAAAAAGTCAGCAATGTAATCTCCAAAGCCCTGTATAAGTGTTTTATTTAGCCACAATCTGGTCTATCCGCCATGGTTAAATGCTTGGTTATATGCATAAGATTCATATGTATGAATTCAGGCTGGGCAAAACAATTGTCTTCTATATTCAGTTTCAAACAACATTAAAATCTACACGTTTTCACATATGCAATTTAATTTTTACTTTGCAAAATCTGTTTTGATATTTATATTTCTCACTTTGATAAACTTAAAGCTCATTTTCTTTTTATAAGACATAATATGCCCTTACAGCCTTCATGTATCTTGCTGTGCACTATTATGCCAAGGCTTGCAAATTTATACATTTAATTCCCAGATAGTATTATCATTTAGTATCTTTCAATTCTTTGTTTTATTCCATGGTGATTTTGAGGAAGATATCTAGTACCTTGAAATGCTATATTATTGGTAAGTCACTCTACATACAAAAATGATTTTTGAAAATTTGCCTGAGATCCTATTTTGCATTTCATGATTCGGCAAATACATAACTAGAACCCTTTTGAATTATAGACAGTCTAATGAAAAATTTCAATGTATCTATTACTAAAATGTTATACAAATTTAATCTTCTAAAAATAAATTTTCTCTTTTGTGTTTTATCATATTTATATAAATGTTTAGCTATTGATTTTGGTACACAAATGAAAAATTAGTCAGAAAAAAATGCATGACACAAATTAATAATTCTGTGTGTAGTAACTGCATTTATCATTATGCAAAAAAATCATAAAATTATTTTTTAAATTAAACATTACATTTCTGTTTCATTATATATTTTACCTCTTTTTAAGACTTTACCCAAAGTTGCCTTTTTAAATCTCTAAAACAAACTTGACATATTTTGAAAAAAATAGAAAAACATTAAAATTATCAAATACTTTTTTAAATACCTCTAGCCTTAGGCAATTATTTATTTCCTGCTTATGTTCTATCATGAAGACAAAGTTGAATTTCTTTATAAGCTTGATACTATTTAGTATAATTATTATTGGCTTTAAAATAGATAATTTGTGGAATTTTTAGTTGCATATATAGATAAGTTCATGGAGTCATTCTGTCCTTCTAGTTAGAAATACACTCTAGTTCAACCATTGTGGAAGTCAGCGTGGCGATTCCTCAGGGATCTAGAACTAGAAATACCATTTGACCCAGCCATCCCATTACTGGGTATATACCCAAAGGACTATAAATCATGCTGCTATAAAGACACATGCACACGTATGTTTGTTGCGGCACTATTCACAATAGCAAAGACTTGGAACCAACCCAAATGTCCAACAACGATAGACTGGATTAAGAAAATGTGGCACATATACACCATGGAATACTATGCAGCCATAAAAAATGATGAGTTCATGTCCTTTATAGGGACATGGATGAAATTGGAAAACATCATTCTCAGTAAACCATCGCAAGGACAAAAAACCAAACTCCGCATGTTCTCACTCATAGGTGGGAACGGAACAATGAGAACTCATGGACACAGGAAGGGGAACATCACACTCCGGGGACTTTTGTGGGTTGGGGGTAGCAGGGAGGGACAGCATTAGGAGATATACCTAATGCTAAATGACGAGTTAATGGGTGCAGCAAACCAACACGGCACATGGATACATATGTAACAAACCTGCACATTGTGCACATGTACCCTAAAACCTAAAGTATAATAATAATAAAAAAAAGAAATATACACTCTGGCAAATTATTTAACTACAAGTTTTTTACCTTTTACAATAAAATCATTGTGTTTACAATCAAGTATTTATTGTTTTTGTTCGTTTGCAGGTCTCCTTCCAAATAATAATTCTTGATACCCTAAGATATCTTAACACATTTGAAGATTCAATAAATGTGTATAATGTGTTTTATGAACTATAGCACTCAAACTTCTTTTTAAGGAAACAAATCCTTTTCCTTTAAAACAAAGATGATCCCACATATAAAAGCAGAGTTGCTTACACATACACAAATTGAAATCTTAGTGTCAACACAATATCTCTTGCTAGACTAGGGTTCCTAATTTAAAGTACATATCCTCTGCTTCCTTGTCTTATGCAGTCTAGGCTTACTCTGAGTAGAGAATTACTCCATTTTGATCAATTTTCAATTACTTGAATGTCTTGCCTTTAACAGCTAAATGCTCTCCTGGGTGTTCTGAGACAGATTATCACAAAGCTCAAGGCCTCTCATGATGATGCCTCAAAGCCTCAGCCTTATTTTAAGGCTGTCTGAGGGGTTCCTGGCAATCCCAGAGGCAAAAATTCCAGAAGAGTGTGGAGACATGATGCATATGTGGACTTAGGTAACTCCAGGAGCAGAGAAAGAGGAAGAACTCAGCCACCTGTAAGATTATTGTCTCCTGATGAGGAGAGGCCAATGCATGGTTTCAGAAGCTCCTGCTCTGATATGATAATGATGAATGAACAATCAGGAAAGCTTTCACACATTAGACTGCTACTTCTCCAGTTTTATTTCATCATGCCTTATGTGGTTTTGTAATTTGTTCGGAGTATATGGGTGGTAAAGTTCATTTTCCCACACACCCCATTACTCCAGTTGGTTAGAGTGGGTTTCTTCCAGATTTCAGCATCTCTTAGATATTTCAGGATATCATGGTCCCTGAAACGTCAAGAGGAAACTATAATTTTGAATCATCTCCGTTATATCAATACAAAACTTTGCAGATTTGGAACCATACTATCTACTATTTTATTAGTGGGAATATAATGCTGCTTCTGTTCCTGGAATAAGGAAGTACCTATGGTAGGTAGATCTGGATTTGAAACAAAAACAGGGCACCTGACACTTTCAGGGCATCTTATAGAAAAGATTAAAAAGTGCAGAAGTGTGATGTAGAAGCTAAACAGTGATTGAGTAGTGATTCCTGACTAAAACAACAAAGTTTTTTTAACTGAAACAGTTTAGGGTTATAACCTACAACATCAGTCCTAGACAATGGTGGAGAGCAAAAAAAAGAAGAATCGAAAGAAAAATTTTAAGGATTTCCCCACAACTGTCCTCATCTTGTTGACTCATTCCACCAGTTTTGTGTTCTACGTGCAGGCAATACTACATTGTAGAAAATAAAACCATAGATTCAGAATTTAAAATGAGACTTTGTCATTATTTTTAAAAATCTTATGCAGAAAGAAAAAAGTTGACTGTGTTAATTATCTATTGTTGCCTAGCAATTATTACCACAAACTTAGAAGCTTAAAATAACACACATTTATTATCTCACAGTTTCGGGGATACAGTTTAGCAAAATTCTCTGTGTTCAGGTCTCACAAACCTGCAGTCAGTCAGGGCTAATGGTGCTAAGCATTATGCTAGATACCAGAGATGAAAAAGCCAAACATAAATCAATTACTTCATGGATTATATAATATGGCAGAAAAGTATCACTTATGGAAAGGTGATTTCAATATAATGTCATTTAGGGCATAGAGAAACAGGGATTTGGTGACTGATGGGATGTGTAGGAAAATTTAGGGAACCAGTCAAGAAGGATACCTGGTGTGTTACTCTAACTGTGTTGCTATAAAGGAATACCTAAGGCTGGGTAATTTATAAAGAAAAGAGGTTTATTTGGTTCACAGTTCTGCAGGCTGTACAAACATGGCACCAGCATCTTCTCAGCTTCTGGTAAGGCCTCAGGAAGCTGACAGTCATGGCAAAGGAGGAGTCAGCATATCACATGGCAAGAGAAGGAACAAAGGAAAGGGGAGATGGTGCCAGGCTCTTTTAAACAACCAGCACTTGCGTGAAGTGATAGAGTGAGAACTCACTAATTACTGAAGGTTAGCACCAAGCCATTCATGAGGGATCCACTCCCATGACCCAAACACGTCCCACCAGGCCCTACCTCCAGCAGTGGGTATCACATTTCAACATGAAATTTGGAGGGGACAGACATTCAAACTTTATCACCAGGGTTTTGACTTAAGCAATTTTTTGGCTTGTATGCCATTCATTGATGCTGAATACACAGAAGTAAGAACAACAATGTGCTATAAATATACTGTCTTAGGATAAGGTAATTACATTTTATTAATATCCATGTAGTCTGTTTTATATTATACATTTACATGTAAATAAATACGGACCAGAAGGCCGGGCGCGGTGGCTCACGCTTGTAATCCCAGCACTTTGGGAGGCCGAGGCGGGCGGATCACGAGGTCAGGAGATCAAGACCATGGTGAAACCCCGTCTCTACTAAAAATACAAAAAAATTAGCCGGCTGTGGTGGCGGGCGCCTGTAGTCCCAGCTACTCGGAGAGGCTGAGGCAGGAGAATGGCGTGAACCCGGGAGGCGGAGCTTGCAGTGAGCCAAGATTGCGCCACTGCACTCCAGCCTGGGTGACAGAGCGAGACTCCGTCTCAAAAAAAAAAAAATAAATAAATAAATAAATACGGACCAGCATCATAAATATCTCTACTACAGAAATATCTTGTCTCCTGTTGTTTATCCTTCATTAGCAATGTCATTCCCCTGACATGGCTGATTGAGCCAAGAGAAGCTATCCAACCCCAGAGGAACTAATCCATAAACTAATCTGAATTAATCAGATTCCCTTTTGAGAATTTGAACTAAGATATGCAGAAACTTAATAAGTTGCTAGCTGAGGTAATAGCAGATTATTAGAGTAAAAATCCATGAACCCCAGCAGCTGAACTCCCTAGAGCTCTGTTGTTTTCCAGGCTTACTGACATTTAGTTGTTCTGTTTTCCTTTAAAATATACATTTTTAAAATAATAAATCCTTTTATATTTGGCTGAGTAGATTTCTATTGCCTGCAAACAATTTTTCCTGCCTAAACTATGTTGAAGACTATTAATGTCTTTTGAAAATCAAAGAACAAGTCTTAGATTCCACCCCAGTATCATGGGATGAGTTGTATCTACTAGAATTTAAAAGCAGAAAAGTGATGTAGATTAAGAAGCTATACTTGCTATATCTGACTTCTTTTTTATGAGTCTTTTGTTTATCACTTCATGTATATCCTAGTATTTTCATTAACAACACACACACGTACACACACACACGCACGCGCACGTGCGTACACACACACAGCCCCCTCTCTTGGTTTTCCCGTCATATTACAAAATCCTAAAGGACTAGAGTAGAAGTTCTTTTGTAGTCCCAGTGCACCTAGCGTAGGCACTTAATTAATACTTGTTTGCTTTTTAACATTTTTATTTTTCGTATCATATTCCTAGACAGAAATGTGTACTATTAAACCAAGAAGAAAACCAAATCTTATCTTAGAACATAAAGCAAGTACCATTATTATAATCAGATATCACTCAAGAAGGTATGTGATTGAATTATGACCATAGTATTTCAAATTATTATTGGGGTCATTGAAGAGGTCAAGAATATCTGTTTTTTAGTCTGCGGTTTCCTCAGGGGTTATACAAAAATTAAGGTGATGTTTCTCTACCAAGTATGATGTTTCTGTCACTTGAACTGTACAGAAACTTAGTTTTAGGGAATGCCCTAGAAAAGCCAGTAAATTACTGTGTACATCATGTCTTTATAACTTAGTATCGAATTAAGATAATAAAACCTAGAAATTCGTGATTTAGAAAATCATACAAGTATTGATCCAAAATTCATTTTTTCTACAAAGCGTATTTATTATTTTATTTAGAAAATATTTATCAATACAGTCTAGCTACCAGGCACTGTGCTAGGAATGGGTCTACTGTGAGAAATAAAATGCAAAACCTGACTTCAAAGAGTTCACAATCCACTGTAAATTTATGCATACATTTATAATAAATTTAAAATAAAAAAATACAAAATCTATTGTGCAGAATTTAGAAATATTTTTAATTACTTATGCCAATTCATGTATTTCATTTCTTCTGGAAATTTTATAATGAAGTATGGTGTCCCAGAACAAGAAAGTCCCCACTCCCCCCTAAAATAAATGTGTTTCCTTATTTTCTGTACTTATGCTAACAATTAAGAAGCCATTTGACTTAAACATAATATTTGAAAATGCGAGTATTCTGTAGAAGGTTTAAATCCATGGATAACTAATTTCATGATTTAGCATTTTGTTACTTTCTCAGTAGTGAAACTCACTTCACCAAGGGAGAAGTGCAGAAGAGGATGCATGAAAAGTCCTTTAGGAGTATGTGAGACTGGATAATACAGTTTTCAATGTGCTACCTTATCAAGTAATTTTGTCCAGCTAAAGAGCAAGAAAGAGAGCTTGGCCTATTAAACAACTGACTCATTAGATGAACAAAAGAGAGTTACCCTAGAAAATCATCTTTGGCAGGCAAGTATTACCGGAAACAAAAGTAACCAGTAAATGTTGCTAAGTTCTAACAGAGCATCTAGTATCAAAATTTCTCTAAACATCATATTTTTTCCCAGTTTTGCAATCTTTGAGGTCACAGTCATCACTCTGTTTAAGTTAGTTTTCAGTTTATATTCAAATATTAAAATGTAGGTACTAAATCTATTACAATCACTGTCCTCCCCATTATTCATGATATCAAGTGCTTTGAGAAGATTTTAAAATCTCTGAATATTAGGTCAGCTCTCTGGCAGTTTACTTCTGGGACAGATGAACGTGTAGCCTCTTTTTTCCATCTGAACCATCTTCCAAAACAGCAGTTCCCACCTTTTTGACACCAGGGACCAGTTTTGTGGAAGACAATTTTTCCACGAGTCGGGTGGGGGTGGGAGGATGGTTTTGGTATGAAACTGCTCCACCTCAGGTGATCAGGTGTTAGTTACAGTCTCATAAGGAGCATACAACCTAGATCCCTCACATGTGCAGTTCACAATAGGGCTCACACTCCTATTAGAATCTAATGCCCAGCTGATCTGACAGGAGGCGGAGCTCAGGCGGTAATGTGAGTGATGGGCAGTGGCTGTAAATAACGATGAAGCTTTGCTGGGTTTCCTGCGGCTCTCCTGCTGTGTGGCCAGTTCCTAACAAGCCATGGACTGGTACCAGTCTGCGGACCAGGGTTTGGGGACTCCTGTTCCAAAGGATATATTGACACTATGATTTATGCTTTTAGCCCTGCCTAAGTCCTTCAATCTTACCTGTTTCTTTCATGCAAAATATTCCTTTCATATAAAACACGTTTTCCTTAATTAGTTGAATCATCTAAATTACACCTGTTAATCTGATCCATAAATTACACCTGTTAATCTGATGCGCTTCACCTAGCTTTATAAAGGAATAGCATCTCATTTACTTTCTTCAGTTTCACATAAAAAAGAGTTCCCGATTTTAAATAGATCTGGTTATTCATAAACAATGAATCTGTGCCCAGAAATTTTCTTTTTACAATGCCAGATATGAAAGAGATTTTCCCGCCTGCTTTTTCATTCAATAAAACGATTTTTATAAGACAACTGAAACATATTGTTCAGAACATATCCTAAAGTTAAAAATGACAAATTTGAAAACCTTAGCTAAATGTCACCCATTCAAAGTGTTTTACATATTTTTTAGTTTAGTTACCTATTTTTTAGTGCATTACGCTGGCCAAAAGGGTAAATTATTTCTAAAGAAACAAAGATAATTGTGAATCTGTATTCAAAAAGTATTAATATTCTAAGAAGTTTCTTAGCTCTTAGTGAAACCCAGAACATGAAAACAACGATATATGAAATAGCTTATTTTATTAGCATGTTTTTTCCTTTTTTACTGAATACCAGGAATTGGCATAATTTCACACCAGAAGAACTAACATCATAAAATCATCCTGTAGGCATAAACATATTGTGTTCCCAGGATCATTGCTCTTTTTTCTAATCTTGCTCACATGAGCTACCATGCTTGGGTTTGCCTTTTCTCCTTCACGAGAAACAGAAAATTTGTGTTTTTCTATGTCTCCAAATAATTTTCAGTTTATAATAATTTATGGAAGTGCTGTATCATTCTTTTCCAAATTCTGAATTCATAAAGCATCATACTCCAATTAATTACCAAAGCCACATACAGTATATAAATATACTTTCTGACTGCCAGTTTAGTTTGTAGTTTGGTTGCTTAAAAATGCCTGCCATTTAGTCTTAGGCTTAAAACCAAGATAGAAAAAAACAAAGACTATAATTTTCAGTCTGTCTTATACTCCTACTGGCTTGTCAGTTCTCATTTTATAGTGGACACTTCTACTTTAATTAGTTGAATCATCTAAACTACAGTGGCTATCCTAACAACCCTTATGAATGATTAACTTTCAATTACTTATTTTGCTTATTTAATATACTATGTACACTGATTCCTGCTGTTTGTCTCTTTACCTTAATCCAATGTCAGTCTTTATTTTCCTTTAACGTTCACATCATTTTCTTGTATCAGGTCACAATGATAAATGTGTGCAATTCATCCCAAGTACAGAGGCCGTGTTGGTGTAATTGTTCAAACGCTATACTGGGGATCATAAATGAATTTGGTAATTAATTAAATCACTCTTGCTCCTTGGTTATTCCCTAAGGTATAGCATAGGAAAGGTAGGTAAGACCAAATTACAAAACTTGTGAGCTTTAGGACAAATTGTATCCGTAGAATTGAATGTGTGCTGTACATATTTTTTCTTGATGCTTATTTTCATTCCTTAAAATAGCAAACTTTTTCTTCAAGTCATCTTAGAACCCAACCTGCTCTATTCTCTTATTTCAAGTTCAGTTCACATATTAATAGCCTTCCTGGCCCCTGTAGGTATCTGTTTGCAACTCTCTGAGCTAGAAGAAGTCTAAGGTTCCATAGAGCCACAGGAAGGTAATAAACTTAAGGATTTCTATTTTACAGTATATTCAATTCCATCACTGATTTGTTATTAAACATTAAACTATGAAACTGAGACATTAGGACATTAAATGTGGACAAACAATATAAGTCCCATTAGCCTACAAGGGAAGCAAAGAATGATCTCATTTAATTTGTGGAAAGTTGAGTAGCAGAAACTCTGCAAATGAAATTAAGTGCTATGCCTCATTGAATGAGCTTAGAGCTCTCCAAGGGGAGATCTGAGTTCCAGTATACAGCAAATAACAGACAGTGCTTTTAATTTAGCTGTAATTTTGAAATGGTTAGCTGGCAAAAGATGTTGGGAAGAAGGATTTAAATGATCTCACTCTGCAGGAAGCCAACGAGTGCCCATGTCAATGAAGCTCTCAAGGATCAAACTAAAATAAAAATTGCTACATTTTTATTTTTATTTTCCATTAAGTGAGTAATTTCCAATTTCTGTCCCCCGCATATCTCTTCCAAAGAAACTAGATTTATGTTTTGTGCGATTCTTAATCAGACCTTTCCTCTCAACGTGTTCAATGATCACTTTTAAAAACTATTTTCATTATTAGTTGACATTTTCTGCTCTAACATCACTTTGACACATTTCTGTGTTAAATTTCCGTGAATCAGAAAATTGGGGACAGACTGAATTGTAATCCACTTTCACTCAGCTTGCTTTCAAAATCTGTCTGAAAATGTTTGCCAGTAAAGCGAAGGCTGTGATGCAGGGATTGCAAATGGGGCAAAGCAAAGGCGGCTGATGGCTCTCCAGGTGAAATCAACGCTAACCCACATCCTTGCTTCAGCATAATCTCCCTCTGCCTGCAGCAACCATGATAGAGCTTGCATTTAACAATTCTATTTTATATAGGCCTTTTCTAGAAAAGTCATTTTCAATTTTTTTCAAATATTTTCTAAATCTCATAATTAAAGACATGACAACTGTTTAAACCCTACAGCCAGAGAAATTTTCTCTCATTTCTGTAAAAGTTGTGAGTGTACTTACAGACCTATAACTGACCCTGGAGAAAATATTTTCCCCCATTTTTTCTATACATTGAAAATCCTAAAGGGATGTCATTATTAAAATAACAACAACAAAACTTTGGGGGCTCTCTTAAATCCACAGAGAGAGAATTGTTGGAAAAGGGATAAATGTATACCTTTCATGGATTTTTTTTTTTTTGAGATGGAGTCTCTCTCTGTCGCCCAGGCTGGAGTGCAGTGGCGCGATCTCGGCTCACTGCAACCTCCACCTCCTGGGTTCAAGTGATTTTCCTGCCTTAGCCTCCAGAGTGCCTGGGATTACAGGCACGTGTCACCACGCCCGGCTAATCTGTATTTTTAGTAGAGACGGGGTTTCACCACGTTAGCCAGGATGGTCTCGATCTCCTGACCTCATAATCCACCTGTCTTGGCCTCCCAAAATGCTGGGATTATAGGTGTGAGCCACCACACCTGGCCTTCTTTACATTAAGAGAGAGCCTTGCTGCCTTTGGATATACTCACGGCTGCTTTGGAATCATGCATCACCTCCCCACATTAGGATGCCAATGCTCCATATTTGTACATAGGTGACACTTGACCAGTGTCTCAGGGAGTGTGTTTGTCTCAGAATCAACCAGGTCTTCATGTTCAATAGTTTAGCCCAGTTTCACTTCATTGCTATTTAATAATTCATTTACAATGGTCAAAGTTGTATAAGATTCAATAATTTTGGAATCTCCTTCTACAATAAGTGAAGCAGAAGTCACCCCAAAATGTGCATGCACACACACATGCATACACACAAATGTCACACTCCTATTCAGCCTGAGAAAATATAAACTACAATTACCTAGAAATAAAACATTTATAAAGTTTAGATTGATTACAATAACATCCAATATTTTTACATCTAAATGATACTAGGAGTAGACAACAGCTATGTTTTTAACATGTAAATAGATACTCAATTGTTAGTATTGGCCAGTAAATTGCACACTTTCTTTCCTAGTCATCACAGTGTACACTTAAATAAATATTATTATCTGTGTTTTATAAACAAGAGAATTGAGGCCAGAGGTATTTAAGTAACTTAGCCAAAAATCATAAAGGTAGTAAGGGCCAAATTTGAAAATTATTATTTTAACATGATTTAATGAAGTAATGAATTGTAAAGTATAATTTATGGGGCTAAGTTTTGCCTAACCACATTACCCTCTCAGAGAGGTTAGCACCCCTTATTATCTACCCTATTCAAATTCTGTACTCTAATGGCTCATCACAATTGTAATTAAATAATTAATTTTTATTGTCTCCCTTTCTTTCTGGATTATAAATTTCATGAGAGTAGAATTGTTTACATCTTGCTGCTGCTGCATTCCAGCTTTTAGAATGGTGATCGGCATAGAGGAAGTACTGTATATATTTGTTAAAAGAAATAATTAAATGATTACACAGCAAGTCTCTAATAGGTTGGTGGATTTCCCAGGATGTATCACTAGCCAATTACATTATGCTAATTCACAACTGTGGAAATGCTGGATAAAATGATGTACTGTGACCAGTTTATGAGTACACCGTTTAGTTATCACTAACATTTCATATGTATTTCTTTGGAAATGATGACTGTTGTTATTTACTGCTTAGGGTTGGCAGAACACAGATGTATGTCTTTAATTAGCACATTGTCATAGAAAAGAGTATCTTTGTATCTTTGGAGCATGAATAACCAAATGCTATGTGACATTATGATAATATAATAATTATATTAAATATTTTACATTTATCTCTATGCTGTGCCTGAAACTGTGCTCAACATATCTCATTTAATTATCACAACAAATGCAGTATTATGACAGGCTGTATTGATTTCTCTGTTTTGTAGAGACATTAAGAATAGAGAGGATATAAACAGGATGTTTAAAGATAAGCTGTTCTTTAAACAAATTGTCCGTCGCTAGAGAAAGGCTCCTAGCTGGTATATTGTGCCATTATTAAATAAAATGAAATTTTACCATGTGTTAGATTCCACAAATTATTTCTCACTGCAATGTCTAAAGGAATGGAGTTCTTTACAAAAGAGAAAATTAATACAAATAAATAAAGTTTCAAGGATAAAAATTTTCCTCTTGCCTTACAGTAAGAGACTGGACATATCCTGATATATTCTGTATCTTTCCAAAAAGGTAATGTGAATTATTGCAATGAATAAGTTAGATATTTTATTTTGTTTGACCTCTAAAACTTACTGATATTCAATAAGGAATTAAACTGAGAAATGATGCTTCAGAAAAAAACAAAACAAACAAAAAACCTTCTCAGCCACTACCTCAACTTCCCTTATTTTTAACATCTTGAATTTGTGTAGTATATTTGTTACAATAGAAGAATCAATATTGATGCATTATGATTAACTAAGGAGTGAACATTGGAGTTCACTCTCCGTGCTGTACATTCTCTTGGCAAGTGTGTAATGACGTGTATCCACCATTATAGTATCATACAGAGCAAGTTTTATTGCCTTAAAATGTTTGGTGTTCCTGTTAGTCATCCTTTTTTAATGCTTTCTTAAAGGAAAAACTGACAGAGAAATATTCCAAATGGAAAGATGACACCCTTTCTGTGGGGGAGAAATAAGAGGTGAGCAGGAAGATGGCAGAGGTCAGAGAGGAGTGCGAGTTCCAGGAGCTGTCCCTTACAGGCAGTACATATAATTGCGAAGCAGAAAATGGCTCTTTCTGCCTTTTCAGAAGATATTGGAAAATTGAGGGTTAAATTACTGAGCATTATGTACGCTGCACTGACTCGGCAAAACTCATGCACAGAATTTGTTACTCCTCCTAGGAAATACACTCTCAGGCGAACTGGAACCCAGGGATCATTTTGAAATGAACAATTAGCATTTTAAAAGCCTAGTTTCACCAGAGTGCAGTGCTGGAATATAATGATATTTCACAAAGAAATAAATTATCTAAATGGTATTGTTCTAGAACGGAGAGCACCAGAGTCTGCATTTCACAACTGAAATTCTATCCTAGGACATTTTCATAGATCAGAATATGAGTAGATAGAATCAGATTTGAATGTATGAATTATGAGTTCACAGGATGTTTTGAGAGGTGCTAGGAAAACTTCTGTCCCCTTAAATATCTCTCTCCCTGGCTTGTCACACTGCTCTCCTATGATCTGAGAGATTAATGGCTTTGTGTTAATTTGTAGATGTTTGGAATTAATATACGTGTCTTTTTATGTGCACTTTAGTATCATTCAGTTTGTCCCGTTCTTAGTTGAGGCACTGACAGAATAGGAGATTGAATAGGAGGGAGGAAGGCATGAAACAATGTAATCTCAGAGCATTGGGAAGTCTAAGATGTTCAGGTCTGTGGAAAAAACTTAATGGCAACCAGAGGACAGTATAAGGGCACTTGGTACTCAGGGTTCAGGTAAACAGGGTTTCCAGTGGTGGAAAAAGAAAGCCAAAGGGAAATTGAGAAGGCAATAGACCACACCCTGTGTTTGTCAGAGGACTGCATAGGACCAACACTAGGCATAAGACTCAACTAAATTCAGTTTTAATCTGCTGAGAGGAAAGGCACAAATTGGTGGCATGGGTATGTTGGTCAAAAACATTCCAGTGTGTGCCCTCGTTATCATCCATCTCTCTTTCCACTCCAACACTGTCTCGACCCAAATGTGTCACATATTTCTAGGAAATTGGAAAGCAGCAGCAGGGGCTGATAGAGCAGAATATAACTAAGGGGTATTTGAGGCCGATGCTGACTATGTCCTGCCCACACCCCTCAAATCTTTCAAGCTGCTTGACAATTGTCAGTAGCATCATCTGTGCCTGAGGGCTCTTATCATTCTCTGCTGAAACTGAAAATATCAAGAAATTAATCCTCCTCTCCCTCCTTCTTAGCATTCCCCAAACAAAGACTCCTGGCTTCTTGAATTGTGTTAAATTTGAGGCACATGTTTGGCACATTTCCAGAATTTTCTCCTGGGTTTTAGCTCCAGTTGCCCACTGTGATATGTGGCTCCACAGGGACCCTTTATCCACTGCCTTCCCTTCCTAGGATCACCTCCACACTCCCAGCCAGAGTTGCTGCATTTCCCAGACAGGCCATGGTTTACTCCAATCTATGTCTCCAATTCTGTCCTTAGGACAGAAGTCAAATAGTGTACAAGAAAGAAATTATGATATTACTGATGTCTGGGTATAATTAGGGATAATGTTTTTGAGGGGGTTAAAATCTAGTAATTTGAAACACCGCTTTCAAGAAACATGGACGCTGAGGCTGTAGTTAGATTTAACAAAAATTTAAGAGGGAGATATTATATAGTAGACATTATACTAGGTTTAGTAGCATGCTATTTTCTTACATTCTAATTTCATTAATGGCCAGCTATGATTTTCATCCATTCAATTTGTAACCTTTGTCTTGCTAGGTTTCAACAATCAGGGGATAAATCACAACATCACATTAACAGCCAAAACATTTCTTTTGATTATGCCTAGATTATCAGACAGACTCCCAAAACTCCCTTTGAAAATCCCTACACCAAAACAAAAATATGAGGGAGGAAGTGTCTTGATTGTTTTAGCAGACCCCTGATGGTCCCATAGTATCCACAGAAATATCTGAATTGTAGTGAGTACAGCTTATAGTCCATATGAGACTCTTGCCTGCTAAATATACTCCTTTTATTGTTATCTCTGTTTTAGGACATAGAACCACTAGCCACCAAGTTTCTCAAGTCAATAATCTTCTTAATTATGTTTGATTTATTCTTATCCTTAGTCTCCCAATTTTTATTATGGCATACAACAGGATCTTTGATATTTTTATATTTTGTGGCCTGATCAAGCTATTTAACATATGCATTACCTCAAACACATTATTTTTTGTGATGAGAACATTTAAAGTGTACTCTCTTAGGAATTTCCAAGTTTACAATATATTGTTATTAACTATAATCACCAAGATGTACAGTCTATCTCTTGAAATTATTCCTCCTGTCTAACTGAAATTTTGTGTTCTTTGACCAACATCTCCCACTCTGCAACCTCTGGTAACTACCATTTTACTCTTTGTTTCCATTAGTTCTACTTTCTTTGACTCTACATATAAGTGGGATCAAATGGTATTTGTCTTTCTGTGCCTAGGTTAGTTCACTTAATGTTCTTTAGGTTCATTAATGCTATTGCAACTAACAGGACTGTCTTGTTTTTTTTTTTTTTTTTTTTTTTTTTTTGAGACGGAGTCCGGCTCTGTCACCCAGGCTGGAGTGCAGTGGCGCGATCTCGGCTCACTGCAAGCTCCGCCTCCCGGGTTCACGCCATTCTCCTGCCTCAGCCTCTCCGAGTAGCTGGGACTACAGGCGTCCGCCACCACGCCCGGCTAATTTTTTGTATTTTTAGTAGAGACGGGGTTTCACCTTGGTCTTGATCTCCTGACCTCGTGATCCACCCGCCTCGGCCTCCCAAAGTGCTGGGATTACATGTCTTGTTTTTTTAAGGCTAATTGTATTTCACTGTGTGTGTGTGTATAATATATATTTTACATATATAGATGTACTGCATTTTTACACCATGTTTTCTTTACGCATTTATTCATTTGTGAACACTTAGATTGACTCTGTATCTTAGCTATTGTGAATAGTGCTGCAGCAAACATAGGAATGCAGATATCCTTTCAACATACTGATTTTATATCCTTTGGATATATACTAAATACTAGGATTGCTAAGTCATATGGTAGTTATATTTTTAATTGTTTGAGGAACCTTAAGTCCATTTTCCATAATGGTTGCATTAACTTGTATTCCCACCAGCAATATTCAAGGGTTCCATTTTCTCCCCATTCTCACCAACATTTATCTTTCTTTTTGATAAAAGCCATTCTAACTGGTGTGAGCTGACATTTCATTGTGGTTTTAATTTGAATTCTCCTGATGATTAGTGATGTTTAATACTTTTCCATATAGCTGCTGGCCATTCATATTCCTTCTTCTGAGAAACATCTATTCAGTTCCTTTGTTCACTTTTAAATCAGGATATTTGTCTTCTTACTATTAAGTTGCTTGAGTTTCTTATATGTTTTGGACATTGACATCTATCTGCTGTATGGTTTGCAAATATATTCTCCCACTCCACAGGTTGTCTCTTTACTGTGTTGATTGTTCCCTTTGCCGAAGCATTTTAATTTGATATAATCTCATTTGTCTATTTTTTTGCTTTTGTTGACTGTGCTTTTGGGATGATATCCAAAAAATCACTTGCACAGGCAAATGTCATCAAGTTTTTTCCATTTATCTATTCTAGTTTTTTTTTTTTTTTAGCATTTTTAGGTCTTACATTTAAATGTTTAATCCATTTTGAATTGATTCTTGTAGATGGTGAGAAATGAGATTTTTTTTCATTCTTCTGTATATGGATATATAGTTTTCCCCTCACCATTTTTGAAAAAGCAGTTCTTTGCCCATTGTGTGTTTTTGGCTTTCTTTTTTATTAATTTTTACTTCCTATTGTCAATTGATAGGTTATAGTTGTGTATATATATATATATATGTATTACAAAGTGATGTTATGATTTATAAATACTATGTGGAATAATAAAATCAATTTGATTTGAAATTAGAACATTTGAAATTGACTTCCTTTGAAATTTTGAAGTGTGCAATTCATTATTATTACTATGTTCACCATGCTGTGCAATATATAGAAAGAAAAAAATCATATTCCTCTTAAATTAAGGCTTTACACTCTTTAACCATCATCTCCAAACCCATCACCCTCTGGGTAGCCACCATTCTACTCTGCTGCTTTGAATATAATTGTTTTTTAGATTTCCATATATAAGTGAGAATATGCTCTATTTGTCTTCCTGTGTCTGGCTTATTTCACATAGAGTAATGTTGTCCAGTTCCATCCATGTTGCTGCAAAGAACAAAATTGTTTTCCTTTAAAAATCTGAACAGTGGTCCACTGTGTACATGCATGACATTTTTATTATCCATTCATCTGTTGATGGACATTTAGATTTTTCCACCTCCTGGCTATTGTGAGTAGTGCTGCAATAGGTATGAGACTGCAGGCATCTCTTTGACAAACTGATTTCAAATCACTTAGGTGAAGATACAGAAGTGAGATTGGTGAATCATATGGTAATTCTATATTTCGTTTTTTGAGGAATCTTCATACTGCATTCTATAAAGGCTGTAATAATTTATATTCTCACCAACAGTGTGTAAGGATTCCGTTTTCTCCAAATCCTCACCAATACTTGTAATATTTTGTCTTTTTGATATTAGCCACTCTTTGACATGTGTGAGGTAATATCTCATTGTATTTTTAAGTAACATTTCTCTGATAATTAGTGATATTGAACATATTTTTCATGTATCTATTGGCCATCTGTATGTCTTCATTTGAGAAATGTCTATTAAAATCATTGAACCATTTTTAAATCAGTTTATCTTTCTGTAGAGGCGTTTGAGTTCCTCATACAGTCATGCATCACTTAACAACGAGGACAGATTCTGAAAACTGCACTGTTAGGCAATTTTGTTGTTTTTTGAACATCATAGAAGGTACTTACTCAAACCTAGATGTTACAGCCTACTGCACACCTAGGCTATATGATATAGCCTATTGTTCCTAGACTACAAATATGTACAGCACATTACTATACTGATTACTGTAGATGATGTGGTTTGGCTGTGTCCCCACCCAAATGTCATCTTGAATTGTAACTCCCACAATTCCCACGTGTCCTGAGAGGAACTAGTGGGAGGTAGTTGAATCATGTTGGTGGGTAGGGGGGTCTTTCCCATGCCGTTCTCCTGATAGTGAAGAAGTCTCATGAGATCTGATGGTTTTAAAAATGGGAATTTCCCTCCACAAGCTTTCGGCCACCATCCATGTAAGACATGACTTGCTCATCCTTGCCTTCCACCATGATTGTGAGGCCTCCCCAGCTGTGTGGAACTGTAAGTCCACTAAACCTCTTTCTCATCCCAGTCTCAGGTATGTCTTTATCAGCAGCATGAAAATGGACTAATACAGTAGAAAATTGTAACACAATGTTAAGTATTTGTGTATCTACACATATCTAAACATTTAAAAGATACGGTAAAAATATGGCACACTCTTATGGGACCACTGTCCTATATGCAGTTTGTCATTAACTGAAATGTATTATGTGGCACATGATTGTGTATGTTAGATATTAACCCCATATGGGACATATGGCTTGCAAAAATTTTCTCCTAATCCATAAGTAGTCTCTTCACTCTGTTACTTGATGTTTTGTTGTGTAGAAACATTGACATCTTTCTAAAAAATCAATTGATTGTAAATGTGTGGATTTATTTCTGGCTCTCTATTCTGTTCCATTGGTTTATGTCTTTTTTAATACTAGCTCCATATTATTTTGATTTCTATAGTCTTGTAGTATGTTTTTCAGTCAGGTAGTGTGATGCCTTTAGCTTTGCTCTTTTTGTTCAATACTGCTTTAGCCACTTAGGATCTATTGGGATTCCACACAAATTTTAGATTTTTTTTCTATTTCTATGAAAATTGTCAGTGGAATTTTGATAGGAACTGCATTGAATTTTTAGATAACTTTGGGTAGTATACATATTTTAATAATATTAATTCTTCCATTCCATAAACACAGGATATTTTTCTTTTTCTTTTTTTTGAGACGGAGTCTCGCTCTGTCACCCAGGCTGGAGTGCAGTGGCGCGATCTCGGCTCACTGCAAACTCCGCCTCCCGGGTTCACGCCATTCTCCTGCCTCAGCCTCTCTGAGTAGCTGGGACTACAGATGCCCGCCACCACGCCCGGCTAATTTTTTTGTATTTTTAGTAGAGACGGGGTTTCACCGTGGTCTCGATCTCCTGACCTCGTGATCCGCCTGCCTCGGCCTCCCAAAGTGCTGGGATTACAAGCGTGAGCCACTGCACCCGGCCTATTTTTCTATTTATTTGTGTGTTATTCAATGTCTTTCTTCAATGTTTTATAGTTTTCAGTGTATAGGTCTTTCATCTCTTTGATTAAATTTATTCCTAAGTATTTTAATTTATTTTATTTTTTGTAATGAATTAAAATGGGATTGTTTTCTGATTTCTTTAGTGGATAGTTTGTTATTAGTGTACAGAAATGCTACTAATTTTTGTAAATTGATTTTGTTTGCTGAAACTTTACTGAATTTGTTTTTTTTTTACACAGATTGTGAATGTATTTATTCATTTTCTCTATTTGCTTCAAACTGAAGCTACCATCTTCTTTTCATGCTCATTGATATTTCTTAACAAAACTGATATATTATCCTGTAGTCATAAATGGAATTGTTGGAAGGAGCATGTGGCCTAGTTCCTTTATGTTATAAATGATGATAACAGAAAGCCAAAAAGTCCACACAAAACCAGAAACTCTAAATACAGTGTGTGAAGGAAATAAAAATGCAGTATGATTATGGACCAAATTATGCACCCCCAAAATTCATGTTATAGTCCCAACCTCCAGTACGTCAGAATGTGATTGTACTTGGAGATAGGGCGTTTAATTAGGTGATTAAGTTAGCACAAGTCTTTTTTTAATTATCCAATCAGGCAAACATTTATTTATTTATTTTTATATATGTATATATTTTTTTATTATTGTACTTTAAGTTTTAGGGTACATGTGCGCAATGTGCAGGTTTGTTACATATGTATCCATGTGCCATGTTTGTGTGCTGCACCCATTAACTCGTCATTTAGCATTAGGTGTATCTCCTAATGCTATCCCTCCCAATTTGTTTCTTAATTCTAAGAGTCTTTTGATAAATTCCTTAGCATTTTCTATATATAAGATAATGAGTTCTCTTTTTTCTTACTGGTTTCAGTAAATGTTTGTTGATTTTGTTTATATTGTCAAAAAACACAAACCTTAGTTTCACTGATGTTTTCTGTAGTATTTTCTAAATAAAATATTTAGGAATAAATTTAATCAAGGAAGTAAAAAAAGCTGTACACTGTAAACTATTAAACAATAGATCAATAAATAAACCTATTTCATTTAGTTCTGCCCTGATCTTTATTATTTTCTGTCTTCTCATAACTTTAGGTTTATTTTTTTCTGCTTTTTTTCTAAACACTTGAGGTGTTAAGTAAGGTTGTTTTTTGGGGACCTTTCTTCTTTTTCAATGAAGGTATTTATTGCTGCAAATTACCCTCTTACAACTGCTTTTGCCGCACTGCATACATTTCGATATGTTGTGTTTCCATTTTAGTTTGTCTTAAATAATTTTTAATGTCTGTTTTAATTTTTTCTTTAACTCATTGATTGTTTAGGAGCATGTTGTTTAATTTTCACAGATTTGTTAATTTTCCTAAATTCCTTCATTATTAATTTCTAGTTTTATACTGCTGTGTTTAGAAGAGATATTTGATATTATTTCAATCTTCTTAAATTTGTTAAGAGTTGTTTTGTAGCCTAACATGTGATCTATATACTGGAGAAGTTTCGGTGTATGATTGAGAAAAATGCGTATTTTCCTGCTGTTGAATGAAATGTTCTGTGTATGTTTTTCAGGTCCATTTGCTGTAAATTTATAGTTCATACTCAAAGTGCTCTTATTGATATTCTGTCTGCATGATCTGTCCATTGATGAAAGTGGGATATTGAGGTCCTATATTATTCTTGTATTATAGTCTATATTGTCAAATCTATAGATATTTGCTTTATGTATTTAATTGCTCTGATATTCGGTGCATATAAATTTACAATTGTTACATTTTCTTAATGAATTGAACCCCTTATCATTATAAATTATCTTTTTTGTCTGTCATTTTACAGTTTTTCATTTACAGTCTACTTTAAATATAGCTCTCCCTACTCTCATTCGGTTTCAATTTGTATTGAATATCTTTCTCATGTTTTCACGTTTAATCATGTGGATCCATAGGGGTAAAGTAAGTTTCTTGTAGGCAGCATATAATTGGGTCTTTAAAAAACCCACTTATCCATTCAGTAACTATTTTTTATTGAAGAATTTAATCCACTTACATTCAAAGTAATTATTGATAGGTTAAAACTTAATCCCAACATTCTGTTAACTTTTCTCTAAAATATCTTATTGTTATAACAAGCTATTTTAAGCTGATAACAACTAAAATTTTATCACATTTTTAAAAACAATTTTTTTCCACCATCTTCCCACAGTTTGTATTTTTAATGTCACAGTTTACATCTCTGTACATTGTATATCTCTTAATGGCAGTTATTATTTTTTAAGTGGTTTTGTCTTTTAACCTTTATACTAAAGATATGTGTTTTCCACACCATTATCACAGTATCAGAGGATTATGAAATTGATTTTGCCCTTACTTTAAAAAGTGAGCTTTATATTTTCACCTAGTTTTGTTTCAGTTGTTAGCATCTTTTTCTTTCCACATGAAACTTCCCTTAACATTTCTTGGAAGACAGATCCCTCAGATTTTGTTTGACTGGAAAGTCTTTACCTCTCTCTTATTTCTGAAAGACAGCTTTTCCAGTTAAAGTATTCTTCATTGGTAGGTTTTTTTCCTTCAGCACTTTCAATATATCATCTCACTCTCTTCTGGTCTGTGAAGTTTCTGCTGAAAAGTCTACTGCTGGCCTTCTTGGAACTCTTTTACATCTGATATACTTATTTTCTCTCACTGGTTTCCAGGTCTTCTCTTTGTCTTTAATATCTGACAGTTTTATTATTATATATCTTGATGTAACCTTGTTTTGATTTAATCTGATTGTAGACTTTTGACCTTCTTGTATTTGGATATTTATATCTTTCTCCAGATTTGGAAAGTTTTCTGCTACTATTTCTTTAAATAAGTTTCCTCTTCTTTTATCTTGGTCCTCTTTCTTGCATTCATGTAATTTAAATAATTGCTCTTTTTTGCATTTTTTTTTTAGTATACTTTAAGTTCGGGGATACATGTGCAGAATATACAAATTTGTTACATAGGTATACATGTACCATGGTGGTTTGCTGCACCCACCAACCTGTCACCTACATTAGATATTTCTCCTAATGCTATCCCTCCCTTTGCCCCCAACCCCCCAACAGGCCCCAGTGTGTGATGTTTCCCTCCCTGTGCCCATATGTTCTCATTGTTCAACTCCCACTTATGAGTGAGAACATGTAGTGTTTGGTTTTCTGTTCCTGTGATAGTTTGCTGAGAATGATGATTTCCAGCTTCATCCATGTCCCTGCAAAGACATGATCTCATTCTTTTTTATGGCTGCATAGTATTCCATGATGTGTATTTGCCACATTTTCTTTATCCAGTCTAACACTGGTGGGCATTTGAGTTGGTTCCAAGTCTTTGCTATTGTGAATAGTGCTACAATAAGCATACCTGTGCTTGTGTCTTTATAGTAGAATGATTTATACTCCTTTGGGTACATACCCAATAATGGGATTGCTGGGTCAAATGGTATTGCTGGTTTTAGATCCTTGAGGAATCGCCAAACTGCTTCCACAATCATCAGACTAATTTACACTCCCACCAACAGTGTAAAAGCTTTCCTATTTCTCCACATCCTCTCTAGCATCTGTTGTTTCCTGACTTTTTAATGATCCTTATTCTAAATGGCATGATATGGTATCTCATTGTTGTTTTGATTTGCATTTCTCTAATGATCAGTGATGATGAGCTTTTTTTCATATGTTTGCTGGCCACATAAATGTCTTGTTTTGAAAAGTGTCTATTCATATCCTTTGTCCACTTTTTGATGGTTTTTTTTTCCTTGTAAATTTGTTTAAGTTCTTTGTAGATTCTGGATATTAGCCCTTTGTCACATGGATAGACTGCAAACATTTTCTCCCATTCTGTAGGTTGCCTGTTCACTCTGATGATAGTTTCTTTTGCTGTGCAGAAGCTCTTCAGTTTAATTACAATGCATTTGTCAATTTTGGCTTTTGTCACCATTGGTTTTGGTGTTTTAACCATGAAGTCTTTGCCCATGCCTATGTCCTGAATGGTATTGCCTAGGTTTTCTTCTAGGGTTTTTATAGTTTTAGGTCTCACGGTTAAATCTTTAATCTATCTTGAGTTAATGTTTGTATAAGGTGTAAGGAAGGGGTCCAGTTTCAGTTTTCTCATATGGCTACCCAGTTTTCCCAACCCCATTTATTAAATAGGGAATCCTATCCCCATTGCTTGTTTTTGTCAGATTTGTCAAAGATCAGATGGTTGTAGATGTGTAGTGTTATTTCTGAGGCCTCTGTTCTGTTCCATCCTGTTCCATTGGTCTACATGTCTATTTTGACCAGTACCATGCTGTTTTGGTTACTGTAGCCTTGCAGTATAGTTTAAAGTCAGGAAGCATGATGCATCCAATTTTGTTCTTTTTGCTTAGGATTGTCTTGGCTATTCAGGCTCTTTTTTGGTTCCATATGAAATTTAAAGTAGTTTTTTCTAATTCTGTGAAGGAAATCAGTGGTAGCTTGATGGGGAGAGCATTGAATCTCTAAGTTACTTGGGGCAGGATGGCCATTTTCATAATAATGATTCTTTCTATCCATGAGCATGAAATGTTTTTCCATTTGCTTGCAGCCACTCTGATTTCCTTGAGCAGTAGTTTGTAGTTCTTCTTGAAGAGGTCCTTCACATCTCTTGTAAGTTTTATTCCTAGGTATTTTATTTTCTTTATAGCAATTGTGAATGGGAGTTCACTCATGATTTGACTCTCTGTTGGTCTATTATTGGTGTATAGAAATGCTTGTGATTTTTGCACATTGATTTTGTATCCTGAGACTTTGCTGAAGTTGTTTATCAGCTTCATGTTACCTGCAAACAGAGATAATTTGACTTCCTTTCTTCCTATTTGAATACCCTTTATTTCTTTCTCTTGACTGATTGCCCTGGCCATAATTCCAATACTATGTTGAATAGGAGGGGCAAGAAAGAGCATCCTTGCCTTGTGCTGGTTTTCAAAGGGAATGCTTCCAGCTTTTGCCCATTCAGTATGATATTGGCTGTGGGTTTGTCATAAACAGCTCTTATTACTTTTGTGATCAGATTTGCAGCTGAATTCTACCAGAGGTACAAGAGGAGCTGGTACCATTCCTTCTGAAACTATTTCAAACAATAGAAAAAGAGTGAGTCCTCCCTCATTTCATGAAGCCAGCATCATTCTGATACCAAAACCTGGCAGAGACACAACAAAAAAAGGAAATTTTAGGCCAATATCCCTGATGAACATTGATGTGAGAATTCTCAGTAGACTACTGGCAAAGTGAATCCAGCAGCACATCAAAAAGCTTATCCACCATGATCATGCCAGTTTCACACCTGGGATGCAAGGCTAGTTCAGCATATGCAAATCAATAAATGTAATCCATCACATAAACAGAACCAATGACAAAAACCACATGATTATCTCAATAGATGCAGAAAAGGCCTTCTGATAAAATTCAGCACCCCTTCACGCTAAAAACACTCAATAAACTAAGTATTGATGGAACATATCTTTTGATGCTATCACATAAATTCTGACAGCTTTCTTCATTCTTGTTTTCTCACTGACTTTATATTATAAAATAACCTGTCTTTGAGTTCATAAATTGTTTCTTGTTTGATCAGCTCTGCTATTGGTGCTTTCTATTGGATTTTTCATTTCATCCTTTTATTATTCAGCTCCAGAATTTCGATTGGATTTTTTTTTTCATAATTTGATTCTCTTAGTTACATTTCTCATTGTAGTCATTTATCATTTTTTTCTGGTTTCATTGAATTGTTTCTCTGTATTTTCTTCAAGTTCTCCGAGCTTCCTTAAAACAATTATTTCAAATCCTTTGTCACGCAGTTCATATATCATTTCTGCAGAGTCAGTTACTGAGAAATTATTGTGTTCTTTCGGTTTCATGTCTCCTTGATTTTTTATGTTTCTTGTTGCCCTACATTGATATCTATACATTTGATGGAGCTGCAAACTTTTTCAGACTTTCTGAGCTACTTTTGTGGTGGAAAGCCCTTCCCCTACTGGAAGTGGGAGATGTGAGGATGCTTGCTTAGTGGGATGAAGTGGTCTAATATCAGTGAGTATGCAGCTGTGTAGTCTTTGTGCAATCCTATCAGCTGAAGTCAGTGTTGACAAATATTTCCAGTATTCTTAGTGGTCAATGTTTTGGATGTCTTCAGTGGTAGCAAGGGTTGTTACGGTTTCCAGAAGCAATGACTCCTAAAGTTCTCTCAATATCGTTTTCTCCCACCAGAGCTGTGACTGACGAAATCCCTCCTGGCATTTGGTCTGGCTTGTGGACCCACTTACAGTTACATACACTAGAGTGTGAAATAGCTCACTATGATGATGACTTCTGGGTCTGAGATGTGGGCCTGCCCAGGATAATCACGGAGCTTTGGTTGAAAGTGTAAGCACTCACAGGGCATTATGGATCAGGGCATGCATTGGGTTGGAAAAGACAGAAGTTCCTTTCCTGAAGCAGTTCAACACTGGCCACTTCCTGAGTGGGGGAGAGGTGTGCAGCCATTTATACCTCTCTGGAGTTCCTTGGTGGGTGTGGTTTTTAGTTACTTCAGTGGCAAAACATGCTGGTGTCCTCTGTGGAGTAGGCTGCCGGAAGCCAAGGTGGTTCCCACTGCATAGCTGATACGGATATCCTCCACCTTGCTTCTTTGCCCCTAGTCATCTTCTGGTATCTCAGATATGACAGTCTCAGCAGTAGTCTTTTCCAAGTAGATTTTCTTAATTTTTTTTTTTTTTTTTGCTCCACTGTCCTGCTACAGATTTTAATGGGCCTTCAAATGCTCTCTGGGCCATTTTGTGTTGTGGATAGCTATCTCTATGGCTTTTTGTGTGGGAATGGAGGGTACCCTCTCCTATTCTATCATCTTTGTGACATCACCTTTTTTGGTCACCCAGATTGACCAATCAACAAGTCCTATCATATTAACTCCTAATTATTTGTTGGTTCTGTCCATTTATTTCCAAACCATAGCAATATCCTAGTTGAAATCACCATTTTTTCACTTTGAAATTGTTATACTACCTTAAGACTGATATGTTTCCCAGTAAGATCTACTCTTATTTTCTATGCTCCACAATGCAGCCTAAGAGAATTTTCTAAGGCATAATTCTGAATTGCTTGCTTAAAATGATCAATTATTCCCATTACTCAAATCACCAACTTTTGGTATGCTGGACAAGGTTTTTTGTTACTTGGCTCCTGAATACTTCTTTAGTCTCATCTTACTTCAGACCTCATTCAGATTCCACATTCAAGAAATACTCAAGATCTTATAAATTGTTTAAGGCTTTGCCTATTTTGCAGGTATTCTTGGAGAAAGAACTTATAGAATTACAGGTATCAACAGAAATAAATTCTGTAATTTCCTTTCCCTTTCCTTCTACCTCCCATTCCCATGTAATATCTACCACAGGTCTTTTATGATATTTATTCTCTCTGATCTATTCAAGAAAACTTCATCTCTCCTCCTTACCATCACCATAATCAATACATCTCTCTGTTACAGACTTTAATAATATGAGTCTTCCTTTTAGACTACATATTCCTTGGGAGAAAGAACAAGGGACTGTGTACCTTGAGATGTTCAGGGGAACTGGACAACGTTTAGCACAAGTAGGACCTCAATAAGATAGTTGTCAAATTGATAAATAAGCATGGATTGTATCTTTTCTCTTCTTTTGTTTTTTGGTTTCTTTCCAAATCATTAATGATAAATTTCTATTCCATCTCTCCTGGTTTTCCATGCTCAGATTCTCATGCTTATTCCAAACAGACTTTGGAGAAAATTACTTTGAAAATAAATCTGTAATCTATTTGAAGAAAAAAAGAAGGATAGGAAGAAAAGAGAAAATGAAAAGCAAAATATTTTCTGGACTTATGTTCTTGTTTACATTTCTACGAAGAAATTGAGCTCACAGAAAGAGCAGCAATATCGTACCCCTTCTCCCTCAGATTTATTATCTTGCTCTGTCTCTCCTCTTCTAGAGCCATGTTTACTTTATGCATATGTGGTCTCTTGATCTTCTCCTTTCACCTTTCCTCACATTTCCAAGAGCTCCATCAGTCTCTAATATTTTTTATACCTTGGAGAATCCACACATATTGTAGGGACATTTTTTCTTACTCTTCAGTTTTCACTGATACTGCTTTATGTTAAAATATATATACTTTCCAGGAAATGAAAGATATAAATATGGGCTCATAAACTGGATTCTAAAATGATTGTATTATTAGTAGAAAAGACACCAGTAAACATTTTCACTCCCTGGATTTTATATTCTACTTGAATAAATAATAAACTGAAAAGAAAATAGCACGGAAGATTTCTTAATCATGATTTTTGATACACAGTTCATGTTTCTGTTCCCTATCTTCCGGATCATTATAGGCCTGATTAAGAGCATCTTGAATCTGTTGGAGATAACTGATGCTGGAGCCAAGCAGACAAAGAGTTGTTCCTAAAGAAAGCCAAGACTATCCAAATCCCATCTAATATAGATGAAACCAACCAGTTTGTTACTTGCGTTAGGGCTGGGGAGAGGAATTACTTGATGAGTTTTGAAGGTTCAAAATCAGAAGTGTATGCTGGTGAGTAACTGAATGATAAACACTTTTATTAATTAAGGGACAGAACTCAAAATCACTGCCAAAATTTAAGTTGATAAAAGCAGTTACAGAGAATCAGGATGCCCAGCTGAGAAATTAAAATTAATATGGTTAAGGACAAAAACAACTGTTACCAAGTTATTTGCAATTTAGTACAATTGTCCGGAAAGGTGTCTGGTGTCTGCAGCTGCCTTGAGCATATCAATCGTGACATTATATGTGGATAAAATATTCATGATTAAAGGCAAGAGATAAGAGAAACAGAGATTTACATTCCGTCATTCTTTATTATACTTTGGGCCTCGATCATTTGTTAGCAAACAGTACAAAAACATAGCCAGGTCTGGAAGAAAAGGTCTGTGACAGACAATAATAAAATATAGATGCCTTTACTTTCCAGTCTTTTTAGAGTAGATCTTTTAACAATCTGAGAAACAAAATGCCAAGGTCTTACTTGGTAGAACAATAGTATACTGAGCTCTTTCTTGGAGTCCCTATTCAAAGTGACCTCAGCCCAATAATGTCACCCAGTTCCCACAGTTGGAGAGGAAAGCTTTAATAATTCTGAATCCTCTCAGGATATTCTGGAAACTTTCATGAGGTCTTTAAAAGTTTTCTTTCTTGTGACCTCTACATAGAAAAACACCAAGCATTATCATTTAAGTGCTGAAGTCTGTTTAAATAAAGAATGCCACTTCATGTGGTGTCTGAAGCTAGAAACACATGGAGACATTAAGAAAATGGATATCAAGTAGAATTACATTTCCTAAAATGGCATAGATTTGTTGCTTGGCAAATATTAGATAATAAAGATTTTTGAAGAAAGTTAAAGTCGTTGAATTTGTGAAGAAATGAATTTCATAAAACCTGTGAGCTAATTTCATGTACCATTTGGACAATGGGACAAAGGGGAGTTGGTAGAATTATAAAAATAAGAGACAAGTATAGGATTAGAATGAACCAATACTAGTATGCCAGCAAGGGAATTAGCAGAGTAGAAATGCAATTTCATAGGATTTGTAGAAAAGATTTACCAAGATCTGTTGTAGGAAGAGCTTGATCTTTTGCATGATGGCAAGAGCTGCTATGGAAGTGAATTTATGGAGTCTTAATTTAGAAATAAAAGAGGAAAAAGCAGGTTCACAAAAAAACAATACAGAAAAAACTATAGCCGAAGATTGGTTTCAGAAGCTGTTAACTCATCTCAGACAATAGCATGTAATTGGACATAACCTGGGCTGTGTGTGCTGACCTCAGACCAGTCACTAATGAACCTTGGACAAGTCTCTTTACTTCTCTGCATCTCAGCATTCACATTTGCAAAAGGAGGAGGTTGTATTACATGATTGTCGAAACTCTTGTTCTGTGATTCTGTAAAATTCTGCTACTAAAGGATCTAATAAGAAATTTCACTTTATATTTCAAATTGTCCCTAATCTTATACAGATAAACAAAATAAGCCATGGCGTAGGTAATATAATAGAGATAACATTCTATAACTATACTTTTCAGTCTTACCCCTGAGGCTGCATATAATCTAAGTTAGAATGTAGTTGAAAAGTAACAGTCTACACTTCATTGCAGCAGCCTACATAGGCTGTATATTGGTTGACAGGGTAATCTTATTTCTATTTGGAATAAGAAAATTTGACAGTCATAAAATAAATCTATTTTAAGATCAAGGAAAGGTTGAGTAGATTATTACCCTAAATATGGCTTAAAAGATGGCCATTATGAAACTATTTATAGCAGAATGTTGATGTATGCCTTAAAACATTTCTAAAAGGATATATTCCAAATATTTTTCTTTGGTGACAGAGGGCAGGAAAGAAAATATGGGTGTTTTCGCTATTTTAACGATGTTAACTATTTGAATTTTTAAAATCAGTGGAGATATTTCTATAGTCCCTCATAAATAACATAAAGATCCACATTTAAGAGATCATTTGTGGCCCTAGTGAGTAGCCATAACTTTGTGAGTATTGTGAAGGTCATTTTCCATTGGACAAAGTGGTGCAAACACAAAAGGAAAAGGAACGCCTACCTCACTCCAAGTCTATGCTTTTGGTTATTTTTTGGAAGAATCCCCGACTATGGAGAGTTAGTTAAATCTAACCTTTACTGATCCAGTCCCTGACTCTTCAAGATGAAGAGTATAAGATTGGGGCAAGCCATGACTTCCTGCAAGGCAACTAACTTTTAAAGTCAAGACTATGTTGATAGTACTCCCAGATGTTATGTATTTCACCTCTGCAGATTGATTTACTAATAGGACCTTGTAAAATGTCTCTGTCACAACCTGGTAAATTGTGCAGTTTCAAGAAGTAACATTTCTCATGACCAAACGGCACTGATAGGATAAAATTACCTATTATATATTTTTTTCAAATCTTCCATTTCTTCCAGTAAGCCAGTGTAGGAGATCCACCCCAAAAACATGGAATCTAATATAAAAGGAACCAGTTCACATCCATTTTGGCTGTCTAGGGAAAAACAAATTCGCTGGCTTCACTAACTCTCTGCAAAAGTAAAATTAAGGATGAGAGGCACTATGGGATAAAAGAGAATTTGGAGGTAGTTTTACCTTTGATTATTCAATTTCTAAATATATGATGCCAAAAACGATGATGAGGGAGAGTAGGCCAACAAACTGTGTTCAAAAGCATCGGGTGCTTCAACGGAAAATAGAAACAATTGTGTAGTGAAATGAGGAATTATACACCTGTAAAAGTCCCCAAGCCTCATTAGCATCATTTATCAAAATAAAACATGATAGCTTCAGTTTGCAAAGAAAAATCGAGTGCTGCTTAGGTGCTTTGTTCTATTTCTTTCCCCTCTTGAAAAATATTAGGCTATTTGCAAACAATGTTTCTTTTTGTTAATGCAAAACTGCGCAAATCCGCATTCCTGGATAAAATGTTTCATGGTGGGTGGCAAACATTTTCTGATTTAGTATGACAGGGAACACAAACTAACAGCATGCTATGCAGACAGCAGTAAAAATCTAGTTAACTATGGGAGGCAGCCAAGGGTATCTATTTCCTGTTTTTACTCCTTTCCCTTAAGTTGTCTGATGTAAAAGGGCCAATTACCCAGGTGCTTTATGCAAGCTATGTAAATGCCCCAACTGGATAGTCCAGTTATCTGAGGGATTTCTGAATCCACAGCTGGCTAGATTTAGACAAAGAAACTGGAATCATCAGGTCTTACAGACTAAAACAAACAAACAAAAAACACAATTATATGCAAACAATACCTTGCCTCTAATTAATTTCAAGTACCTCTGTTTAGTGGGTTACTGAGTCATAAGACAAAACACAGAATTTGCAAAAATTGTAACCATAATATAAATGATGTGATCTTATAAGTGTTTTCTCACAGGGGATTCGGGTAGATTTTCCTCTCTAATTCAACCTGTTTCAGATAACAGGACGTGCACTGTATCCCTTAGGGCACGTATCCACTAAGGCAGAGATCTCATTACAGCATCACAAAATGTTTTCTGATATCCAATTCCTTCTCTATTTTTTTAAGTTCTCTGGACTACCTTAAATACACCTGCTCTATCACTTGGCTTCGGGTTTCACTGGGGCCAGAGTAATTCCAAGAGTCACTTGATGAGTTCTTCTGTGCCTTTTGCTCTGTCCTAACCTTAACCCTCCCTGTCCCCTGCTCAGGCTGCAGGCAGCCATGTCAGACAGACTTTTGTTTTTCTGGTGTTCTTTCTTGTTTCCCTGTCCTTTATTGTCCCCTCCTGTAAGTCTCTTCTCTCATTCCTTTTTGGCTGCCTCAATTTTAGAGCATCCTTTACCTCTTTTTCCCCATGTCTTTCGAGAAAAAAATTCTGCTTTTTCATATCATTACTGATTGTATTCTTTCTTTACTATCTGTCAAAGATGATAAATTTTCCCCTGCAGTTCTGACCATATCAAAATGCAATTTTAAATTTTAATCTGTTGATCTGTTTATCTTTTCATTTAAGAAAAGCCCTACGAATTTCAAGTTTGATAATAATAATAATTCAGCTTCAAAATAGGGGTGGGGTTTGCATTATGGGAGGTTACTTGGTGGGTACAATGTATGTTGCTCCAGTGATGGATGCACTGAAGGCCCTAACATCACCACAACAAAATATATCAGTGTAGCAAAATTGCACTTGGACCTCATGCATATATACAAATTTTAAAAATATGCATGGTTAGGCATAAAAGATTGAGAGAAAACAGAAAGACACTGAATACTTAGGCAGCCAGTGTCTTTTTGATTTTAGGTGCAATTTGTAGGGCCAAATGATATTTGACTTAAGTGATTTGGGAATTTAAAAAAAAAAAAAAAACCTTTATTCTTTGTTTGGCAAGCTTGTTTCTGACCTATCTGCCAAACAATCAATCTAATAGCTACCTGCTTCTAAAAACACTGTGTAAAAGATTCTGCCTGAACATGAAGTTCTAATTCATTCCCTTTCCCTCCAGAAATATATTTATTCACATTTTCTTCATTGGGTATACATTTTCTTCTGGGAATGTAAAATTGTGTTAAGTCCTCCATCACTCAATACCCTCATGAGTGGGCAAGGAAACTTCATTTATTGCATTTTCCTCCATCTTTGGTCTGACAGTTGCTTGGTTAAACTTTTCATGTGCTTGATCATGTTTAATCATCCCATGCTCTATAAGAGAAATGCCATTATCCACATTTTTACAAAGTGAAGGAACTGAAATTGAGAGAGGTAAAATTGTTTGCTGAAGATCACAGCAGTAGTATGTGATAGAAGGGTCCTGTTATATTTATTAGTTTGTTTATGACTAATAAATATTAACCTGAATTAAAGTTTTGTTTTCCAAAGACTGAGATAAGTGTTAACAATATGTATTATTAGATTTGAGGAGTATGACCATTATGTAAAAACCTTGTCTAATTCTGCTCTCTTTTTTCCTCTTCACCAACCAGGGAATAGTATATTTTTATTCTTCTCTTTTACCAGTCTCTTAATTTATATGTATTCAATCATTTATAAGATGTATGCGAAGACAGTTTGGGAGTCTTATCTTGTTTAGGAACCAATATTATGAAAAATACCTATTATCTAATGATCAAAAAGACAGACTGGATTAAATTTTATCTACTGACAATAGCTAAACAGTTTTTTATAATTATTTCTTTAAATAATATGGAATTCTGAATTGAAGTTTATACCCCCATTTCATAGAAATTTGTAGTTTTTATTGTTTAGCTGATTCTGAAGCCACAACAATTGAACTAAGAGTTAGTGCAATGCAAGTTAGAAAAGAAATAAAAGGCAAAGTGAGAGGCAATGAAAACTACTATCATTGCATTATGTTCAGTTAAGCGAGGTAATTTAATTGAAGGTATATACATCTACAAATCAAAATCCTTTTGGTGACCATAGACTTGCAAATGTTTTGATAGTTCTAAAGCTTGGAGATATTTTTGTATAGATCACTATGACATAGATTCATTTATCTGAAGCCAATTTCAGTCTTTTACTCATAGACAAATTAAAAAATAATGTAACTAATTTTGCGCAATCGATATAATATCGTCTGTTGTAGAAATGGGAAGACCTATAGAGGCAGCCAACTATTTCTCCTTCCGTGTTTATATCATTTCATATTTTTCCACAGAATAGCTGAACATTTCCCATAATTTTTAAAAATATTTAAAACGTTGTTTTGTAAAGACTATAAATATTATATCAATAATTGCAGCAAAATAATAACTTTTTTCTTAGAAGTTTGAAAAAATGCATATTGGATTTGAATTCTTAAAGTAGATACGGTGTAAAATTTAAGAAGCAAAACTCACATTTCCCTTTTTACACAGGCAAGTGGTATTTTTTACATTTTATTAGAAAATCTGAAATTTGTTTAAAATGTAATTAAAATGTATAACATTCTTTTATCAAAAATATAATGCCCTGAGAAGAACATTAAGTAGTAGTTTGATTTTTCAAGCATTTTTTAATAAATGGGATATATAGCTGTGGGAAAACAATGGATAATTTTATAAGATATAATAACTCCTCACACAACTCTTCATTACATTTATCAGAGAGAGAAACTATTAAAAATTTTAATATGGGGTCTACTAGACATTTCAGGACACATAAAACTTCTTTGAATTATGCTTGATTATTTTTCAAAAATATCATATTAAATTTACTTGAGTTTTTAGGAAACAATATAATAGGGACATTTTATATGTGCAAATAAAAATAAATATTTTTTAAGTTACTTTGACATTTTGGATGTATGGCTCAATGAATAAATAATATATTTTACACTTGTCTTTGCTATATTTTTTAAAGCTGTATTAATTTTTAACTAGCCACTTTACTCAATCCTTTTTTGTTTTCATAATCTTTTAGGCAATTCTTTTGGATTTTCAGACAGAGAGATATATAATTAGGATAAGTACCAACTTTTCTACTTTTGTATATTTAAATGATTTTTCTTTTATATTAAAGTAACTAATATTTATAGAGCGATGCTAATTTTCATGAGATGGCTTGCATTCTTATGTTGTCCTGATTTTAATAAGAATAATCTAGATTTTCAACTATTAACTATGGAATTGATATCTGTTCAAGGTGGTCTCTTGTCTTATCCCTAATTCTCACCCTTACCCTTTTTTTTAATTCTTCCCTCAAACTTTAATTATATCAGAATTTTTCTATCTGATATTTGCAAGAGTTTCTTCTCTGTTGTAAAATTAGAAATAAATCTTAAACGACATCATTAAAAATATTTTTAATTTAAAATATTTTTGTAAAATGTTTAAGTCATTTGTTTGCAATTCACATTCATCTGTGATAGAACAGCTCCATTTGGATCTTCTCTTTCTCTAACTGTACGATGGATTCTTCTCGACACCTTTCTACCTTATATTGGCCCTGTTTCTTTCAATGTGCCATGCTGTTTTCTCCAAAGAAACAACTTTATAAATGTGGATAGGTTCCCAGACTAGCTGTCAGCATTCTAATTTACCAGTGATCAATGATTTAACTAGATTATTAATACTATGATTTCAAGTATTTAGCTAGAATTCATAAAGTTAAGGCTAGACAGACGCCAGCTGTTCTTCTGGCGTAGATATGTGTTGGCAATGTAGAGAGCCATTATTTCCATTATTTCTTAGATCGCAACATGATGTAAAATTAACTATGTCTTCTAGCCAGTCGCCGTAGCTGTTGCTGCCCAACCTGCCAGGCAGGCTTATCTCATTCCTGGCCCCATGGGTCTGAAGGCTTTTCTAATGCTTTCAGCAGTCTGACATGCCATGGAATCTGTCTATTTACCTCTGTTTCCCATTGATACTATCCTCATCCTTGCCAACATCAACTCTAGACATCTGCTATTGCATTTCTACTCTTGACCTCTAATATCCATCTATTTAGCTTAGAGCAGCCAGAGCATATCAATAAAACATAAATCAGATAACAGCACTTTCATTTCTAAAACTACACGATTTTTACTTACACACCGGATAAAATGTACCATTTTAAAGATAAGCTACAAGGTTCTTCCTAGTTGATCTACCTCACTGTTACTCACAATACAAATGCCTCACAGAACTTCTCTTGTTTCTGAAAAGCTTGCAAGCCTTTTCCTGACTCAGTGGCTTTGGACCTGTAATTCTCTTTACCTGTAAACCTCTTCTCCCAAAACATTTTGTGGACAGTTACATCCCCAAATATCAGTTTCAATGACCCTTCCTCCAATAAGCCCTCCCTGACACCTTACTCTGAATTTCTATACCCTATTATAGCATCTCATAGCATATAATTATTTTATTTTCTATTACATACAATAATTGATAATTATATAATGGCATATTTCTAATGGTTTTTGCCTATAAAATCATATGTGCTTGGATTTTTTCCTCTGTATTTGCAGGATTCATACATAGAAGTTATGGCATTAAACATATAATATTATCAAAATTAATTAAGACATGAGTAAATTAATAGATAGATGAAATAGACAAGTATGTTTCACTAGCACCTAAACAGATCATTCTATTGAATTTACATACCAAATTTTATTTATTTGAGAGCTATTTATCAAGATCTATGCCTGAGAATTCTGTGTAGTCATCATCCAAAACGAGTGAGCTCTATCCTGAAAAACTTTACACCTACTCATTTCCCCATTCTCCACTCTGCTCTTTATCCTAAACCAAGTCCCAAGAGATACCTATTCTTAGTTTCCTTCTTTGTACTCAGTCATATTCCAGTCATGGTTGACACATCCACCAGTCTTCTAAGTTTATGTCCTATTCAATGTCTCAAACTTGCCTTTACCACTGTCCACCAAAGATCCAGATCCAGGGATTCATACTCAACACTGAGTCTTGTTACCCATCTATATTTTACATACACTGTATCATATTAATAATCTAGGTTTTTTTCTCCAGCATTTTTTCATGTCCTTTTCTAGATGCCTTATTATACATAGAAGTTAAAGAAAGCATTTGATATTTTTTGTGTTGATAAATTTTTGTGTATGTAATATGGAGTTTTGAAAAGGAAATACGCATTTTGTCCAGGCTTTCCACCTATAAAAAGTGTGGGAGCTATGCCATTTTGGAGCAGTGGCCAGTCTTTTATTTTCAAAATGTTCTACTTCAGTGATCCAATCAGAATCTCCTAATGGCGTCCTAAGACCCTTATATAGGAGACTAATGTGCATAAGAGGAACAAAATATGAAAAATTACATTTCACCTGTTCTTCATAAAAATTAATAATAATTAAATCTAGCAAATAAGTAGGGTTTGGAAGGAAGGCTGTGCATTTTTAACATTATCCAAATTGTTTTTATCCTCCAAACAGATCTTTTATCTTTGAAATTGACAATAGCCCCTGGGATGGGGCATATAATCTAGATTTGAGTTAGTCAGACACAAAGCCAGACAAAGTCATCCATCTTGCTTAAAAATCCCTGAGTCCTTTCTTTCTTTTGAATCTACTTCAAGGAAGGAAATGTTATATTTAAATTTAAACAAATGTTGCAAATCATCTTATATGAGGCTAAAGGTGGCTCATTTGTCAAGACACTTGGCACAGGAAGAGAAAGGAGAGCACGGGTTCTTCTGAGATTATAATAATTTCACCTATATTAAATACTTCCTTAAATAGATATGATGACATACTGTAAATTTATTTCAGTAAATTATTTCTTTCTTTAGAGGCTCACCCAAATGAACGCTTACAACTTTCTTTAGTGCCTGTATATTTTCTCAAGAAGCTATGATTTCAGCAGTTTATTCTTCCTATTTTCTCATAGGCTTTCAATAGTGTATATATATATACATATATACACACACACACACACACGTTTCCATATACATATACATACACACACCTACATGCATCATACATATATAATATTAAAATACATCATGCACAAACATTTCTGGAGGAAGTTCTTTTCTTTTATTCTTCTTTTTTAGCTTCCTGTAATATTTGAAAAATTACATGAATATGTTTATGAATTTAAATTCCTTTTAGAAAAATTAAAAATAAGATCTACCTTAAAATCTAGAATTATAGTAGACTTACAGAAATGAATTGAACCTCTCTGTTCATGACAATGAAATTGTAAGCCTGAAGGTAACATGTATGTATAGATCATTTTCTTGAATTATGCCTTTGAATTATGTACACTCTGAGGCCTGTAGCAGGACCGGTCTCTTAACTGGTAACTGAAACTAGCAGGCCATGCAGCCTATCCATTTTAGGATGATTCTGTTGTTCTGTATTTGATGCTGGACATCCAATGAACTCTTTTGAAGTGGTAAGTCTCTATGAGTAAGAAATAGTCCCCAAGAGAAATTGGCTAATATGGAAAGCAAAAAGGTCTAAAGCAGTGACTGTTCTAAGCCAGAAAATGAAAATCTGTCAGAAAGCTAAGAAAAGTTTGGCTTAAATATATTAACTAATAAATGTAACCAATTAAGTGGCAGAGACAGGCTGTGAACCTTAACAGTCCGGCTTTCACCATTTATTATTTCCTGTAGGAAATATGGAAAAAGATTAGGGATAAAATCTTTCACCAATGGTTCCAGGCAGGAAGAATAAAAGGTTTAGTCAAAATGGAAATTATAGCTGACTTTTAAAAATAAAGGTGTGGCCGGGCACGGTGACTCACACCTGTAATCCCAGCACTTTGGGAGGCTGAGGTGGGCGGATCACCTGAGGTCAGTAGTTGGAGACAAGCCTGGCCAACATGGTGAAATCCTGACTCTACCAAAAATACAAAAATTATCTGGGCATGGTGGCATGCACCTGTAATCCCAGCTACTCAGGAGGCTGAGGCAGGAGAATTGCTTGAACCTGGGAGACGGAGGTTGCAGTGAGCCGAGATCACGCCACTGCACTCCAGCCTGGGTGACAGAGCAAGACTCTGTCTCAAAAATAAATAAATAAATAAAATAAAATAAATAAAGTTGTATAAAGATAAAAGGTGATTTAACTGAATATTGATTCACATAATTATTTTTCAATAAGAAACAGGGAAAAGTGCAATTGAATTTTTTTTAAATGATTATAATTATGGTAAGAAAAAAGTTTTCTCTTTCTTTCTCTCTCTCTCTTTTTTTTTTTTTTTTTTTGACAGTCTCAGTCTGTCACCCAGACTGGAATATAGTGGCATGATCTTGGCTCACTGCCACCTCCGCCTCCTGAGCTCAAATGATCCGCCAGCCTCAGCATCCCGACTACAGGCATGCATTCACCACGCCCGGCTGTTTGTATTTTTAGTAGACACGGGGTCTAACTATGTTGCCCAGGGTGGTCTTGAACTCCTGGGCTCAAGTGATCCACCCATGTAGGCCTTGCAAAGCATTGGGATTATAGGCATAAGCCATAGGACCCAGCCAAGAATGAGTTTTCTGAGTTGAAGTTACAGATTAGATCACTTATTATTGATCACTGATTATTGCAGAAATAATTCCTCTCAAGCTGAACAAGACCATGGAAGAGAAGATTTATGAGTTAGGTGATGTATACAGTACAGATGAAGAAGGCTTATAATGGAAGAAAATGCCTTTATAAACATAGATTTCCAAAGAGTAATAAACTTCAAAGATTAGTGAACAGGAGCTGATTGACCTTTCCACTTCGTGGCAATGCTGCGTAATCAATGAGTAAGCCAGGATGGCACTACTGGTTCAAAAACCTTCGATAATGAAGAGGCAAGGATAAAACCTTCTGACTTATATGATAATTATCTCATAAAAAAGATTGGGTCATGGGACCACTCTTTACAGGGCTGCAGAACTTTGTACCAATAATGAAGATA